>NW_006408739.1:5102881-5110863 GCF_000296735.1 Chrysochloris asiatica
TGAGTAGAATTGGTGACAGTTCTTCTCTGAATGTTTGGTAGAACTCACCCGTGAAGCCGTCTGGGCCTGGGCTTTTGTTGGTCAGGAGATTCTTGATGGTCTGGTCAATTTCTTCTTTTGTTATAGGTTTGTTCAGATTTTCTACTTCAGTCTGAGTAAGTTTAGGTAGGTCGTGTTTTTATAGAAATATACCCATCTCAACCAAATTTTTGAATTTTTTGGAGTACAGCTCTTTACAGTATTCTGTTATCTTTTTTATTTCATTTGGTTCTGTTGTGACTTCATCTGTGTGGTTTCTAATATTATTAATTTGCTTCCTCTCCCTCTTTTCTATATTAGTTTTGCCAATGGTTTGTCAATTTTATATTCAAAGAACCAGCTTCTTGTCATGTTGATTCTTTCTACAGTTTTTTGGTTTTCCATCTCATTTATTTCTGCTCTAATCTTTATTATTTCCATTCTTTCGGTGATTGTAGGCTCCCTCTGCTGGTCTACTTCTATTTGTTGAAGGTGCTGTGTTAACATGTTGATTTTGTCTCTTTCCTCTTTTTGGATTTGTGCATTTATTGCAATAAATTGACCTCTCAGGACTGCTTTTGCCGTGTCCCATAGATTTTGGTATGTTGTATTTTCATTCTCATTTGTTTCTAGGAACTTCGTGATTTCACATTTAATTTCTTCTTTTACCCAGTCGCTTTTCAGTAGGGTGTTGTTCAGTTTCCATGTATTCGACTTTTTATTTATTTATTTAATGTTTTATTGTGAATTATATGATAGTTTACATGGGAGAACTTTAGTTTTACATTCATTCCATCTTATATCATCTCACTGCCATGGTTCCAATCCCCTCCATGCATCATCAACCACCCAAAGGGTATATCCCAGAAACTCACCCCCTACACTTCCCCCTACTCCCCCCAGTTTCCATGTATTCGATTTTATTGCTTTGGCCTTCTTGTTGTTGATTTCTAGTTTTATAGCGTTGTGGTCTGAGAAGATGCTCTGTACTATTTTGATGTTTGTAAATTTATGGAGGCTTGCTTTGTGGCCTAACACATGGTCAATTCTGGAAAATGTTCCATGTGCACTGGAGAAGAATGCGTATTGTGCCTTTATTGGAAAAATACTCTGTATATGTCTATGAGGTCAAGCTGGTTGATTGTGTTGTTAAGTTCCTCCGTCGCATTGTCAAGTTTCTTTCTGGTTGTTCTATCCCTTTTTGAGAATGGTGTGTTGAAATCTCCTACTATAATTGTGGATTTATCTATTTCTTTCTTCAATTCCATTAAGGTTTGCTTCATGTATCTTGGTGCTTTTTCGTTGGGAGTGTATATATTTATTATGGTTATGTTGTCTTGCTCAATTGACCCTTTGAGCATGAGATAGTGTCCTTCTTTGTCTCTTATGCTGGTTTTTACCTTAAAGTCTACTTTGTCGGAGATTAGTATGGCCACTCCTGCTTGTTTATTGCTGGAGTTGGCTTGGTAAATTTTTTTCCATCCTTTTGACTCTCAGTCTGTTTTTGTCCTTGTGTGCAAGGTGTGTCTCTTGCAAGCAGCACATTGATGGATCTTGTTTTTTTATCCATTCTGCCACTCTTTGTCTCTTCACTGGTGCATTCAATCCATTGACATTCAATGTAATTATCGATAAGTATGTGTTGATTACTGTCATGTTACTTTTTTGGTGATGTTGTTTGTTCTTTGGTTCTGCTTTCCTTGTGTTTTTTGAGTTGATTCTGGTCGGTTTCTTCCTTTGTTCTGTTTGGGAATTCGTTTTCATGGTATGTTATAGGATGTTA
The DNA here is from genome assembly GCF_000296735.1 of Chrysochloris asiatica. Taxonomy (NCBI): domain Eukaryota; kingdom Metazoa; phylum Chordata; class Mammalia; order Afrosoricida; family Chrysochloridae; genus Chrysochloris; species Chrysochloris asiatica. Next base: position 5,104,683 of record NW_006408739.1, read on the forward strand.
ACTTTCGTTGGGGTTGCCTTGTAGTCTACTAGCTTTTCTCTGCATTTAGGATACTCCATTGCAAGCTGTGAGTTACCTGCTATCTCTACCACCTGGGCTTCTGTTGTTGCGTTTGTCCCTTCTTTGACATTGATATGTTTACGAACTTCAGTTGATCTCTGGGCTCTCTTGAGTTTGTTGTTGTAGTCTCCTTCCGTTCTGGTCTCTGTTTTCTGTTGGTTGTGTTCCAGATGGTGTTGCCTTACTTGTCAGTTTCTGTTTGTCGTCTGTTCTTGTTGGTTCTCTCTCTGTCCACACTACTCCCTTTAGGATGTTTTAAAGTGCTGGGATGGTTTTGATAAATTCCCTCAGATTCTGTTTATCCTGGAATGTTTTGATGGCACCATCGTATTTGATTGATAGTTTTGCTGGATAGACGATTCTTGGTTGACAGCTTTTTTCTTGCAGGGTTTTGTATATGTCTCCCCATTGCCTTCTTGCCTGCATTGTTTGTTCTGAATAGTCAGTGCTTAATCTAATTTGTTTGTCTTTATAGGATCTATCCTTCCTGGGGTATGCTGGGCTTCTTGAATGTTTAGCTTCTTGTCTTTCTGGATGTTAGGGAAGTTTTCTTCCAGAAGCTCTTCAACTATTTCCTCTATGGACTTCTTTGATTCTTCTTGTTCCGGGACACCAATAATTCTTACATTGTTCCTCTTCATGTTATCCAGCATGAATCTTAGACTAATTCAGATTGTTTTATCCTTTTAGCTGTTTGCTGTTCTATCTTGGCAGTATTGAGATATTTGTCTTCCAGTTCACTAGTTCTGGCTTCCATCCTTCTAGTCTGCTCCTTTCCCCTTTCAGGCTATTGTCTATTTCTGATATCTTATTATTCATCACCTGGACATCTTTTTGCAGGTTTTGAATTGTTTCCAATGCTGTGTCAATCCTATTAGATTATTCCTGCAGTACTTTCCTTACTTCTTCCTTATTTGAATTTGTTTCCATATCATTCACCTGAATTCCCCCTCTCAGGCATATCCTGCTGCTCCTCCTCAATAAAGCTTTTGTCTGTCTCCAGCTCATTTGCATCTGCTGGTCTCTTCTGCTTTTGGACGTGTTTCCATAATGTTAATTGTTTCTCGTTGGGCATTATTATTCTTGTTTTATTGTAATTATTACTAATATGATCAGAAGACAGGCGTCTCTTGCTGTCTGTAATGTGTAGTAGGTGTGGTTAGGTCTTGTCTACGAAGTGGCGACGGTGGGCAGGATGGCGGTCGAAGGTGGGCGGGATGGCGGTCGTGTGGGGTCCGGCAGTCAGGGCGGGGCTTGGGGGGGGATCCGGTGGGTGGGGCATGTGTCAAGCAGGGTTCTGGGAGGCTGGGCAGGGCTCTCGCTTTTTATGGTGGGCGGGGTCAGCAGGGTGCAGGCGCGAGGTCTGAGGTGGAGGGAACAATTCCGTGGGGGAGTGCAGGGTCGTAGGTCGGGGCAGGGCTTGTGCGGAGGCCTGGTGGGCGGGGCTGGGTCGCATGTGATCAGTCAGGCAGGGCGGGGCTAGCAATGGCTCCTGTGGGCAGGTCAGTGCTAGAGCAAGGTATGGAAGGCAGTGCGGGGCCCACAGGGGTTTGGCTGGCCTGTGTGGGGCTCTCACTTGTTATGGTGTGTGGGCGGGGTCAGCGGTTCCAAAGGTTAGGGCATGCTCAGGTGGGTGCTCGTGTTCCAGTTTGGTTGGGGTCTGGGAAGGCGGGGGTGCGGGGATCTAGGGGGTAATGGGGCGGGTGAGCTCAATTCTATAAACTCTTGAGTAAATATTAGGAGTTGTGATAGCACCTGAAAGATCAAGAGACCACTTTTGTCTAACCCAAAATGGGAGCAAGCTAGCATCCAGATGTAAACTGAACCCCAGTACTGCTGTCTCCCTGGCTCCCTCCTGGTCATACCATCTACACTCCAAAGACTTCCTGAGGTGTTTTCAGGCCAAGGGCAATTAAATGCCAAGAGAGAAACAAGGGGCACAAGAAACCAGGCAAAGCAAGGAAAGTAGATGTGGCCTAGTAGGTTCTGCTATCATTCCTATCTTTAATCTTTCGTGTCTGTGAACATCATGGGCTAGAATTACAAAACATTACCAGAAGAGCTTAGGTGAAAGGATATGGGTACCAGGCTTTTCATCTGGACAAATCCAGTGTGAAAAGCAACACAAAACAAATGAGTGGTGGAATGAATACGTTAGGAAATAATATCTGAAAAGGTGTAAACAGGCCAAGCCAACGTCTGTCTGCTGTCTTTAAGAAGCTAAATTTGAACACTGCATTTGGCATATCTGCAGAACAGAAATAAAAATGCAGTGATTGTGTGGTTAAAAAAAAAAATCTTTTTTCCTTAAGAAAGGAACCCTGGTAGCACTGTAGAATAAGCACTGGGTTACTAACTGAAAGGTCAGAGCAGTTCAAACCCACTAGGGGCTTCACAAGTGAAAGAGGAGGCTGGCTGCTTCCATAAAGATTTGCAGCCAAGGATCCTGCCCAGAGAAGGTGAGTCGAAACTACCTCGATGGCACTTGTGGTGGCGGGTGAATGGGTTTTCCTTAAGAAGAACCAAAACAATGTTGTTTTACTTCAATAGTCCTAGTGGCTTCATTGGTGTATACAGGCGCCTAATCTTCTTTTATGTTTAACTTGGACAGGTCACAGAGAGAAGAAAAGTCTTTGTGAAGGCCTCTGCAGCCCTGTTATCTACTTCTACCTGCAACCTGTTTCATGTTTCTTATCTTTTATGCTGTCATTATCCTATACATCCAAACTAATGGTTTCGTACTTCACTTAAAACAGATTATTAATCAATTTGTATAGAGGAAAACACATGTACAAATAGGCCATAAGATGGCTTTGATTTAGAAACAAAAAATGTACTTCTCAGACCAAATAATAAGGAAAAGGTATGGAATCTCAGTGACCTTTGAGATACAACTCAGGTAATTCTAAGTTTCCTAAGTCACCACCTCCTGGGTGAGTCAGCTACTTGCTAGGTACATCGGCCACGTCGTAAGTCAAAGCGTAATTCTGAGAACAGCTGGTACCAGTTTGCTCATGCCACTTGATTGCACTGCTCTCTACTGGCCCGTGAGGGACTGCACCTCCCAAAGCTTTGCTCACACTCCTCAGGAGGATCTCAAATGTTCAAGGTCCCTGTGCATCCCTCCTACTAGTAGGCTTTCTTCTCCTTTCCTAGTCCCTGGAAAAGGATATTACACTTGGTATGGTAGAGAGTCAGTGAAAAAGAGGAAGACCCTTAATAAGATGGACTGACAAACAGAGAAAGACCCTCCATGAGACAGACTGACAAAAAGAGGAAGACCCTCTACAGACAACAATGGATACAAACATGGCACCGACTGTGTAGATGACACAGGACCAGGCTGTGCTTTGTCCTAATGCACACAGTCAGAACTGACTGAACAATAGCTAACAGCTGGGTAAGGGAAAGATTAAATTCTACTATATTGAGTTAGGATGTTGGAGGAGAATATTGAAAGTGCCACTGGCTAACACAAGAAGAAACAGATTTGTGTTGGAAGAAGTGAAGCCAGAGTGCTCCTTGGAGGTCAGGATGGCTAAACTTTGTCTCTCATATTTCAGACATATTGTCAGAAGGGACCAGTTGCTGGTGAAAGATACCATGTTTTGTAAGGTGGAGGGTCAGAGAAAAAGAGGAAGACCCCCAGTGAGATGACTGCCAAAGTGGTGGCATCAATGGGCTCAAGTGTGGCAACAGTAGTGAGGTTGGCCCAGCATCGGGCAGTGTTTCATTTTGCTGTACATAAGTAGCTCTGGTAGCGTAGTGGTTACGAATCGGGCTGCGAACCAGAAGGTCAGCAGTTCGAAACTACCAGCTGCTCTGCGGGAGAAAGATGAGGCGATCTGCTCCCGTAAAGATTTACAGCCTCGGAAACCCTATTCAGGGTCGCTATGGGTCGAAACCGACTCGACGGCACTTAACAACAACAACAACAGGGTCACTATGAGTCGGTACCGACTCGATAGTCCCTAACAAGAACATATACATGGAACTAATGTCACTGAATACTATGTGTGAGGTTGGGCCAGGATCGGGCAGTGTTTCATTCTGCTGTACATAGGGTCACTATGAGTCGGTACCGACTCGATGGCACCTAATAAGAACGTATACATGGAACTAATGTCACTGGATACTATGTGTAGAAATTGTTAATGTGTAAACTCTCAATGAAAACAGAATATTTTTGAAATAATTATACTATATTATACTACATCACTTCATTACCAACAGGTATTTTTAAGATTTTTAAAACAAAAGCATTTCACTGTAAGTTTTACTTACATGTTGGCATTTACATAAAAGAGGTCTGGTGATAATGGCTTGTTTTAAATTCAGTCCTAGAAAGGGAGCAATTCTGAGGTCACTGTGTCCCCTGTGCCATGAGGATGACACTAGGTAGTCTAGTGTCTGAGGCAGTCTGACCTCTCTAGTGGCAGATATGCTCTAGGATCTGTCTGCTCAGCATAAGCCAGAGAAAAGCCCAACTCACCTCACATCCACCTCACCTCCAACATGCATGAGAAAAGAGCCATCAGGCTGCTTCAGAGAGTACAAATACTGAAGAAGCTTCTCCCTGAGAAACAAGCAGCAGACGGGTGGGAGAGGACAATGGTCAGTGCAGAGTCAGCAGGCAGGGAGTCCTTTAGGGTCTGCCGCTGTGGGCTCAGGTTGTACCTGTTAATGACGCTGTAGGCCTCCTCAGTGCCAATGATGCACAGCGCATTGACTGCTGCATACGTCGGTGCAAGGTGTGCATACTGACCAGGGCCCCCTCCAAAGCCTCCTTCTGGGCTCTGACACAGTTCCAGGAACTGACACACACTAGATGCACAGAGGGAAAAAACGACGTCAAAAGGGATTAACCTGGCAGGGCAAAACACCACATTCATTTCCTCTCCAATGATGCCCCCTCCCTTAAAAGCAAAAAAAGACTGTCCTCCCACCTACTGAATAGAAACCATCCCTGAGAGAACTTAGCACTTTACCCCAGTGTCATCAAGTTCTGCCTTCTTATCTGAGTTTTGTATTTAAGCATTTGCCTGGTCATGAATCAAGAAACACAACACTGGGTAGTAATAATCTTTCACCAAATAGGCGGTGAGAGTCCTATATACTGGTGCTGCTCTTCTTGACCAAGCATTTCCTGTATTTTTTGTTCCATGTGTCTCCTGGATCTCTGATAGCATCCTCCTTCTCCTACAGGGTGAGTGCCACAAACAGCGATGCTCAACAACTTCTCCTCACACTAACTCCCTGGTCTAGATCCATCACCTTGGCCTACCACAAACTCTGAGGATTTGCCTTCTCACTTCTCTTGCCACTTGGGCCTAAGTGGGCGTCTAAGTTTTAAAATTTTTTTGAAGTTTTTATTGTGAACTGAGTGATAGTTTACATGGGAAAACATCAGCTTTAAACCATCATTTCATTGCAATGATTGCAGTCTCCTCTATACATTATCATTTAACAGTATTTGCATCCATTACCCTTTTTTTGGTGAAGGGGTAGGGGTGAGGATGTACACAAAAAAACTCAGGAATATATAATCATTTAATACAAAAGGGCACATTCTGCAAGCCCGCCTCCTGGCTACCAGCTCTCAGCCTTTCTTTACTTGAGTCCAGAAGTCCAGAGTCCTCAACTGCTCCCTCTCTCCATGTCCTCATATCTGCCTCCATCTCTGGTGTCACTGCTTCTCGGGATAGGGTCACACATTTCACTTGTGCTCTTCTCCCTTGATGGTCTTAGGGTCCTCTGCTTCTGGACTGTAAGATAAACTATTCCCTTTTTATTACAAAACCTCTACCTTTACAGCTGTGACAGTTGTAATTTGTCATGTTAATACTCACTAATGCATCACAAGAATCCTATCCCCATCTCCTTTCACCAGATTCACCAAGACAAGATGAAAACTATTCAGTGGGGACTCTACCTTCCCATGCACACTCTTCTTTTTTTGAGGTTTTCTTTATTCAATTTTACAAATTCAGGCACTCAGCCCTGTAGACAAGGGCAGACGCCCCTGCACACTCTTACACTTGTAAGCCAGTCACTTCATGCCTGTACCACCCCCACATTTTAGGTAGCTAATGTCTAAGTTGCCCGTCCCTATCTACCCTGT
>NW_006408739.1:5113618-5121074 GCF_000296735.1 Chrysochloris asiatica
TTCAAACCAGCTGGATGTTTCACTCTCAGTTCTAGTCCTCTATGGCTATGTCCTTGTCCATGGGCTCAGGTGTCCCCAGGTCTCATCACACTTTAGACCAACCAGCCCTACCACTTCTCTCTCTCACCTTCAGGTCAATGGGAGTCTATGGAACATGGTTGAACTCAGCCCATTTCTTCATTGCTGCCTTTCCCCCTCTTCCACTCACCAGTACACCAACATGGTTGCCAGCAAGCTTACATGCCTGCTCATATGTTCCCTTTGAGTTTCAATCTTGAAAGGGGGATTGTCCTGAAGGGACTTGATTGCATCCCGGCAAACAACATGCTTGTTCTTGTAGTAGTCAATCATACTGCCATTTTTGTTTTGGACTTTTTCTGCTGATCTTTCTTTGAAGATGTATCTTCTGTCACACTAGCTGTTCCAGGATGGTCTGTTTGTTCTTTCTAGTGGGAATGTCCCACTTCAGAAGGTTCTGGATGGGACTCAGGATTCCACCTAAGTTCCTATATACTACAAAAGCTCCGTAAGAAGACTATTTCACTGGGCAAGTTCTAGAATCCCTTTTAGGTATTCCAATGGGCTACTAATTTTTATTCCTACCACCAATAAGACACAAATGCTTCCTGAAGCCTGCCTCCAAGGTTAGGAGAATAAGAGAGAGGTAGGTTTCATGTGGCCACTTCCAGAGAAGCACTACTGCCTCATTACAAGAATGTATCTGTCTGAACTTTATCTATACTTATGGATGTAGTACCTCAAGGTACCAACTGAGAGGAAAGGAGTTTTCACAAGTTTCAATCCTATCCCCTCTGTATACAAAGTTGATTGTTGTTGTTGTTGTTAGGTGCCATCAAGTTGGTACCGACCCATAGTGACCTTATGCAGCAGAACGAAACACTGCCCGATCCTGGGCCAACCTCACTATTGCCATGCTTCAGTCCATCGATGCTGCCACTTGGCCAATCCATCTTGTTGGGGGTCTTCCTCTTTATCTCTGACCCTCCAACTTACCAAACATGATATCCTTCTCCAGCGACTGGACCCTCCTGACAGTATGCCCAAACTTGAGATGCTCCACAGTGTGTGTGCCCACCTGGCAAGAATGCTGGACGCCCACCAATTGGGAGGGCCCAGCACACCCACTCCCACTGCCCCAGCTCCTGTGCTTTGCACCATGGGCTCTGTAGCACACCCGCCCTGGCCTTGGTCATCCCTGTCATCCTGTTGCCACTCTGTGTGTGGGCTTGGGACTCCCATCTGTCCATCTCCCTGTCGGGTCTACCTGCTGATCTTAACACAGCTGACCCGGACATGGGACTTTCCCACCTCTACAATTACGAGCCATTTGCTTGGTATAAACTCCTCTTTGTAAACATGCACATATTAGTTTCGCTGGTTTTGCTTCTCTAGAGGACACAGCCTAAGACAGGGCTGTTTCAGGAAAGGCCCTTGGCTATCAAGGTCTTTGACTCAGCAGGGCCCATGGCTTTCCTCTCAGGACAAGTCTCCATTCAAGAGGACAAGTCTCCACTCAAGTGAAAAAGCTGCAAACTTGTGTCCACCTGGTGCCCAGAGAGCACTTTTGCTGGGCACGTTTCATTTCGCTCCTCCTTGTCTACTGCTGCCAGAGGGGCCATGTTGCTGCTGTTAGGTGTTGTTGAGCCAGCCCCTACTCACAGTGACCCTGTGCACAACACAATGAGACAATGCCCGGTCCTGCACCACCGTCACCATCACTGTGACATTGGAGCTCAATGTTGCTGCTACAACTGTGCCAATCCATCTTGTAGGAGGTAGGTCTTCCTCTTTTTTGCAGACTTTTCACTTTACCAAGGATGATGTCCTTCTCCAGGAACTGGTCCCTCCTGATAACATGTCTGAAGTATCAGAGACAAAGTCTTGCCTTGCTGGCTTCTAAGGAGAATTTTAGCTGTACTTCTTACAACAGCACGACTCAAATGCATCAATTATTCTATGGCCTTCCTGATTCACTGTCCAACTTTCGCATATATCACAGGCTTTTAAAAAGCGTTATCTCCACAAATTGAAAAAAAAGAAGACACAAGCTTATGATTTATTTCCCCATCATATTTGATGACTTTGATTTCAGACCTTCTGTTAACAGAAGTCAACAGAAAATGTTGCTATTTGAGTCTTGATTTAATAATAGAATAAAAACAATACACTTTCACTTCTATTTACACCTAAAAGCTTATGGTACAGAACATCAAGACTGAAACTGACGTTAGTAATTAAGAGCAGGAAGACAGCTGTGTGGGACCTCTTTAATAGCAATTAATTCTCTAGAGAACTGAATTTGTTCTTAGTATATTTTCCAAATCTTCATCAAATCTTGCTCCATTTTCCAGAAACAAAGTCTGGCTGCACCAGCATATCAGAAGCTTTTTGAATCACAAAAATAAAGAAATTTTAGTTGGCATAAAACTTAGTTGCATTAAAAACACAAAACAAAACTAGTTATCCATTCCCCCTGCCCCCTCTAGCTGTTACAGCAGATCGCAACATTCCTGACCCTGTAATCTGAAGTCTGAAATCAGCTAGGATCTGAATGTACTAGTCATCTTCAAATCCCCTTTCCATGCCAGCCTCTCTCAGCTGACAAGCTGCACCTGACCATCGTTGTACGGTGCTGGCGAACCGGGAGCTGGGCTTTTCTTTGACCTCAGACACTTCCGGATCACAGAACATTCTGATCTAGACGCTTAAGAAGCTGCACCTTAAGGAACAGGCCAATTTGACCATGAAGCTACCTGCTGTCATTTGCAGAATTCTTAGCAATTCTGAAAACCAAGGTGCTTGTTAATAGCAATTGTTATCTATCAAAAGAGGAAGAAAAATGATCTCAGAGGCCAGAAACTCACCAACTATACAAACAGCAAGGAAGGGCCACGCTTTGTGAAAAACATTCTTTCACAAACTTACTCCATGACGTCTCTGACTAAAAAATCCAGTAGACAAATTTTAAGATCAATGAAGCATTTCATTCTAGTTTATGTGACAATTACCAACAATACAGGAAACTATCTTCTAGACCAGGGGTTTTCAAATCAAAAATGTGTACATCAGCATTACCACAGAGTTACCGATGAATACTGAGACCCGGCTGTTTCTATCACACTCCCAGGTCACTCGGATACACACAGACACTGTTGTGCTATGAGAATCCCTTGGGGAATGGTTTAAAAATCCAGATGCCCAGGCCACATCCAGTACCAATTAAATCAAAATCTCTGGGGTGGGGCCCAGGAGGAAGCGTTTGTTAAAACCCCCAGGTGATTCCAATGTACAGTCAAGTGCCAGTGTTTCTTATTCTCTAATGGGCATAGAAATCACCTGGGGGATCTTCTGAAACTATCTAATTCAGTAGATCTTGATGATGGTGATGTTGCTGATCTGGGAACTGGATTTTTGAGTAGTAGTCTATAGATGTGTGTGGACCAGCAAGTAGCCACTAACCATACATGGCTACTTAAATTTTCATTTAAATTAATTAAAATGAAAGATTCAGCTACTCTGTCATACAAGACACATTTCCAGTGTTCAGCAGTCACATGTGGCTAGTGGCTAGTAGCTACCGAAGTGAGTAACATAAACATTTCCATTACCAGAGAAAGTTCAATGGATTAGCAGTGCTCTACCACGCAACCACTTAAGAATATGTGAAACTTGTAAGAGGATGGAGTTCTGAGCAAGATTACTAAGGACTGAGTGCTGGTCTTCCAGGGAAGCTGAGGAATGAATAAGTGACCAAACCAGTGGTTGGCTCAAGTCACCAATTCAGAGGAAGGGCTCAAAACCATGTACAGTAAACAGCAAAAATGTAAAATAAGCAGGGTGAGAATTAAAGTCCAGAATATGAGAAATCAGATCAGAAGCCAGTAATAGAACTAGGCATAAGTAACGAGGAATGTACTTAGAGACATTAGGAATGGGGATAAAGAAAGGCTACAAATGCAAGATAGAAAATGATGAGAAACAGGAGAAAAAGAACCGCAACAACAAGAATGCATTACGAACCCAGAACTGGCTAGAATGCTATCTGGTCCAAGCCTCCATTTTCCATTTGAAAGGGAGTTCAGATTAGATGTGTAAAAATGACTAAGTATACAGAAATGCACATATTAAAAGACTTAATATTACGTAGACAATGTCACGCAGTAAGGATGTTGCTCAGCCAAATACTGAAAGTATACAAAGGATAATTATTAAAACTTTCTAGTAAAGAACAAAAATTGAGACTAATCTATAACAAGAAAAATTTGGGTTAGACTAAGCAAAAAGCTTCAGCACTGGATAGACTGGAGGTCTGGAAAAGTTTTTTTTTTTTTTCTCAGAGGACATCTAGATCAATTTCTGCAACATAATCTGTAAAAGCATTGTTCTATATCCTACTTTGGTGAGTAGAGACTGGGGTCTTAAAAGCTTGAGAACAGTCTTCTAAGTTACAACTGTTGGTCACTTCCCATCTGGAGCAAAGAAGTGTGAGGAAAATCAAAGATTCAGAGAAACAATGAAGCCAAAGGACTAATGGAGCACAGGGCCTGAGATTGGAGCAACTAGAGGAGGACCAGCAACTGCTCTGGTCAGGATCACAGTAGGTCACACAGTGGGAGAAAAATGTAAAACAAAACTCAAAATCATAAAAAAGACCAGACTTACTGGTCTGATAAGAGACTAGTGGCCTTTAGACACCCTTCAGACCTAGAACTGAATTAACTCCCTTCAATCGTATTTCAGGCTGAAGTGAACCATAGTACCTGGGAGTTAACACACTCCTCCAAACAATCAACCACACGGGACCAACAGGGCAGCACTTTCCAACACAGAGTCCAGAAGGCAGGAAAGGGCAGGAAGGATGGGCAAACGGAAACGGAGAACCCAGGGAGGTCGTGTTATTTATTAAAGTGCTATTTGTTACACTAAGGGCATTGCAATTCACGTCACCAAACAGTATCTGTAAAAACTGTTGAATGGGAAACTAATTTGCTCTGAACATTTTTACCCACATCACAATAAAATGATTTGCAGCCTTAGAAACCCTAAGAAGTTCCACTCTGTCCTATTGAGTCGCTATGAGATGGAATTGACTCAACGGCAGTGGATTTGGTTTTTAACATTCCTGGTAATTTGGGCCAATGATTCTCTGTTGAGGGGTTGTCTTGTGTAGCATAGGAGGTTTTGCAGCATCTTTTTGCGTGTCAGCAGTATCCGGTCAACAAATGTGCAAGAGACAAATATATAAATTGTATCCTAACTGAAAAGTAAGGAAACAGAAATTAAAACTTTAAAATTCAAATTCAAAGGTTATTTAGGTCTGGTGAAAAGAGACGAGGATAAGATTCTCATGAATCATTACTGAGTAATTGTCATCATGACTAATTGTAACTGTCACAACTATAAAAGTAGAAGTTTTGTAACAAAAACAGAGGACCCTAGGACCATCGAGGGAGAAGAGCATGAGCGGAATGCGGGACCCTATCCAGAGACGGAGCTCTGGTAGCGTAGTGGTTACGAATCGGGCTGCGAACCTTAAGGTCAGCGGTTCAAAACTACCAGCCGCTCCGCGGGAGAAAGATGAGGCTTTCTACTCCCGTAAAGATTTACACCCTCGGAAACCCTGTACAGGGTCGCTATGGGTCGGAACCGACTCAACGGCACTTAACAACAACAACAACAATCCAGAGAAGCAGCGACATCAGAAATGGAGGCAGAGGTGATGGCATGGAGAGAGGGAGAAGCTGAGGACTCTAAACTCATGGAAAAAAGAAAGGCTGCGTGCTGGCAGCCAGGAGGCAGGCTTGCAGATGTGCCCTTTGGTTGTTTAAATTATTATTATGTTCTTGAGTGCTTTTGTGTACATCCCTCCCATCCCACCCCAAAAAACCAGAGGGAATAGAAGCACATACTGTTGAATGATGATGCACAAAGAGATTGTAATTACTGCAATGAAACGAAGTATGAAACCAATGTTCTTCCAATGTAAACTATCACTCAATTCACAATAAAAACTTACAAAAAAAAAATTTTAAGGTTATGTAGGCACCCTGGTAGCACACTGGTTATACGCTCAGCTGCTAACTGAAACGTTAGCAGTTTGAACCCACCTTCTGCTCTGCAGAAGAAAACTGTACAGCCTTGAAAACCTATGGGGCAGTTCTCTGTCCCACCGAGCTGCTATGAGTCAGAATCAACTACAGAAGTGGGTTGGGGTTTTTTATTCAGGGAACAAGCTACTGATAACACGTTCAAGGAAAATCATAAAACATCGACATACCAAAATTTGGAATTTATCTTAGCAAAACTTTTATGTGCTGAAATGCCTTAAAATAATTTTTCAGTAAAAAATAATTTTTAAATTGACAGAAACTAAAAACCTAACTTTGGCAGAGTACTAGTCTCTCTGTGACTCTTATTTTATTCTTCTTTATTAACGTGGCTTTTAGTGATAAATCAGAAGAGGGCTCATTAAAGGGAACTTCTTTCAGTGATGAAACCATTAAGCAGAGCAAATGTGATTAGTCTCAATCCAAAATAATAATTTATTTTATGTAAACACACATATTTATGCATACAATTTCTTACAAGAGGACACCTAAATTCATATCTGTGAATATACAATTATGATGGAAATAGCTGGTCCCAGCACTGAAAACCTGGCTTTGTTGGCCTTAGGCAACAGTGGCAGTAGCTGGCAAATGTGACTTTGTCCACTAGAGGGACCCCAGCTTGTCATATTGTCCTTCAACAAACAGGAGCACAACAGTGAGCAAAATGGGAAAGTGTGTGTGTGTGTGTGTAGATGAGTGTATGTACACTAAGTAGGGTAATGCAGGAAGAAAAGGGCAGGGAAGTAGACCACCAGAACTAAGATGTCTACCTCTAAGGCACTAACATTTGGGGACAGGGGGCATTTGGAAAGTTTTTTTCCCTGTGCAAAATAAATAAAATGGCAGTATCCTACACTGTTGTTGTTGTTAAGTGCTGTTGCTGTTGGGTCAGTTCCGACTCGCAGCAATCCTGTGTAGGGTTTCCAAAGAGTAGCTGCTGGGTTTGAACTGCTGACCTTGCAATCAGCAGTCCAATGCTCGTCCTACAGTGCCACAAGACTCCATCCGTACTATGTAGGCTAAAAAAAAATCTTGTTACTAGACATCACTAACATTGCTCAATAACTTATCAGAGGGAGAAAGATGAGGCTTTCTGCTCCTGTAAAGATTTACAGCCTTGGAAACCCTGTGCAGGGTCACTATGAGTTGGAACCAACTCCACGGTACTTAACAACAACCCCATTGTCAACATGTCATTTCCAATAGCGTAGTGGTTACGAATCGGGCTGTGAACTGCAAGGTCAGCAGTTCGAAACTACCAGCTGTTCTGTGGGAGAAAGATGAGGCTTTCTGTTCCCGTAAAGATTTACAGCCTCGGAAACCCT
>NW_006408739.1:5123074-5156570 GCF_000296735.1 Chrysochloris asiatica
AAAAAAAAAAAAAACTTTACACACTAAGGCATCCTCTACTGCTGGACATTTAGGTAGTTTCTAATTGCTCAATATGAAAAGCTCTTTAAAGGGTCCTCTCCTCCCAATGTGGCCACAAAAGTGGCTCACAGAAGTTCCAAACCACCAACTAAACAAACTGGAAAACCAACTGAAAATTGATTTTGATCTAACTTCTGCCACTTCAGAAATCCTCTCATCATCTATCTGCCCACTTCAGACTGGCCTGTACCCTCCTCTTTGGGGTCATCTGGAACGCACTCTCAGAATCCTCTCCTTTTTCCTTCTCTCATACAATGTTCCCTGTTCCCTAGAGCACATCCTGATTGTGGGTGTATGGGGGAAGAAACTTCCCAAACCATCCCCAGCCCCCAACTGGTATTTCAAAAACACATGGGCCTTTATTTCGACAATTAAATTCCTGTTTCTGCAGAAACTGGGTCCAACTCAACTTCCAGCACTAGAAGCAACTTGGCTTGCAGCAGCATCCTCTCGACGGAGACAATGCATAGTTTCCCCTCTCCTTCAGAAAGCACTGTACACATCACAAGGGTTAATAGCCTAATTCTTTGCTATCTCCCCCCGAGCCACATTCATCACAAGACACCCTGCCCAGGATGGCAAGAATGAGAGGTTATTGTTAAGGCAGAATGAATGAGACAATGTGTGGTTCTGTTCTTCTGACCTGACAATGTGACCGAGGCAGGGGCGCTGTGACCAGGCAGGGGCACCGGCTGGCTACCCTGCCTCCTGGCACAGCTGCCTCTAAGGCTCAGGAGCCTTTCCTCCCAGAGCCCTCCCCTTCAGAAGCACCAGTGGGCGCTGATGAAGTCCGTGAGAAGTAGGACATTAGATCTGGTTCCTGGCTGTCCTTGTCTAGCCCAGGTAGCACTGAGACTGGAGTGAGGATCAGCTTTTTCTCTGCTAAAATATAAACTGTGGTAAGTTTCTGAGAATGAGGTGCCACAGCGAGGACACCAGATGCACAAGCAGCTTGGGAAACCTCAGTTGCTTCCATCCTAAATCATGAATCAGGCATTTGAGAAATTGTGAGTCACGGCATTTGCACACCAAGAACAGTAGCACACCCCGTTCCATCAGGAACTACACTGTGTCCCCCCAGTAACTGCATGGAAGGGGTGCTTCTCTGCAGGTGTATATGGACAGCACGTTTTCTCACAGAAGTGATTCAAATGCATACTGTACTTTCTGGAGAAATTATGTTTTGCAGAGTTGATGATGAAGACTTCTCTCAAAGACCAAAGCAAGAGTCAAAAGAAAAGGCCACAGAAGAAACTAGAATCCTTCTCTTCAGAGGTCAAAGGATTGTTCTACCCAGCAGCTCCTAACAGTAGGGTAAGGAGGTTCCAGGAAGTTCCTGGAGGTCAAGGAAAGGGCAAGGGCTTCTTTGTGGCACTCTGGACTTTCATTCAAAAAAAAAAAAAAAAAAACAAGAAACCCAGCTAAAAGAACCCCAAACACAAGATACAGTTTCAGGGAACATCTCAGACTCACTCTGCAGCCACCACCTGGGGGATGGGCTCGTCCAGTAGTTCCAGGCTGTGCAGGATCCAATAGCAGAGCCATGGGCGGCTGGCATCCAGACACTGTGACAGGAAGAAGGGAGAAAACACCCGTACTCAGAGTCAATCGGAGGCACTGCTGCAAGGGGGTGGAGGGCCCCTGTGAACAAGAATCAGTAAAGGAGGCTAAGCTGGGAGATCAAATGATCACAGAGAAGGCTAACAAGGCAAAGAACTTTACCTTGGACCTGGGGGTTCCTTCTCTGCAGGTGTCAGCAGAAGGCCTACCCGAGGACTTCTTATCAAGATCACCAAGTGCTGCCATGTCCTCAGTGTAGACCCAAGGAGATATGAGGCTGAGTCAAAAATTATCTGGCTGTAGAATTTACTTTAATCAACTTTTAGAAAAGACAAATACATCATTTTTTCAACATAATATCCTTGCTTTTCAATACACTTTGTCCATCTGTCAACAAACTTTCATATTCCCTTAATAAAAAATGTTTTAGACTTGAGCTGAGAGCCACAAATTCACCACTATCTTTCACTTCTTCATCAGAGGTGAATCTTCGTCCTTAAAGGGCTGCTTTCAGGGGACCAAACAGGTGACGGTTCAATCGAGCAGGATCAGGACTATGGGAGGATGCTTTAACACCTCCAAAGGTTTTTGCAGAGTGTCAACAGTGTGGACAGAGGTGTGAGGATGTGCACTGTCATGCAAGATCACTAATGCCTTTGGATAGCAGTCCTCTAGGTTTAATCCCAAGTTTAAACTTTAACTCTTCAGTGAACATCTCACTGTAATGAGCATTGTTGACTGTTGAACCTTTTTTCCTGTCAGTGTCCCAATACTGGCCCTTAAGAATTCCAGAAAACTATAAACATCAATTTTTCAGCTGACAGCTGACTTTTGACCTTTTTCTTGGTCGATGATTGAGGCTGCTTCCATCCCATAGTCTGCCATTTACTCTCAGGCTCGTAGTTAAGAATCCATGTCTCATCACCAGTAACGATTTTTTTTTAAAGGAACCTTTCTTTGCCTTCCTTCTAATATCGGTCCAAATTTTGTTTGCAGATGTCCAAACCCTTCTGTTTATACTCTCCCGTGAGTTGTTTTGATACCCATCTTGCACAAATTTTTCTAAACCCAAGTCTGTCGTGGATTATTTCCTAGGCAGAGCCATGGCTGATTTGCAAATGATTTGCCACATAATCCACTGTCACTCATCTATTCCACAGATTCATTTCATATGCACACTCAGTGTTGTTATCAGCTGAGCATTTTAATATAACTGGAGTGTGGATAATTTTTGACTCACCGTCAAATCACCTCAGGAACAGACTTCCTGGATGAACTCACTCACTGATTCCAGAAGTTTTTACTAAGTATGTACCTGTGTCAAGCAAGCACTGGGGGCATGATATCGAATACAACTGGGACCCTGTTGAGATGCTCAGGATGTAGATAGTGTTGTGACTATATAGATATTTTTGGTCTTCCTGAAATAAGACGGAGTAGATCACATACAAAGACATAACTGGGTGAGGGCTGTTAACAGGCAGTATAACTCACAGAAGACAGTAACTCCGACGGGAGCTGGAGAAGGTGTCCACAGGTGATATATGAACAGACCTTAATTTTAATCCATGCCAGAAATATTTATTGAACATTCAAGGCTAGGTAGGGCAGGTAGCATGACTATCCCAGTTTTACAGACTGTTGTTGTTAATTGCCATGAATCATTTCCAACTCATAGTGACCCTGTATAGGGTTTCCAAGGAGCGCCTGATGAGTTTGAACTGTTGACCTTGTGGTTCAAACCGACCCCATGGTGCTTCTCCTACAGTGCCACACCAGGACTTCAGAGTTTTAAGATTACAAGTCTATAAATGAGGTCCAGATGATAAAGACAGTAAATGAGGAGCATAGTGGCTCCATACAGTAAGCACTTGGCTGTGAACCAAAAAGTCTGCAGTTTGAGCTCGCCCGCTGCCCCACAGGAGAAAAATGAAGTTTCTGCTCCTGTGAAGATTTAAAGCCTCAGAAACCCTATACAGGGTGGCTGTGAGTTGGATAGCACAAATGTCAGCGCTAAGATCCCACCCAGTCCACCCACCCAGTTTGAGCTCTTTCCATGGGCTCAAGCGTCCGTCCATCTTCCTCAACACACTGTACATCCAGAGCTGAGGCAGTTTGCTAGCTCACCACCTGGGGGCAGTCTGCTGTGGGCACTGATGACAGAGCTATGGATTCGGCCTGCTTGAGTTTGAATCCCTGCTCCTCCTATCAGCTAAGTGCCTTTGGACAAACTACTTATCTTGCTAAGCCTGTTTCCTTATCCATAAAAAAAAATTAAAAACTTATCTCATATAGTACTTGTGAGGATTAAATTAGATAATGCACTTTAAGTTTTAGTTCCCGTTCCAATAAGTCATTCATTGTCTGGTAGTAATTTTTCTTAGGGCTGACTGGGCTCTAATCACTGATGACTTGAATCAAAGATTGGAAACTGAGAGCACACAAGCCTGATGTAACCATGGATGTGCTTTGCTTGCAATGTTTTGTTTGCTTATTTAGAATTAGTTACAACATCTCAGTACTAGAAAATTCACAGAAAAATCTGGACTCCTGGCTTTATTTGAAAAAAGAAGAGAAGATCTTGTCATTGTGGGTCTGTGTTTCTGCAGAGAACCAAGTGATGGGAACAGAGGAAAAGCCTGGGGCTTCCAGTTTGCCTCAGTTTCCAACCAGCCCACTTTATCTATTTATGCCCTACAGGCATCTGAGTTTGCAAACCCAGACTTACAGCCTCCTCCCCAAATAAGAAGCCAATGAAAAGCAGAGCTGATCTATGTGCAGTGAGGCATGAGGGCTGGATACCTCCCATTTCATTCCAGTCAGCCCCATTCCTCATACCGGAGGTCACTCTATGGAACAGAGTGCAAGCAGTACTCTCTGGGATTTCTACACTGGTCACCTGGGCAGTATAGAAATTAGATCAATAACAGGGCAAAGAAGCCCTAGTGTCACAACATTAAGTGCTTGAATGCTAATCAAATGGTTAGTGGTTCAAACCCACCAGTGGCTCCACGGAAGACCTGGTGATCTGCTTCTGTAAAGATTACAGCCTAGAAAACCTTCTGAGATAGTTCTATTATGTCACATGGAGTTGTTTCCATCAGACTTGACGCAACAGCATGTAACAAAGAGTTAGGGATATATGATATGAACAGAAAACTTCAGCTAGCTGTTAAGGGATGTTTGCCACTTTAAAGTAAAGGGACCCAGTTCCTGCCAGGGCCACATGGTCTACGGGATGAACCTGCCAACAGGTCAGGCTCCTCTGTCTTTCGGACTTGAACAGGGAAAAAAGAGAAGACTTGGCTAACGCTTGACAGAATGAGTTCCTGGGCAATGTGTTACCTCATAGGCATCTGTCAGCTGTCGAAGACCTCTTTTCAGATAATGGAAGTGCTTCTCCCTCTGCAAAATAAGCCTGGAAAGACAAAGAGCACGTAAGCCTATTCTCATAGTTTATGCTTCCAACCCTACAGAACACACATGCGCACACACGCTCTCAGCACATCCCCAGCAGTTACTGGATGGACACAGAGTAAACCTTTACCTCAAAGGGCAGCTAAACCAGGACAAAGAGCAGCATCCAAATCTCCAGAGTGTCTGAAAACCATGCTGGCAAAAAGTCACCTTCCACAGAATCTCCACTGAGTAGTAGCCAATCTGTCTAGGCGGGGCTGATGAAATGAAATGCAGATGGGTCTCTTGTGGTACAACAGTAAATAATTGTCATCAGGACTGCTTGTGAGGGTTGGAAATGTAAAGGTAGATGTTTTGTAGCAATGAGGGGAGTGATTAACATTTCAGCCTAGGAGTGGAGGTCCCTGGGATGATCAAGGAAGAACGGAGAGCGGGACCCCACCCAGAGTAGCAGTGATGCCAAAGATGGAGGCAGAGATGATGACGTGGAGAGATGGAGCAGTTGGGACTTTAGACACAGAGAGGGAGAGGGGCTGTGTATTGACGACCGGGGGGCAGGCTTGCAGTGTATATACCCTTTGGTTGGTTGATGATGCATGGAGGAGATTGTAACCATGGCAATGAAATGCTATACGATAGGATGAGTGTAAAGCTAATGTTCTCCCATGTAAACTATCACATAATTCACAATAAAACATTAAAAAAACAACAACAAAAAGTCACCTTCCAGACCTCAGTGAGCAGAAGTAGTAGTGACGACCTGCCAAGAAAGGTTCTCCAGGGCCTAACTATTCTCGAATAGCTTCTGGCTCCTCATCTTACAAACAGCTGCCACGTTTCTAAGCTTTGCCACTGCCCTGACTTGGTTACCTGCTGCCATTTCATAGCCAGTGCCTCTAGAATAACTTCTCCGATGCCTGAGTTTCTACTCTGCTCACCTGCCCCTCAGTTACCTTCCACATGCAGACCCACAGCTCCAGCCTGAGGATCATGTTTGTATCTGCGACCAGGTGCTCTCCTTGGCACTGATGCCAGCAAGACTAATTTTGAGATAGAACATGCCAACATGCCACCCATGACCACCTGCATGGGCAGTAGGAGAAGGTGCAGAAGCTGTGCATCTTGCTTGGTCCTGTAGGGAGGTGCCTATGTGGTCACCTGACAACACACTGTTGATTCCAACTTCTGGTGACCCTACAGGACAGAACAGAACCGCCCCACGGGGCTTCAGAGACTAAATCTTTATGGGAGCATATAGCCTCATCTTTCTCCCAAGGAGCGACTGGTGGTTTTGAACCACTGACCTTACAGTTAGCAACGCAGGACTTAATCCAAAGTGCCACCAGAGCTTCTTGTAAAGAAGAAAGATGCCTAGAATGCCAAGACATTCACTCTGTGCAGTGTTGTTGTTGTTAAGCGCCACCAAGTTGGTTCCGACTCACAGAGAACCTGTATACTGTTTCCAAAGCTGTAAATCTAAGGGAGCAGAAAGCTTCATCTGCTTCTTGTGGAGCAAGTGGTGGGCTTGAACTGCTGACTTTATGGTTCACAGTCTAGTGCTTATCCTTAGAGCCACTGCACTGTGTGGTGTAGTGAGTTATTTAATGTCTCTTTCAGTCACAGTCTTTAAAAACTTCCACAAAATGACATTTTCCTATTAGGTCTGAGTTAGAAGGTGGGGGAAGATGCTGATAGAGTACAAGGTTCACTTGCGAGTGATTGTGAGCAGGACTGTGATTGTAAACACCTGGAGATCTAATGCGGTGGGAGCTGGTCAATGTTACCATCCTGCTGAGTTTCACACAAGCCCTCTTAGAAGCAGGAGGTGGGCAGCTAGTATCATTAAAGAACCAGCAGTGGAACATGTCCTTTGGACCCAGCGATCCCTGCACATTGAACCTCCTCGACCTAGGGACAGAAAGCTGTGACACCTGAGGAGTGGCAGAAGAGCAACAGCAGCAGCAGAACCAAGAGCCAGAGCACACGACAGAGCGATTGAGCCAAGAAAAGCTGAGTGACTTTGAAGGGTAGGAAGCTTGCTTGCAGAGTGGGGTGCCTCAAGGTACTTAGTAGGGTGGAGCTAGGTTTGCTGATCCAGGGAGCTAGAGCCTTGTGATGGATTGGTGTGTTCTATGGATATTTATTAGCTTCCAGAAAAGAGCTTTGTAACATTGCCCAGACAGAGGCCTGCTGATGGGCAGGATGGTAACATTGACCAGCGCCCTCATTAGATTTCCAGGTGTTTACAATCACAATCCTGCTCACAGGCTGCCGAGAGGCTGTCTTGACTGGAAGAACGGTGCCCTGAACATTTCTGACCCTGAATTATAAAACCTGTTAACTTGCCTCCTAAGTCCCCTAACTGTGAGTTGGATGGTTGGTTGGTTATGTGCCGTGGAGTCGGTTCCGACTCATAGCGACCCTGTACAGGGTACAGGGTTTCCAAGGCTATAAATATGGGAGCAGAAAGCCTCATCTTTCTTCCATGGAACAGCTGGTAGTTTCAAACTGCTGACCTTGAGGTTCACAGCCCAATTCGTAACCACTACACTACCACAGCTCCTTATAACTGTGATTACTGTCTCCGAACTCTGTGTGGCCCCTGCCATGGATTCTCGCACCCAGTGGAGTAGAGTGTGCTGTGGGAGGGATGGTTGGTGCTACACTTCTGTCCACGCTGCTCGTTGATTATAGAAAAAAAGCAACGCAGGAACGCAGCATTCCCTTTCCTAGATAAATTCAACACAGCTTTATCAAACTCCCGCTGCACCATCACAGAAGACGAAACCCTCGAATAAATCTACTATAGTCCTGAGAAGAATACAAGTACAGAATTGGGTAGGTTTCAAAAATGAAGAACTGATAAAAGGCTACTACTATGGCTCAAAACAATGGGGGGAACTACCCTTCTTAAGAAAAGAGTGATCAGGAAGGGCTAAGAGAAGAGGTAGAACTTGTGGTGGGTGGGCAGCCCTGGTGGAGAGAGAATGATTTTACAGGGAGAGGTGGAGAGGAGGAGATGAAGCAGGAAGGGTAGTTGTTCCAAAAGAACACCAACAAGGTACAGAGCAAAGCTAGCTATTCCAGAGCAGAACTTTCAATACCAGTGGAAATGTTCTCCACCTCTGCTGTCTCCTAGAGCTGCTGCCAGCCACATGTGATTACTGACCTCTTGAAATCTGGCCACTCTGACAAAGGAATTGAGTTCCTAAGTTTATTTTTTATGTTTAAATAAGCAGGAGTAACTAGTGGAGCAACAAGTATAAAAGTGTAAAAGAATAACAGGTGGGGGCCATTGGGCCAGAATATTATAAAATATGGTGGAAAAGGCAGCCAGGGCTCCATTTATGGAGGTCTTGGATACTGAGGACTTTCTAGTTAATTTCGTAGGCAACGGGAAATCCGGCAGCTATTTTGTGCTGCGAATAAAATCACTAGTTAAGTGCTGTTGAGTCAGTTCCCTCTCCTAGTGATCCCATATATGGTTTCCAAGGAGAAGCTGGTAGGTTTGAACCACCGACCTTGTAGTTCACAGTCCAGTGCTTATCTTGCAGTACCACACCAGAAATGATTAGAACTGTGCTTTAAAATAAAGCCGCCAGCAATTGGTATTCAGTAGGTGTTCAGCTGGCACTGAAGTAGGAGGGCTGGATAAGAAGCTGTTGGAGTCAGCCAAGTGGGACGGACTTAGGGCCCAACCTAGCATGAGGATACAAGATAAACTGCTTCTGGACATGCGAATTTACGGCACTGGGAGCATACCCACAACAGGATGACAGAGGGGCTTCTGGAAACATTTAAAGCTCAGGAGAGAGATTCCGGTTACATCTACAGACAAGGAATCACTTATCCACACACAGGTAACAGGTGAAGTCACAGTAACAGATGAGAGAGCAAAGAGAAACATTTGACTCCAGAACTCCTTGAAGGACAAAAAGTCAGGGAAGGAGCGATACCAAGACACAGAAGGAAAACAATGACAATGTCATGGCAAGGCAATAAGGGAGACAAGAATTCCACGCATAAGACAGAGGCAAATGCTGTATTAAGATGGAGGGAAAAGAGGACAAACCACATAAAGACTGGTGACCCTCAGGGGAGTTCAGTGCAATGACATGAGCAAGCTTGACACTGCAAACAGTGATGACGGACAGGTCACAAAGAGAAGGCCAGACTCTCTCTTTCCACAAGGTCTAGTGGTATGTTAGGTAATCTAATGAGCTGAACAAAAGGATTACTAAGTAGCAGCAAAGGCCCAGCTGAGGCTGTTTAAACGTTTACGGAAACCAGGGAGTAACAGACACTATGATTTTAAAAAAATCTTGCTGGGACCCTTAACAGAAGCAGTGAGTGGACAACGGGGCTGCTGGAGTAAGGACTGGCAAGATGGGAAGAGGAGTGAGGGACGTGTGAGAGGTAAGTGAAATTGCTCACTCACGAGCTGGCCCTGGCTGGGCTGGTTGCAAACTAAGGCCAAGATGCTGGTACTAGATGAGAAGAATCAAGGGAGTTCAAGAGTCCATGCCAGCCCATGTAATAAGACTAGAATTTCAACTCCAAGCCTGATTTCTAACACTTAACTCAACCTCTTCACGGTGGGGTTTTTCTACACATTTTTTTTTTTTTTTTTTTTTTGCTGAAAAACAGGCAAGAAAATTCATAGATGCCAAATGCCTAGAGACGCTAACATCACAGGGGAAAGAAGGGAGAACACTCTGTACAAACTCATTTAGATGTGTTAGGCAGACTGCATTTAAAAGTGCCTTCAAACGCTAATATTCTGTGACCTTAACTCTAATGTTTGTGTGCTTCCACAAAGATTATCCCTATGAGGCAGATGAACTGTAGTCCTACAATGGCTATGACTTAAATGGTCCACTGCCAACAGGAAATACAAAGTGGGAGGAAAGGAAACCAGTAAAAAAGGAGTCGTACGTACTTCATTGGAAGGAGCTCTGGTAGCATAGTGGTCACGAATCGGGCTGAGAACCTTAAGGTAAGCAGTTCCGTGGGAGAAAGATGAGGCGTTCTGCTCCGGTAAAGATTTACAGCCTCAGAAACCCTGTACAGGGTCGCTATGAGTCAGAACCAACTCCACGGCACTTAACAACAACACCTTCATTGGAACCACCTGTTCAGCACAGCCGCTTATTTGACTACAGTGTAATTTGTGAGGAGCCTGTCTGTCTTCTACATCAATCACAATGCCTGACAGAGCAGGTTCTCAACATTTATTTACTGAATAAGTGAAAGTCTTCTAACCAAAAGGGACTGTTCTCCCTGGATACATATCCCTTCAATTTAAAGTAATCATACATTTCAGGTGTTGTTGTTAGGTGTCATCAACCCATAGCAACCCTATCTACAATAGACTGAAACACTGCATGGTCCCATACTATCCTCACAATTGTTGCTGAGTTTGAGTCCACTGGGTCAACATCTTGAGGGTTTTCCTTATATTTACTGACTTTTTGTCCCTTCCAGTTTTAAATCAGCTAGTATCCATCTGTTGTGTTTAAAAGACCACCTCTTGATCTATGTACAGGATTCATAAGAACAGTTAAATGTTGTGGAACTCCCATTCTTCAAAATGCTATCCATAGTTTGTTATGATCCACAGAGTTAAACATCTTTGCCTAGTCAGTGAAACCCAGGCAAACAATTCTCTAGTATTCTCTGCTTTCAGTCAAGATCCATCTGTCAGCAATGACATCCCTCATTGCAGGTCCTCTTCTGAATCCGGCTTAAACTTCTGGAAGTTTCCTATCAATGTACTGATGTTACTAATTAGCTTCAGCAAAATTCTACTTGCATGTGATTTGGGAATACTGTTCAATAATTTCTGCAATCTATTAAATGAAATGGCACAAATATGGATCTCATCCAGTTCGTTGGCCAGATAGTTGTCTCCCAGATTTCTTGATATAGGCGAGTGAGCACCTCCAGCACTGTATCCATTTGCTGAAACATTTCAGGTGGTATTCTGTTATTCCTGGAGCTTTGTTTTGTCTTCAGTGCAGCTTGGACTTCCTCATTATATGACTGATGCTTGATCATATGCTACCTCCTGAAGTGGCTGAACATCTATCAATTCTTACTGGTATAATAACTGTCTATTTCTTCTATCCTCTTTCGATGCTTCTTCCTACATACTTGAATATTTTACCCAGAGATCCCTTCAATATTGCAAATTAAGGCTTGAGTTTTCAATTCTTACAGCTTGAAAAATGTAGAGTGTCTTCTTCCCTGATGGTTTTCTAACTCCAGATATTTGCACATTTCATTTTACTTTGTCTTCCTTAGTCCTTTGAAATCTGTTCAGCTCTTCTATTTCATCACTTCTTCCTTTTGATTTAGCTATTCTATGTTTAAGAGTAAGTTTTAGTCTCTTCTGACATCCATTTTGGTCTTTTTAATGATCTGTTGCTTTCTTCATGTATGATGTCTTTGATATCATCCCACAACTCATCTGGTTTCAGTCATAAATGTTCAATGCATCAAATCTAATCTTGAGATGGTCTCTAAATTCAGGTGGGATATATTCAACGTTGTACTTTGGTTCTCCTGGACTTAATTTTCTTCAGTTTCAACTTGAACTTGTATAAGGTGCAATTGATGGTTTGATCCACAGCTGGCCCCATCCTTGTTCTGACTAAAGATACTGAGTTTGTCCATCTCTTTCCACCAATACTGACACTTTGACTCCTGTATAATTCCATCTGGTGAGGTCCATCTTTATAGGCACTGTTTTTGTTGTTGAAAAAACTGGTATTTGCGATGACTAAGCCATTGGCTTTGCAAAATTCTACCTACCATGTGCTCTCCACTATTTCTGTCACCAAAGTGCCAATATTTTCCAGCTACTGATCCTTCTTCATTTCTAACTTTTGCATTCTAGTCACCAGTAATTACAAATGCATCTTGTTTGCACGTTTGATCAATTTCAGACTGCAGAAGTTTGTAAAACCTCCAATTTCTTCATCTTTTAAATTACTGACTAGTGTATAACTTTGAATAATAATTGAGTAAATAGGAATATGTGTATTATCCTATGTTAAAGTACAATGCTAGTTTATAACATATCTTACAATGTTCTTTTTGACAATGGATGTGACACCATTCCTCTTCAATTTGTTATTCTTGGCATGGTAGATCATGATCGTCCAATTTAGAAAAGCCACTGATTGTCCGATTTAGAATATCTCACTAATGCCTAGATAAGAAATCTTTATATCTCATTTTTGACAACTGCCATGATTCCTAGATTCAGACTTCATACATTCCACGTTCTAATTATTCCTGGATATTTGCAGTTATTTCTTCTCATTTTGAGTCAACAAATGAAGCTCTTGACAGCTTTATTCTATCAAAGTCATTAAGGTCGACTCTTTTTTGAGAAGGTAGCTCTTCCCCACATATTTTGAATGCCTTCCAACTCAAGGGGCGTGCTCATCTGGGATTATATCAGACAATGTTCTGCTACCCATAAAGTTTCCATGGACTAATTTTTCCAGAAGTAGATTGGCACATCCTGCTTCCTAGTTTGCCTGAGTCTGGACATTCCACTGAAACTGTGGATGACCCCTGGCTAGTATCTGAAACAATAGTATCACAGCAACATGTGAGCACCAGAGTACAACAAACTGACAGACAAGATGTCCTCTCAGAGGAGAAGTTAAAATTCAGTCAGTGAAGGCAAGGAGAACAACGCTTAGAGTAGCATAGTGGTTACAAGTCAGGCTCCTAACCTGTTCGAGTCAGCAGTTCGAGACTACCAGCCCTTCTGCAGGAGAAAGATAAGACTTCCTGGTCCTGTAAAGATTTACAGCCTTGGCAACTCTATTCAGGGCCGCTATGAGTCGGAACCAAATCCAAGGCATACAACCATCTCCACTAAGTTAAGTATTTGCTCTGGTTCAGGGGCTGTTTCTATCAGGTCCCACCCATAAATCCCTCCCACAACTCCACACCCCAACCTCTCCTCTGCCCCCCTCCACTCCCACTGCAGGAGACCAATCAGCCAAAAGAGTTAACCTTTTCCTATTGGATTTAGTAACAGGAGAGCTGAATTAAGCAACTAAACAAATCCTTATTATTAAAAAATATATAGGAAGAAGGAATATTTTTCCTTGTCATCTTAGCACGCTTCTCACCTGACAATGGGCTTTTAAACTGCTAAAAAATGAAATACCTCAGGGGCAAATGCTTTTCTGTTTTCAGAGGGTAAGAGCTTCTGATTTATCCTCAGGATCCTGAAATGACAACTACCTAAAACCCCACCTACCTGGAAACAACTCATGGAGAGCCCTGGTGGATTACACGTTGGGCTGCTAACCACAAGGTCAGCAGTTCAAATTCACCATTCGCTCCGTGGGAGAGGGATGAGCCTTCCTGCTCCCATAAAGACTGTCTTGGAAACTCTATACAGAGAACCCTATACAGGTGGCTGTGAGTAGGAATTGACTCCATGGCACATAACCACCACCACCAATAGCTCTTCCCACATGAACAGCATGCACAGACAGGCCCCCTCAGGGTCCTGCTGGGGTGGGGGCTAAGTTCCTTTGGTCAATTTCATCTAAGATAATAAACTGTAGCCACGAGCAAGGGAAGAGAAATCTCGAGTGACCAGTTCCACAGTGAAAATCATTCATTCTCATCTGTTTAACATTTCTTTCTCTCTCACATGCTATTCCAAAATCTTAGGGAAGGTATTTGTTTCTTAAAGTGATTATGTATGTAGAGCTTCTAATTTCTCTCCTGAGGTTTATGATTCCTTTAAAATTGAAGGGACAAACATTCAGGGAGACAAGTCTCTATACCAAGAGTCTTATCATTATTCTTATTTCTATTCAAAAGCCATTTGATATCACAAAGACCAGGGACTGGAGGAACCCCGAGACTATGGCCCTTGGTCACCCTTCAAGCCTGTGGTTCAATTTTCAGCCAAGGAATCAATATGTTTATAGGGGAGGCAACAATACAGTGAGGCCAACCATGTGAGATCAAAAGGGCAGTATTTGCCCAAGGACAAATTCAGAAGGGTTAGGAAAGGAGAAGGAATGAAAACAAGCAACACAGGCAGGAAGTAGTACTATCCTGAAGGGATTACAATCAACATGAAACAGTGTATGAACTGTTCCACGTAACACTGATGTGCTCTGTAAACCTTCATCAATTCATAATAAAAAGTTAAAGTTCTTTGATTACGTGGAGCAGAACAGAACTGGTTCTATGCAGAGGGAGTAGGGGGCAGGCAGAGCTCAAGTGGATGAAGAGCACGGCTGTGTGACTGTGCAGAGGAAGGGGACAGGAGCTTTGGACACACTGAGTGTGTGTCACTGAGTGACAGTCAACTGCTTTTCTTGAGTTCCTGCAAAGTTCCATTCTTTTCAACCTCAAGGTATTAAGCACATGCTTCACCCTCTGCCTGGTGTTGTTAGGTGCCATCAAGTCAGTTCTGACTCACAGCAACCTTATGCACAACAGAACACTGCGCCATCCTCCCGACTGTTAAGCTTGAGCCTGTCGCTGCTGCCACCATGCCAATCCATCTTGTTGGGGCCTTCCTCTTTTTTTTTTTTTCCAACCTTCCACTTTACCAAGCATGCTGTCTTTCTAAAGGGTCTAGTCCCTCCTGATAACATGTCTGAATTTTGAGAGATCAAGCCTTCCCTTCCTGGCTTCTTAGGAGCATTCTGGCTGAACTTCTTCCAACACAGATTTGTCTGGCAGTCCTTAGGACTTTTAGTATTCATCAATACCGTAATTAAAATGCACTGATCCTTCTATGATCTTCTTTATTCATCGGCCAATTTTCACATGCATATGAGGCAACACCCTGGCTTGGGTCCGGTGTACCTTAGTCCTCAAACTGGTATCTTTGTTCTTGAAAACTTTAAAGAGGTCTTATGCAGCAGATTAGCCTAATGCAATACGTTTGTTTGATTTCTTGACTGCTGCTTCCCTAAGTGTTGATTGTGGAACCAAGCAAAGTGAATCTTTTCTCCATTTATTTACTGGTCAAGCGGTGGGGATTTTTTTTTTCCCCCCTTTTAACTGAAATGCAATCCATACTGTGGTCTTTTATCTTCATCAGTATTTCAAAGTCCTCTTCACTTTCAGCAAACAGGGTTCTTCAATCTACAAATCAAAGGTGGTTAATGAGTCTTCCTCCAATCTTTTATCACACTCTTCTTCATATAATCCAGCTCAGCATACAGACTGAACAAATATGGTCAAAGGATAAAACTCTGGCACACAGCTTTCCTGATTTTAAGCCATTTGGTATCCCCTTGTCCTGCTCGAACAACTGCCTTCTTGGTCTATGTAAAGGTTCTTCATGAGTACAATGATGTGTTCTGGAATACCCATTCTTCACAATGTGATCCATATTCTTTACTTTCAGCCAAGATCCATGTACCACCAGCAGTGATATCCCTAGTTCCACCTCCTCACCTGAAGCTGACTTGAATTTCTAGCAATCTCTGTCAATGTACTGTTGCAACTATTTTTGAATGATCTTCAGCAAAATTTTACTTGCATGTGATATTAATGATACTGTTCAATGATTTCCGCATTCTGTTGGGTCACCTCTTTTTTTGGAATGGGAACAAATATGAATCTCTTCCAATCAGTTGGCCAGGTAGCTGTCTTCCAAATTTCCTGACATGGATGAGTGGACACCTCCAGTGCTGCATCAGTTTGTTGAAATATTTCAATTTGTATTCTGTCAATTGCTGGAGACTTGTTTTTCACCAATGTCTGTAACACTCCAAAAACCCCACACCAAACCCACTGTCATCAAGTCCGTTCCAACTCACAGTGATCCTGTTTCAGGGTTTCCAAGGCTGTAAATCTGAAAAGGAGCAAAAAGCCTTATCGTTCTCCCAGGTGAGTTTGAACTACCAACCTTGCAGTTAGCAGTGCTTATCTTATGTTGTTGTTGCTCAGTGCCCTTGAGTCGGTTCTGAACCATAGCAACTCTGTATAGGGTTTCAGAGGAATGGCTGCTGAACTTGAATAACTTCGCAGTCAGTTAGTGCAGTCCAGTGCATTAACCCACAGAGCCACACCAGGACTCGGTGCTGATCCTATGGCTCCCTGTAATGCCCCGCATCCTCTAAACTAGACAAGTCCTACTCACTCTCTAGGTTTCAACCTAGTTGGTTACTTTTTCTGAGAGGCTTTTCCTGACTTCCCATCCTAAATTACAGCCCCCTGTTAATCTCTGTGGGAGAGAACAATCATGTTCTTCCTTCTGATACTCATTCCACTGGTAAGTGTGTATCTGTGCCTATTTGAATAATGTGCACAGCTGGCAGGGCCAGGGCCAGTTTCATCCACTCCTGTTCCCCTGGAGCTCAGCAATATGCCCAGCCCACAGGAAACCCTCTGGATCCTGTGCCTGAATCAGTGAATGATGAACTATCTTTAGATGAGTATGGCAGAGCAGGATGAGAGCAAACCTGGGCCATTCCCAAGAACTGAGCCTTTGGTCGGGAGAGACAAGCGGATTCAGTTCATTGTGTGCGCTGTGTATGCCTGAAAACTTTTTAAACCCACTATAGCCAACGGCTTCTCCAACCAAAAAGTAAGTGTTTGCGGGCATGTAAACATTAATTAAGTGACTTGAGGGACGGTGGAGTGAAAGATAAACTTAATTTTAAGGGTACTGGTGGGGGGAATGACAGAAGCAAGTTTGAACTACTCAAGATTTGAGAAATTCTAAAAGAATGTTACTTATAGAAAAGGTTACACAAGCACCTGTGTGAGTGCTGCTTTTTAACCTTGAACTGAGTCTTCTGGCTTCTGAGCCTCTGTCTACACTTAACCTCCAGTGCTCTATTAACATAGGGACATTAGCAAGACTTCTCACTTCTGTGGAGGGCCAGGCCGCTCAGCCCAAGAGAAAACAAGTTTAAAATTATGTGTGAGTATACATGTATCTTAAACACTTCAGATTTCTCACTAGAGCAAATATAACAAATAAGGTAACAGGTACAAAAAGAGTAAATTCATAAGCATGTGGAACTACAGGAAAGGGAAAATTAATGAGTATGTGGGAAAGCAGGGTATTGATAAACAAATCTGTTTAAAAGTACAACGCAGAGGATGCATGTTTCAGTCTTAGGATACAAGAACAATCCTTTCTGGGAAGGGGAGTGATTGTATATGCAGCACCAATGTTCAAATTCAGACTTGGATTTCAGCCAAAATCTACTATGTATTCCTGACATCCCTGAGTCTGTTCATGATCACTGGTCCTAAGAGTATGTGTAATTCAATCAGAGCTGGTCAGCACAATGACCACAGAGAGACAAACAAGCCCTGTCATCTAGAGTCACTGCTAATATCTGAATATTCACTGCCACTAACAGTTAAGGTTTTCTTCTTACATGCTCATGTCAGACTTTCAAAATCTGGCTGTTAAATGTTAAATATTAACATTATGGTAATCATTTAGAATTCTGATACATTTTCAGACTCATACTCTAGAAGTTCCTTCTAAAATGATTTTTGGAATCAACCTTATATTAATACATCGATTTTTAACATGCAAGCATTCAGCTAAAAATATATATATATATATATATATATATTATATATATCCATTTTTCACAGGCAACAATGAGAAAACCCAAAGCCCTGATATATTTATTCTATTTCCGTTAAGAGGAACATCTTTTATTTTCACTCACACCTGACCCATGATCTATCCTACCACCCTCAAAAACTATTTTTCACACTATAACCTCTCATTTTCCTTTATTTCTCAGTAAAAATAAATAAAAATTTTTAAAAATCAAAGTGCTCTATTTTGATGGTGGGTAGAAAAGGATGCTAAGTGATCAAAGATCATTTGTATTGCCACTTGTGCTAAAAACAAAGGACATGTGTCTCTGGAGACCCAGACGGGAGACAGTGACTCAGAACCCAGTCAGGTGAGTCAGCCAGCGGGTCAGTGGAGGTGGGAGCAGAAACCACCATGGATGGTGTTCTACTGGAGAGAGTGTTCTCTGTGAGCTGCTCAACAAAGAGTACCATTTGCTAATCTCTAGCTGGGGAAAGTGACAAGAAGAAGAATGAATTTTCTTGCGGTTCTGAGCTTTGGGTTAATACAGAAGTTTAGCAGTTTGGGGAAAGATTCGTTAGTTGACATTCTCCTTTCCAAGGACTGAGGCTAATAAAATCTCCCCATCTTGTCTTTCCCTATAAGCATTTGCCTTTTCCACTTGTTTTCTGCCTTGGACAATTAGAATTTTCTGATAGAAAAAAATTTTTTTAAGGAAATGGTGCCACATACAGACAAAAAAGATATAAAGTTCTCTCTGCTGGACCCATTTTCAGTGTTCTGGTTAATCAGAAGTACCCTGGGGAGTAGCTTAATCTAGGTTATTACAAAGTCTCATGAAGTCAGGGACAAAATCAAGGTCGTTAGGGGCTCGACTTCACACCTTTCAGCTTTCCATCCAAAGGGAATCAGCTGCCTAAATGCACTTT
Source organism: Chrysochloris asiatica (assembly GCF_000296735.1). Taxonomy (NCBI): domain Eukaryota; kingdom Metazoa; phylum Chordata; class Mammalia; order Afrosoricida; family Chrysochloridae; genus Chrysochloris; species Chrysochloris asiatica. Next base: position 5,141,615 of record NW_006408739.1, read on the forward strand.
TTCAGATATTGCTGAGGAAAAGTTACTAAATCATTGTCATTAAAATAAAATGACGACCACACAAAGTTCTGGACTACTGCTGAGTTCTCATGGCTGGAGGTCTAACACAGGATGGTTTCTGAGGGACAATTTGTGAAAGATGAGAAATGGAATAAACTTAGAAAATTTTAGTGTGATACAATAGAAAATACTGAGGAAAGGGAAATATAGAACTTCTGACCTCACACGATTTAACAGCCTTCGACTTGCTAAGACCCAAGGAAAAGAAAAGGCTTTATATTTCTCACTTGAATCTGCTGCAGTCACCAGTAAGGACCATGCTGCTGGCAGAAGCTCAAACTTCTCACGTTTTCTAGTCAATAAAAATCAATGTCAAAGGAATCCAATACTTTGCCGTCCCCAAGGGCTTTGTATCTATTCTAAAAGGAGTTCTCCATCTGAACTCCAGAGCAACCGGCTGCGACTAAGCTGAAAAACCACAAACTTTCTTCATTCCTTCCTTGCCCACCTTCAGTCCTCAGATTTCAGGCCTCAGAATATCCCTGTGTAGTACCCAACTGCTCAGTTCAAGGAGAGCATCTCCTTCTAGACCGTATCCTAGTGAAGGAAGGTGTCTGAGGCATATCACAGTTTATGGCTAGATAAGCTCAGGGAGAAAGGAAGGGCTCTCTCTCATGGGGTGGCGCTCGCCCAACCAGTAACCAGTTGCCACTGAGTTGACTTTGCCATGTGCCTCCTCAAACGCTGATGCACAGCTTACCTTGGTACAAGGTGGTTGAATTTGTAACAACTGAAGACCTCTTGGATCTTTTCTTCTACTTTTGCCTGGTAACAATGCAGGAGATGGAAGAGAGAAAACAAATACAGATGAGACTTCTATCAACTTTATCCCCCTATTGCCACAAATGCCTATTGGCTTGGCGTGATTGCATACTTCATAGCACTATAAGGCTGGGTTCAGGGACTCTACCAGGTGAAAGACTTAGGACAAGGCGCGTATGTACCATTTGGTAACATAATCAAATTCCCCAATCATCTAATCCATAATACCCAAACTAAAAGCAGTTTTGTAATTGGACTCCTGGTACCAATTAGGTATTCTGGGTGCACAGTGAGTTAAGTACTGGGCTGCTAGCTGAAGGTCAGCAGTATAAACCCACCAGCCAGTTACTCAATGGGAGAAAGATGAAGCAGTCTGCTTCTGCATAGGTTTACATACAGCCTTGGAAACTCTATGGAAGTTCTACCCTGTCCCATATGGTTGCTATGAGTCAAAATCAACTTGATGGCAGTGAGTTTGTGTTGCATCTGGCTGGCTCTCAGGGATTAAATGAAGAGAGATACATTTCGTTTGCAAGATATATTCTTGCCTGCTCTATGAAGTTGTTTGGTATTCATGAACTGGCTACATTCAAATTAACACAATTCCTGTCAAGGGTCATATTTCTTATTATCATATTGAATGGTTTAAATAAAAGTATTACATGCCCTAAGGAATTTCTAACAGCATCAATCACTGAAAACTAAAGGGAGAGCAAATCTAAGCATTGGTCTTACTTCACATGCAGGACTCCACACTTGCATAAAGCAAGCAAAGGGTCTTAGAAAGTTAGGTTACCAAAGCTACGAGTTCACCTATCTTCTCTGAAGACCACAGCATATAGTGGTCATCCAGCACAGTCTTGTTAGGAAAAACACAGTATTCATAAGGGTGGGGCTGATGAAGAGGATACAAATTTTTGCCTTCATTAGAATCCCTACTCTTTGTATGAGGCATGTTCTTGCCGGGACTTCAAGAGACATAATTGCCTCCCTGGGAAATTTCAAAAATGTGTTACTCAATTCTGAAACATCCACAAAGCCAGAGTTTCCAGTTCCTTTGACAAATTTGCAGGAATTATTTCTGATAAGGTGAGCAGTGATGTGAGTCACCTGAAATGTCAGCCAATTTAAAATTCACTGTATATTTGGTTTTGGGGATAGTGCTGTGGCATTTGTCTTTGATTATGAGTTTGAGGGATGATCTAAGAATTTATAATTTAAAAAACAGGCTAAAGTCACAGTGAGAATCTGACTCAAAGGGAATAAGGAATTTGTCCCAGATTCCTCATAGTTCTTTTTCCATTGCGGAAACTCAGTAAGGACTAATATGAAGCGTGAGCCTAAACGGAACACAGACTGCACTTCTCAGTCATGCCTTCCTTAGCTGTCAGAGAAATGGGATAGAAAAATATGCAAGAAATATATGGCAGTAAGGACACTGAAGAAAGATTTGCCTCGGATACACTGTTATATCTAAATGATTAATAAGTTACAATGAATAAGGAAGACCAAAGAACTGATGCCTTTGAATTATGGTATTAGCAAAGAATATTAAATATATCATGGACTGCCAGAAGAACAAGCAAATCTGTCTTGGAAGACGTATAGCCAGAATGCTCTTTAGACTAAATGAGGGCAAGACTTTGTCTTATGTAGCTTGGACATATTATTAGGAAGGACCATTCCCTGGAGAAGGACATCATGCTTGGTAAAGTGCAGGGTCAGTGAGATGGGTTGACACAGTGGTGGCAATGATGGGCTCAAACATGGCAACAATTGTGAGGATGGTGCAGAACCAGGCAGTATTTCATTTGTTTATTGCACATATTGCTATGCATCAAAACTGACTCAATAGCACACAACAACAACTAAATGAATTGATGAATACTGAGTGAAACCAAACCAAGCGTGAGGGAAACCCACTTCCTTTACCCAAATATAAGCCTATTCAAATCCCTGCGACTTACTATTCAAAAATGAACCTGTTTCTTACTTAGTCTGATTCTTAGATCCCTAGAGGGAAAAGCTTCCAGTCAATAAGAATCTCGCCTTTAACTTCCACTTGAGCTAACAAGCAGCCAAGTACGAGATGAAGAAAATGTGGGTTTATTTCTAAATGAATATAGCCAATAGAGTACCCATAATGTGGAAAATGCTTGAAATGCTCCCAACTGTAGTGCTCTTTGGATTATAGAATCACTTTTTTACAGAATGAACAAAAATATGAATTCTAATAAATTTCTGAGTATTGCAGATCATCAGAATTCATTTATTTTCTCGTAAGATCTAATGTATGTTTTTCACAGCTTTGCTACTGTTAAGTGCCATCGAGTCCGTTCTGACTCACTGCGACCCTGTACAGAGTTTCCGAGAAGCAGCTGGTGGCTTTCAGCTGCCAACCTTGAGGCTCGCAGTCCACTGCTTATCCTTCAGCGCCTATTAACAGTGTCAATTATTGTTAAGTGCCATCGAGTTGGTTCCGACCCATAGCGACCCTATATAGGGTTTCCAAGGAGCAATTGGTGAGCTTGAACCACTAGCCTTGTAGTTCAAACAGCTTTGCAGTCTGGTACATTAACCCACAGCGCCAAACCAAGACTCCATAGTTGTTGTTAAATGCTGTCAAGTTGGTTCTGACTCATGGCGACTCTGTGTAGGGTTTCCAAGGAGCGGCTGGTGAGTTTGAACCACCAACCTTGCAGTTCAAACCGAATTTGCAGTCTAGCGCAGTAACCCACAGCGCCACACCAGGACTCCAGTATCAATAGTAGCTCAATAAAATAACATCTTATTTGAGAGATATTTCATAGACCATATTAACTCACCCATTTCAAGTACATGATTCAATGACTTTTAATATAGTTACAGAGCTGTGCATCCATCATCACAATTTTAGGACATTTTAATTATACCCTCCCCCACTTATCCATTCATCACCCTGCAACTTCCCTTCCTCTCCAGCCCTAGGCAACCACTGATTTACTTTGTCTCTGTAGTTTCCTATTCTGGAGTTTACATATAAATGTGATGGGCCTTTTTCATTTACCATAATGTTTTCAGGGTTTATCCATGTTATAATACATACACATTTATTCCTTTTTATTGCAAAACAACATTCATTAAATAGATATACCCTACATTTTGTGTATCCATGAATCAGTTAGTGGACATTTGGGTTGCTTCTAATTTGGGGCTATTACTATGCTGCTAAAACATTAATGTTTAACATCTTGTGTGGGTCTATATTTTTATTTCTCTTGATATATACTTAGGAGTAAAAATGCTGGATCATATGGTAATTCTACATCTAACAGTTTAAAGAAAAGACCGACTGTTTTCCAAAGCAACATATTAAGAATTTCCACCAGCAGTGTAAAAAAAAGGGTTTCAGTTTTATCATCTGTGTTTTTTATTATTATTAGTGGATGTGAAGGAGCCCTGGTGGCACTTTAGGATAAGCACTGAACTGTTAACTGCAAGTTGGCAGTTCAAACCCACCAGCCATTCAATGGGAGAAAAATGAAGCTTTCCAGTATCTCATTGTGGTTTTAATTTGCATTTTCCAGATGGCTAATGATGCTGTAAAGGAGCTCTGGTAGCATAATGGTTACGAATTGGGCTGCTAACTTCAGGGTCAGCAGTTCAAAACTACCAGCTGTTCCACGGGTAAAAGATGAGGCTTTCTGCTCCTGTAAAGATTTATAGTCTTGGAAACCCTGTACAGGGTCGCTACGAGTTGGAATCGACTCCACGGCCCATAACAACAAAACAACAATGATGTTGTAAGCACTCCGATCACAGGTTGGCTTAAACTGCATGGTGGGCGGTTCAAATTCACCAGCTGCTCCTGGAAAAACCTATACAGGGTTGCCATGAGTAAGAACCGACTTGACGGCACTAAACAACAACAATGTTGCACATTTTTTCATGTAGCTACTGGCCATTTGTGTATCTTCTTTGGGGAAGTGGTCATTCAGATACTTTGCTCATTTTTTGATTGGGCTGTCTTTTTGTTATTAAGTTATGACCTGTGATAAATTGTTGCCGAGTAGATTCTGATTGCTGGCAACTCTACAGGACAGAGTAGAACTACCCCACAGGGATTCCAAGACGGTACATTTTTACAAATGCATACCGCCACATCTCTCTCAGAGTGGCTGATGGGTTCCAATTACTAACTCTTTGATTAGCAGCTGAGTGCTTAGCCACTGAGCCACCAGCGTTCATCTACTTAGCTATAAATGTTCTGTCCCATTCTGGGGGCTGTCTTTGGAAACCAGTGCTTTTTTTTAATAGAAAAAGATCATCTCAGAGCATACATTATGGCTTTTAAAGTTGTTCAGTGCTATCCAGTTGCTTCTGACTCATAGCAACCCTATAAAGGGTTTCTGAGGCTTTGAATCTTTGGTTGGGTCATGGGGGTGGGGAGTGGCGCCACCATCTTTCTCCCATGGAGCAATAATACTTAGCAATGAAGTCTATAAATTTTTGACAAACAGTAATGGATTAATATAAAAATGAAAAAAGCACTCAGCCAGAGATGAGAAAATGGAATATCTTTTATTGTTTCCCCGTTTCCCCCATAGAGGGATGACAGGTGGTACTATAGGATAAGCCTTGGATTGCTAACTGTAAGGTCAACAGTACAAACCCACCAGCCACTCCAAAGGAGAGAGCTGAGGCTCTGTGCTTACATTAATATTTACAGCCTAGGAAACCTTTTACAGGTAAAAAACCACCCACTGCTATAGAGTCAGAATTGCTCAAGGGCATTGGGAGGGCCAGTGTTACATAAAATGTGAATAAATCTGTTCCTGGGTAAATACAAATATTCTTTAAATGTACTGATTTACATAACAAAAGAAAGGAAAAAGCTAATTACGGATTAAAAAATAATTTTTGATAAAGGAAACTAGGGTAAATTGCTACAACTTGATGAACTTGACCTATACTCATAGAGATTGTTGTTGTTAAGTGCGGTCGAGTCGATTCCAACACATAGCGACCCTGTATAGGATTTGTGAGGAGCAACTGGTGAGCTTGAACCGCCAACTTTGCAGTTCAAACTACTTTGCAGTCTGGCGCATTAACCCACGGCGCCACATCAGAACTAGTAGTAGCTCAAAATACCAACAGAAAGGGAAGGAGTCTTCACATCAAGTATCAATGCTATCCCTTTTGTATACAGGGCAGATAGGGACGGGCAACTCAGACACTGGCTACCTAAAATGAGGGCATGATAAACGCACGAAGTGACTGGCTTATAAGGTTTCAAGAGGTGGTTTATTTTAATTTAAGAGTGTGCAGAGGAATATAGAATCCCCACTGAATAGTTTTCATCTTGTCTAGATGGGTCTGGTGAAAAGAGATGGGGATAAGATTCTTACTATTCAATAGTAAGTAATTGTTATCATGACTAACTGCAACTGTCACTATTGTAAAGGTAGAAGTTTTGTAACAAAAACGGGGGAGTGGTTAATCTTACATTTCAGAAACAAAGGACCCTAGGACCATCAAGGGAGAAGAGAGCATAAGCGGAATGCGGGACCTTATCCAGAGATGGAGGCAGAGATGAGGACATGAAGAGAAGGAGCAGCTGAGGACGCTAGATTCATGGAAAGAGAGGGACTGACAGCTGGGGCCCAGAAGGCAGGTTTGCAGAATGTGCCCTTTGGTGGTATAAATTATTATATATGCCTGAGTGTTTAAAAAAAAAAAGCTAAAATGAATAGCAAGAAATACTGGTAACTGATGGTACATTGGAGGAGATTATAATAATTGTAATGAAACAAAGTATATGATTTGTTGAATGTAAAACAGATGATCGGCTCTGTAAACTTTCACTCAATTCACAATAAAAACTTAAAAAACCAACAAAAAAAAGCTAATTATGTATAAAAAGTTAGCATGTTGTGGTTGTTAAGTGCCACTGAGTCAGTTCTTATTCCTACTGACCCTGAAAAGCACTCCCAAAGAGGGGCTGGTGGGTTTGAACCACCAACCCAGTGGCAGTCCAGTATTTATCCTATAGCGCCATACCAGGACTCCAAAAGAGTTAATATGTTGTTGTTGTTGTTAAGTGCCATCAAGTCAATACCGACCCATAGCTACCTTATGTACAGCAGAATGAAATACTGTCCGATCCTGGGCCAACCTCACTACTGTTGCCACGCTCGAGTCCATTGATGCGCTGCCATTTGGCCAATCCATCTCATTGGGGTCCTTCCTCTTTTTCTCTGACCCGCCACCTTACCAAACATGATATCCTTCTCCAGCTAGAGGTTCCTCCTGACAATATGTCCCAAGCATGAGAGACGAAGTTTAGCCATCTTGGCCTCCAAGGAGCATTCTGGCTGCACGTCTTCCAAAATGGGTCTTTTGGTTCTTTTGGCAGCCCATGGCACTTTCAATATTCTCCTCTAACACATTAACTCAAAAGCATCAATTCTTCTACGGTCTTCCTTATTCACTATCCAGCTGTCGCATGCATATGAGGTTATTGAAAATACCATGGCTTGGGTCAGGCGCACTTTAGTCCTCAAGATGACATCTTTGCTCTTCAACACTTTAAAAAGGTCTTGTGCAGCACATTTGCCTAATGCAATACGTCCTTTGATTTCTTCACTGCTGCTTTCATGAGTTTATCCAAAAAGAAAGAAGGCCTTGACAACTTCAATCTTTTCTCCATTGATAAGAATGTTGTTTATTGGTCCAGTGGTGAGGATTTTTAATTTCTTTACACTGAGATGTAATCCATACTGAAGGCTGTCCTCTTTGATCTTCATCAGTAAATGTTTTAAGTCCTCTTCACTTTCAGCAAGCAAGGTTGTATCATCTGCATGACGCAGGTTGTTAATGAGTCTTTCTCCAATCCTGATGCCACGTTTTTCTTCATAGAACCCAGTTTCTCGGATTATTTGCTCAGCATACAGGTTGAATAAGTATGGTGAAAGAATATAACCTTGTCGCACACCTTTCTTAATTTGAAACCATTCAGTGTTCCCATGTTCTGTTTGAACAACTGCCTCTTGGTCCAGGTACAGATTCCTCATGAGCACAATTAAGTGTTCCAGAATACTCATACTTCGCAATGTTGTCCATAGCTTGTCATGATTCACACAATCAAAAGTCTTTGCGTAGTCAATAAAGCACAGGTAAACATCTTTCTGATATTCTCTGCTTTCAGCCAAGATCCATCGGACACCAGCAATGATATCTCTTGTTCCATGGCCTTTTCTGAATCCAGCTTGAACCTCTGGAAGTTCTCTGTCAATGTATGATTGTAGCCATCTCTGTATTACCTTTAGCAAAACTTTACTCGCACGAGATATCAAAGAGATAGTCCTACAGTTTCCGCATTCTGTTGGGTCACTTCTCTTTGGAAAGAGTTAATATAGCTGTCCTGAAACTGCTTTTCTTACAAAGGTTTCCTTGCAGGGTTGGTCTTGACTGGTGTTTGGCAACCTGGATAATAAGAGGGTTCTTAGCATCTCCTGAATTGTTAAGAATGGGTCCTCTAACCAAAACCTTTTGTACAAACAACATGGTTAATGCTGAACATCTTTCCTTCGTAGAGTCTACAGTCTTGATGCCTGCTAGGCAGAGGATGCTTCGCTGGCCAGTTCCCAGTAAAAACCCTGGACAATATCTCTGAGGATAGACAACATTCACATGTGCTGTCACAAGTCAGTGTCAGAAGAATTCAGCAGTGTGTGTGTGTGTGTGGTGTGTGTTTGACTCCACAAAGAGGACTTGTGGAAGCTTGTGACTGGTTTCTTCCAGATTTCACTCCAAGTAGTATTTCCCTTTGTGATTCTGCTGTTTTGTATCCTTTCACTGTAATTGATCATAACTGTGAGTCTGTCTGGCTGTATGTTGAGTCCTCAAGGCAGATTAACACATCTGGGGGTGGTCTTAGAGACCTCCGTGACACTATCAGAGTTAGAGGTTTAACTTTTAGTATGGAAAAGTCATAACAATTACATAATACCTATAGGCATGCTCTATAATTAAACTAATTAAATTGAAGTCCTGGTGTGGTGCTGCACAATAAGCACTGGACTGCTAACTGCAGTGTCAGCAGTTCAAATCGCCAATTGCTTCTCAGAAACACTACAGAGTTGCTCAGAACTGACTCCATGGCAATTAACAAAAATTATTCAGTCAATTTTTGAAATGTATCAAAATTCCAGGCTGTTCAAAAACAAAGTTAGCTAAATCTTGAAGAATTCTAAACACTTTGGTGCTTAAATCTGAATTCAGAAAAAAGAACCAGGTTCAACACAGAGATGCTAAAGCAGGTCCATTTTGTAATGCTTTGTAAGGCTTTCCTCGCACTTTATGATGAATTTCCACATTTCCTTTCTGTACCAAAAGGACAGACTACACTAGTGTTCACTCCCTACTGCAAACACCAATGTGGTGGGTATAATAGTACAAAGACAGTTTACCAGCCCCACAGCAAGATGTTTTCTTTTGTTAAAACGGCAAAGGGTTCATTGATACATTTCCCTTGGGCATAAGGCTCACAGTACATAACCACACTAATGAAACTGACATGGCTCCCTTGGGAGAAGGATGCTGGTTAAAGCATCTGATCTGTTTCAGAAGCACTGCTATGTGAAAACGTTGGTGAAAATGTTACAACAACGCCGCTAGAATTCCTCACCAAAGATTCAGCCCTGGGGGATTCTCTCTTTCAAAATTTTAAAATAACTTGAATTAAATGAATTTTTTATTAGATCCTAGTTCAAAACAACAACTACAAAAAAAACCCCAACCGCTATTAAAAAAAAGGGGGGGGGGGGACAACTGGAGAAAATTTTAAAGTAAACTGAGCATTAGATGATATTATGTGATTCTTTATATTTTCTTAGCTGTGATGTCACTGCGCTTATGTAGATAAATTTCAGTCTTAAGAAACGGATGCTTTGTATTTAGGAGTGACACATCATGATTCCTTCATCATGCTTTCGAAAGTTCACAAGAAAAAAAAAATTTTTGTATCCATCTATACAAGGAGCTCTGGTGGCATGGTGGATTAAGTGTTGGGCTTCTAGCCACAAGTTCAGCAGTTCAAATCCACCAGCCACTCCTGGAAAAACAATGAAACAGTCTGCTCCCATAAAGATTTCGTTTTGAAAACTCTGTCCTATAGATTCTCTGTGAGTCAGAATCAATTTGACTGACAGTGGGGTTTTTGGTTATACACATATGCACATAGACTGTACAGATACAAGTAAGCACACACACACAAACACAAGGAAAAATTGGAAGTGTGATATTTATGGGCGTCCTCACTAATTTATCCACTGGGTCATGTCCATCTTGGCCTTTGACTGCACTATTCCACAACTCCAAAGAGGCAAGTTATAGAAAACGGATAGAGATGCAAACAATTTGTCCCCCCAAAATGCATATTGGATTTGTTAAAATGTAGTAAAATCTGACCAGTTCTGCATCCATTTCTGTATTCATTACAGCATTCCTTATCTGACTAGAAATGCATGGTAATTTGCCTTTCTTCTGAACCAGTTGCAAAATCTTACTGGTTTCCTCATTAAGTAGTTAAATAAAATATTTTGATGAGTGTTAATTTTTTATTGAAGTCATGATTTTATTCTTTTTAAAAACTGAACCTATAACAAGCAGACCAACCTGGAGTGGCTAGATGAACAGAAGATACTTCTTGAAAGAAAGACCTACAGGAAAAATATAAAACAACATAGGTAGACCAACTGTTACTATGAGAACAAAGCAAGTTACTTGCCCAGGAAACATCAAGGCAAGTGGTTGGGTCCTCTCAGTGCAAACCACCTTCCAAGACTAAGACTCAATAGGAATACACGCTGTGATTGGTGACCACGCTCAACACCGATAAGGGGAAGTGAGGGAAAAACAGCAACGAAGCGGTGAGCTAAGCCCTACAACATTCAATAGACTTCTGTGAACCCGGGTGAAGACCTGGTTGGCCAGCAGTGTGGCAAGACCTGGGAAATCTTGGGCCCAGAGTCAGTGACATACCCACAGAGGACTAGAGTGGAGAGTGAAGCATCCAGCTGATAAGAAGAGAGGGCATATGCATAAGAACACCCACACTTGCAGAAAATACCCACTTGACCTGGCTTCAATGACTGGATGATCAGAGCTCAACCAGAAATAAAAAGAAGAGGGGAAAAAAAAAGGATTCTCATGCAATTTTATGAACTTGACATACACCTATGGAAGCAGTAGCTCAAAAAAGGGAATAAGTCCTTACAGCAAAAATCATTCCTACCCCCTCCACACACAGAGTGTAGACAGGGATGGGCAACTTGGACATTGGCTACCCAAAATGGGGGGCGGGGGAATACAAAGGCAAGAAGTGACTGGCTTACAAGCTTTCAAGAGGGAACCTAGATCCAGAGGGCCTGGAGGAAGGTAGAATCTCCAGTGAGTAGCATTCAATTTGACTAGGTGGGGCTGATGCAATGAAATGCAGAAGGGTCTCTTGTGATACAATAGTGAATAAGTATCAGGACTGATTGTGAGGATTGGAAATGTAAAGGTAGACATTTTATAGCAAGGAGGGGAGTGATTAACTTTTCAGTCTGAGTGGAGATCCCTAGGACCATCAAGGGAGAAGAGCAGAGAGCAGCACCCTACCCAGAGAAGCAGTGATGCCTGAAATGGAGCCAGAGATGATGATGTGGAGCGATGGAGCAGCTGCAGACTTCAGATCCAGAGAGGGAGAGCGACTGTGTGCTGAAGACCTGGGGGGTGCGGGGGAAGGATTGCATGAAGGGGATTGTAACCATATGATAGAATGAATGTAAAACTAATGTTCTCCCATATAAACTATCACATAATTCACAATAAAACATTTAAGAAAAAAAAAACTGAACCTATAACAGTTTATATAGGAGGAGACTGGTGGTGCGGTGATGTGCCTTCGAGCCAATTCTGACAACAGTGACCCTGTGTAAGATTTCCAAGGCTGTAAATCTTTACGGGAGCAGAAAGCCTCATCTTTTTCCCACGAATCTCTGGTAGACTCAGACTACTGACTTTGTAGTTAGCAGCCCAACACATAAGTAGAAGGTAAACAGTTGCCTAACTTTCTGTATGTTTGACTTTTTATAATAAATTGTGGGGAATTACAAAAAATTAAAACAGAACAAAAAAACCCAAAGTCCAGATTTCACAATTATCTTATCTAGAGTCACAAACTGAATTATACTCCCACCAAAGTATGTATCAGCTTGGCTGAAGCATGATTCTCAGTGGTTGGCAGTTAATGTGATGATCCCCATGATATGACCTGATGTAATAAACCAGTAAGAGGATTAAGGGTGTAATGTTGTTGCTGTTAAGTGCCGTCAAGTCAGTTCCAACTCATATCAACCCTGTATAGGGTTTCCCCCTAGGACCCTGATTCCCAAGGATGTGGTCTGCCAATACATTTTACCTTACAAGAAATAAAAGGAGAGAGATGTGAGTAGAGAAAGAGGGACCTGCTACCACCAAGAAAGAAGAGCCAGGAATGGAGTGCATTCTCAGGACTGTGGGTCCTACATTATAAAGCTCCTAGATTCAGGGAACAGTTGATGTCAAGACACATGGAGCTCTCCAAGGCATGCTGGGTCTACAGATGCTGAAAGGAGACAAGGACTTTCCCCAGAGTCAGTACTCTGAATTCCAACTTCTAATTTCTAAACTGTGAGACAATAAATTTCTGTTAAAACCACCCACTTGTAGCAGACCAGCCTGGAGCAGCTAGAGGAACAGAAGATACTTCTTGAAAGAAAGACCAGCAGGGAAAACTCAAAACAAAAATAGCAGTCTGATTGGGTACTACAAGAATAAGTAAGTTGTTCGCCAGGGAGGCATCAAGGCAAGCAATCAAGTCCCTCCAGGACAAGCCCCCTCCCAAGACTGAAACTCAAAACTCAAAACACACAAGCAGGCATGTAAGCTTGCTGGCAACCACATTGGTCTTCGGTAAGTGGAAGTAGGGGAAAAGCAGCAATGCAGAGGTGGGCTGAGTCCAACCAAGTTACATAGACGCCCATCAACCTGGGAGTATGGTAAGAACTGGGGACTCCTGAATCCATGGGTAAGGACATGGCCACAGAAGGCTAGAGCTGAGAGTGAAGCGTCCAGTTGATATGAAGTGAGGGGATATGCACAAGGGTGCCCAAACTTGCAGATAGTGCCCATTGGACCTAGCTAGCTTTAATAGCTGGATATTCAGAACCCAACTAGAGGAAGGAAAAGAGTTAAGAAAGGTGAAAAAAAATTGAGTGTAAATCGCTACAATCTGATAAACTTGACCTATACTTATGGGTGTAGTAGCTTAAAATATCAACCAAGAGGGAAAGAATCTTCATAGCAAAGATCATTCCTATTCCCTCAGGGTTGATAGAGATGGGCAACTTAAATACTAGCTACCTAAATGGGATGTAAAGGCACTAGGTGACTGGCTTACACGTTTTCAAGAGGGATTTTAGATTCAGAGTGTGCAGAAGAAGGTAGAATCTCCACTGAGTGGTTTTCGTCCTGTCTAGACAGGTCAGGTGAAAGGAGATGGGGACAAGAACGCTCATGATTCAATAGTAAGTAATTGTTATCATGACTAACTGCAATTGTCACAACTGTAAAGGTAAAAGTTTTGTGGCAAAAAGGGCTGAGTAGTTGTTCTTAAAGTCCCGGAGTGGAGGACCCTGGGACCATCAAGGGAGAAGAGCAGGAGCGGAGTGTGAGACCCTAGCCAGTGAAGCGGTGACACCAGAGATGTAGATAGAGATGATGGCATGGAGAGATGTAGGAGCTTAGGACTCTAGACTCATGGGGACATGTGCTGGTGGCCAGGGGTGTGCCCTTTGGCTGTTTGAATGACTGTATATTCCTGAGGGTTTTGGTGCACATTCAAACAAAACAGAGGGAATAGAAGCAATACTGTTGAATGATGAAGCATGCAGGGGATTGTAATCATTGTGATGAAACGAACTGATGTTCCCCCATGTAAACTATCACTCAATTCACAATAAAAACTTGTTAACAGGGAGGAAGTGGGTAACGGTTTTTACATTGAGGGGATTGCAATCATTGCAATGAAAACAAAGTGTATCATTTGCTGAATGTAAAACTGATGATCTGCTTTGTAAGCTTTCATCAATTCACAATAAAAACATTAAAAAAAAAAAAACACAACCACCACCCGCTTGTGGTATTTCTATAGCAGCACTAGAGAACTAAGACATCCAGGTATAAGACAGATTTTTTTAAAGTCAGGCACACCCCCTTCCAGGACTGAGACTCATGGGGAGGGAATACTCAAGCAGTTATGCACGCTGGTGACCATGTTGGTCAGCTAGAAGGGGAAGTGAGGGAATAATAACAATGAAGCTGCGAGCTAAGTCCTTCCACGTTCAATAGACTCCTGTGAACCTGTGTGGAGACCTGATTGGCCAGCAGTGTGGCAAGACCTGGGGACTCCTAGGCCCAGAGTCAGTGACATAGCCACAGAGGACTAGAGTGAAGAGTGAAGTGTCCAAGAACACCCACACTTGCAGATAATACCCACTTGACCTGGCTTCAATGACTGGATGATCAGAGCTCAACTAGAAGAAGAAAAAAGGAGTAATCTGATACAATTTTATGAACTTGACCTACATCTATGGATACAGTAGCTCAAAAGAGGGAACAAATCTTTATAGCGAGGATCATTCCCCGCCCCCCCGCCTCCATACACAAGAGTAGACAGGGATGGGATGGGCAACTTGGACATTGGTTACCTAAAATGGGGGGCTACAAAGACAAGAAGTGACTGGCTTACAAGCTTTCAAGACGTAGAGGGTGCAGAGGAAGGTAGAAGGTAGAATCTCCACTGAGCAGTAAACAATCTGTCTGGGAGGGGCTGATGAAAGGAGATAGAGATAGGTCCCTTGTGGTACAATAGTGAATAATTGCTATCAGGACTGACTGTGAGGGTTGGAAATGTAAAGGTAAACGTCTTGTAGCAAAAGGAGGGGAGTGGTTGACGATACAGTCCAGGAGCGGAGGTCTCTGGGACCATCAATGGAGAACAGCAGAGTGTGGGACCTTACCCAGAGAAATAGTGACGCCAGAAATGGAGGCAGAGATAATGACGTGG
>NW_006408739.1:5158925-5160548 GCF_000296735.1 Chrysochloris asiatica
AGTTGATTTACATGGTGGGCAGGGCAAAAAAGGTAACAATTCCTATTAGTGCAGTGATTCTTGACATGAGAGCAAAGACAAGTGGCACGTTTAAGGGCCAGGCACCGCAATGTTTTGCCTAGCTTCTGAGAGTGTTAACAGATAATAAAACATACGATGGTTGATGAATGATTGCAAAGTCTGTAACATCTGGAGATGAAGAATAAGGACCTCAGTCTCATGGAATGTCTTGGTCAACTGGCATACTTACCTCATAAAGTTATGAGCTACAGCCTAATTTGGGGGGCTGTCTGGGATCTTAAAAGCTTGCAAGCAGCCATCTAAGAAAAAATTTTTGGTCTCTACTCCTAGGGAGTAAAACAGAAAGAAGGAAACCAAAGACTCAAAGAAGAAACTAATCTACTGGTCAAGGAGTCCACACAAACCATGGCTTTAATGGTGCCTGGCTATCACTACTGACCATTCTAATCAAGGCCACAATAGATGGACCCTGACAGAATGGGAGAAAAAGGTGGAACGGAACCTCAAATTCCTAAAAAGAAAAGAAAAACAAAAAAAAACCCAAACTTACTGGACTACTGAGACTAGAAGACTACTGCCTTGAAATACTCTTCAAATCTTGAATTAAAACTAACCCCCAAAGAAAATCTGTAACTAAAACACAAACTGGCTCAAAAATAAAATATCACCCATAAGTACTGCGCTCCTTAAAAATTCATTTGTATGAGACCAAATGGCCACCAATTACTTTGCAACAAAGAAAAGAATGTTAGGAGCAACAATGGAATCACCAAATAATAAGAGTGTTCAAGCACTGTGAAGAATCTAACTCATATCCCTCAACAAACTCATGTATTAACTGTTGAATGGGAACTTAAACTATGTAAACCTTCACCAAAAATGAAATACAATGTTTTGTTTTGTTTTTAAAAGACTGAAAACAAAACATATTACCAATTTTTTTTTTTTTTTTAATGAGAACTATGGTTACCCCTTAGGGAGTGAGGACTGACTGGGAAGGAGTGTGAGGGAACTTTCTGGAGTCATGGAAACGCTCTACATCTTGAAAAATATTTGGGTCACAAAAGTGTATACATTTGCCAAAACTCAGCAAATGTAAGTCTACACTTAAGATGCATATTTCACTGTGTGAAAAACTACAACTCTAGTTAATGACTTGCACACCATACTTGCACACTTAGGAGAGTGTGCTGATGTCTGCAATGTATTTTGAAATGCACTAAGAAAATATGTGATACTCCCCTCTAAGACTGAAACTCAAAGGGAACACAAGAACAGGCATGTAAGCTTGCTGACGACCACATCGGTCTACTGGTGAGTGGAAGAGAGGGAAAGGCAGCAAAGAAGAAAAGTGCTGAGTTCAACCATGTTCCATACACTCCCCTTGACCTGGAGATGACACAAGAGGAAGGGCTGGTTGTGTGGTGAGAGCTGGGAACACCTCATGGACAAGGACAGAGCCATGGAGGGCTAGAGCTGAGAGTAAAGCATCCAGTAGATATGAAGTGAGGGGAGATGCACAAGAACACCCAAACTTGCAGATAGTACCCATCTAACCTAACCCCGATGGCTTGGTAATCAGAACTCGATTACAGGAAGATT
>NW_006408739.1:5161198-5167366 GCF_000296735.1 Chrysochloris asiatica
AAAAAAAAGAGAGAGAGAGAGCTAAAATGAATAGAGAGAAATACTGTCAATTGATGGTACATGGAGGGGATTATAATCATTGTAATGAAACAAAGTATATGATTTGTTGAATGTAAAACTGATGATCTGCCCTGTAAACTTTCACTCAATTCACAATAAAAACTTAAAAAGAAAATATGTGATAAAGCAAGTATTGGGAGGGGTACCCAAAAGTACACAGAAAAACTGAATTAAAAGATAATGAAATTTTCCTATGTACTGTTTGAGATCCCCTCATATAGTAAATATTAATGACAGAAGCTAGCTGGTGTATATTCTGGTATTTAGGTACTTGCAATGCATTTGAAAATTTTCATAATAAACTACTAGAAAAAAACCCACTTTATTATTACAATACGGGTTTTTAATTTTTTTTTTCCTAGTGGCTTCTTGTCTTTCCTCTGTGAGTCAGCACTGTTCTGGATGCCTGGAAAACTAAGTTTAAGTCAGAACATATTGCTACTCATACATGCACTGGCTTATTCCAAACACAAAATATTTAAACATGTCTCTGTGATCACTGGATGGCTGTAGGCAAGTTCTTTCAGAACCTTCAACACTAAGGTCCAATCAAAACACTGGCTTCCAAGGGGATCTGCTGGGCCAGTTAAATTCAACGCAGAGAGGTCAGTTCAGAAAGTTAAGGAGATTCTTTTTGGGGATGTTTGTTTTTCTTGATAGGTTTTCTTGAAGGACATAGGACGATCACATGGCTGATTATGAAGGAATTTTAAGAAAACTGCATTGGAGATAAACAGGGCAGGAAAAGTAAGGCAAGAAATTTATTTCCATCAGGACAACACACCTGCCCATTCTTCGAGGGAAGCAAAGCCTCTCCTATCAGAATTTCGTTGGGAAACATATCCCATGCACCCTGCAGCCCTGATCTTGCCCCTTCAGACTTCTTTTTGTTCCCCAAACTCAAAATGACACAGAAAAGTCCCTCAAGGATGCCCAAACTGCCACTTTGACATGGTGTAAAAATCGAGGCGCACAGAATTATTTGGGGGAAGGGTAAGAGAGATGGAAACATCACCTTCAGATGTGTACAAACCTAGATGAAGGATATATATTTTTTAAAATAGCTTCATATTTTGATATTTTTGTTAATTAAAGGGTTCTATGATTTTGAAGCAATACTTTTTGACTTACCCTTGTACAGCCATGAAAAAAAAACCCACAAAGAATCATTCCCCCAAGGAGTTTGTTTTATACTCATACATACGCTTCAGTCAAAAGCAAACTGAAGAGCAGAGAGGTACTTACTTTCCCTTGAAACCAGCTCCCAGAAAAGGAACCAAGCTAAGCTTCAGAGCCCCTACTTACAAGCCCCTTGCAAGATCCTGTGACTAATATTGTATTTATAATTTTAATATTGCTTTTCTTAAAGAAGGCCTCTAATCGTAAAACCTTCAGGTTCCATAATACCTAGATCTGCCCCTTGTGGCCTATGACCCAATAAAGCCCAAAGGCCAAATTGGCCTTTGAATTGTCCTGTTGGACCCAGAAGTTTTTTAAATTGTGCTTTCTCTCTGTTTCACTGGCGCTCTGCTTTGGCGTCCTGGTGTGGCGCTGTGGGATAAGCACTGTGCTGCTAACCACAAGGTCAGCGGTTCAAACCCACCAGCTGTTCCTCGGTAACCCCTGTACAGGGTCACTATGAATCGGAACCAACTTGACGGCACGTAACAACAACAAGTACTACTACTTTGGAGTCCTGGTATGGCGCTGTGGGTTAATGCACTGGACTGCAAAGTCAGTTTGAACTGCAAGGTTGGCAGTTCAAGTTCACCAGCTGCTCCTCAGAAACTCTATACAGGGTCACTATGGGTCAGAACCACCTTGATGGCACTTGACAACAACAATACTACTACTTTAGCAAGCATGAGGTCCTTTTCTAGTGACTGGTCTTTCTTGATGATATGTCCAAAGTAAACAAATCAAAGTAGCACCATCTTTGCTTCTAAGAATAGTTTGGCTGCATTTCTTCTAAGAACCGATTTGTTCACTCTTTTGGCAGCTCACAGCATATTAAATATTTTTCACCAACACCAGAATTTCAAGACATCAATTCTTCTTCCCTCTTCCTTTTTAATTATCCAACTTTTGCATGCATATGAGGTGACTAAAAAGACCACGGCTTTGAGTCAGATACACATTACAAACCAGAAGAGTAAACAGAAAAACCCAGATATCCAGATTCTTTTTTAAAAACTGGGAGATATGGGCACACAGACAGTCACCTGGGACGCAGCAGTAATTGTCTCTTTGGATAAGCACCTACTTACCAAATCCCTACAGGCTCAATCTCTGCCAGTATTTCCCTTCTGACTTTACCTGTGTGGCCCCTTGTAGGCATCTTAGTTTGATACTCATGTAGTCAAGTAAAGGCCCAGAAGTAAAGGAAGTATTTCTAAGGTAATAGTTATCAAAGTGTGGTTCCCAGGCCAAAGAATCAGCACTATCTGGGAACTCTGATTACATGCTAGGTCTACATCAGAAACTAGAGGAGTGGGGTCCCCTCAAGTGGTGAATTCTGATGCATGCTAACAATGAAGAACCCCCTGCTAAGGAATAGAGAAGGCTTCATCATCCTTACGTCACAGAACATTCTGACCACATCTCTTCTAAGACAGGTATGTTCATTCTTTTCATCATCCGTGGTATATTCAATAGTCTTCACAAAATCTGACTTGGAAGAAGTATAGCCAGATGCTCCTTAGAAGAGAGAATGGTGAGGTTTCATCTCACATACTTTGAACATGTTACAGGTGGGACCAGTCCCTGGAGAAAGACATCATGCTTGTTAAAGTGGTGGGTCAGCAACAAAGTGGAAGACCCCCCAATGAGAAGGACTGACACAGCAGCTGTAACAATGAGTTCAAACACAGCAATGATCATGAAGAAGGTGCTGAACCAGGCAGTGGTTCATCTTGTTGTACACAGGGTCTGAGCTGGAACTAACTCAACAACACTAACAACAGCAGTCACTGAAGATGGCAGCTCATAAGCTCATGTATGGAGTCTGACTTCAAATAGGGCTCGGGTTCTTTGGGAGATTTTTGTTTTTTGTTTTTACTGCTCACCAAACTTTTCTTTGTCAGTAAAGGATAAACAAAGCTGAGAAGGTAAGATATTTCTCTGTGTAACCTAATCCTTTGGGTAGAAGATTTCATTAGGAGGCCAAAGTTGACCCAGTCCCTTTATCTAGCTGGTGTTTCCCTCTGTCAAGGCTGAAATCCTTAAAAGATCAGAGCAGAGCTTCTCAACCTGGGCTGCAGACTTGAATCGCCTAGCAGCTCTAAAAACAGATGCTGCTGCCCCACAAGGAGAACGAAGTCCTGATATGCACAACAGGGATGAACTGTGAAAGCGCCATGCTGAGTCAAATCATGTATGTGAAGCAAATATACGGACACTTATTAGTGGGTGGGAGAAAGAAAGGAAGGGGTTGCTTTTGTTGAGGGTGTCCTGAGTTCATGCAGATGGTGGTGGAATAATTAGATAGAGGATGGGGATAAGGATTGTGCAACTTGGAGAAATGTGCTCAAAGTCACTGAACTATAAATGTAGAAACTGCTGAATTGTCTAATGTTTACTTGTGTATTACTTGTACCACAATAAAAATGTTAATGCCCAAACCTCACTCACAAATATTCAAATTTAATTTAGTCCAGGGAGAGGCCTGGGCACCTGGGGTGGAGAATCACTGTCCTCACTCTTAATTCTAATAAAGGAAAACTAAGTTGATACAACAAACCCAAATGATCATTAGAATTAGAAGGTGGCTACTCCCGGAAGCAGTCTAGTAGGCTCACTGGAGATCCCCTGGGTCTACTTATAAGAGTGGGGGAAATGCAGCATTGAAGACATGGGCTGAGTCTGACCATATATCACTGACACCAGCTGACCTCGATATGAGAAACAGGAGGAAAGCCTGGCAGGTCTGAAGTTAAGGGAGATGTGTGAACTCCTGAGCCCATGGGCACTGACCTAGCCACTGGAGGTCAGAGCTGAGAGTGAAGCAGCCAGCTGGTCTGAAATGTAGGGAGATGTGCGAGAAATCCCAAACTTGCAGCTAGTCCCATTTGACCTAGCTAGCTGGATTGCTAGCTGACCAGATGAAGATAAAAATGTAAATTGCTACTATTTGATGAGTTCAACCTTTGTTTATGGATGCAATTTGCTCATTGTATTGGGTTGCTAGGGAAGGGCAATCTAGACATTGGCTATTAAAAATGGGGGCTATAAAAGCATGAAGTTGCTAGCTCACAAGCTTTCATGAGTGTGCTCAGTTTCAAAATGAGGGGAGTAAGGTAGAATTCCCACTGAATAGTTTCCCTCTTTTCCAGACAGATCTGGTGAAAGGGGGTAGGAGATGACGCTAAAAGGATTTTATGATTCAATTGTTAGTGATTGTACATAGGATCAATTGTGATTGTCACAACTGCAATTGTAGAAGATGTGTAACTAAAAGGGGAAGTAGTTAATCTTTCATTTCAGGAACAGAGGACCTCAGGACCATCAAAGAAGGAAGAGCAAGGGTAGAGCATGAGATTCTACCTAAAGAAGCGGCAACCACAGAGATGGTGGCAGAGGTGATGGCATGGAGATTGAACACCTGAGTATAGGTCCATGGACTGAGTAAGGTTGTGTGCCTGTGGGTAAGAGACTGACTTGCAGAATATGTCCTTAGGACATTTAAATGAACATATATTTTCTGTTTTGTGTGAGCACATAAAATATTTTTGCTTTGCTCATTTGTGAAATATAAGATGTAAAAGGAAAAGTCACAGGGAGGAAGTAGGATAACTACTGTTGCAGGGAGGGGACTGTAGTCCATGAGATGAAACAAGGTGCAAAATTTGTTGAATGTAAAGCTGATGATGTTGTCTGTTAACCTTCCCTCAATTCACAATAAAGACTTACTAAAGAAAAGAAAAGGTGGTGGTTCCCAATGGCCTATACAAAGCCACAATTCATGTTAACAGCAGTAACCCATAGGTACTGAAAGGACAGGAGATAGCAGGAACCCTCTTTTTGCAGCAGTCTTGCTTCCACTTACAATTCAATCTCTATGTTGTTGTTATGTACCCTGGAGTCAGTTCCAACTCATAGCCACCCTGTACAGGGTTTCCAAGGCTATAAATTTTACAGGAGCAGAAAGCCTCATCTTTCTCCCGTGGAACAGCTGGGAGTTTCGAACTGCTGACCTTGCTGTTCGCAGCTTGATTCATAACCACTATGCTACCAGAGCTCCTTATATACTCCACACAAATTCGTCGTTTTTTTTTACTTTTCCTTAAAACTAGTCCCAAAGCACCCTGGTGACATAGTGGGTTACACATTGGGCTGCAAACCACAAGGTCAGCCACTTGATGGCAGAAGATGACACTTTCTGCTCCTACAAAGACATACAGCCTTGGAAACCCTGTATAGAGTCACTGTGAGTGGAAATCGACTCGATGGCAATAGGTTTGGTTTTTTGTGTTCATTTTCTACATCTGTATATGAGTCAGGATTTGTACCTTTTTCTGAAATTGTATCTTTAAGCAGTAGTCATACAAGTACAAAATGAACTAGATGTAAATACATCAGTTTGGACCGAGATTAAAAACTGTTCCATGTTTTTAAAAAGCAAGATGATGAGGGAACAAACAAGATGGCAGATCGGGTGGATGTATAGCAGAGAGCTCCGTCAACAACAACACAAAATACCCGAACCAAGCAGGCTCAGGGGATGGTCCCAGAACTCTGAACCACATGTAAAGGAATACTTAGAAAATTGGAAGGCTCACAGCTGGGGAAATTTGTGGCAGAAGCAAGAAATCTATTGCTTTCTAGTCCGGTATGCTCAGCTGCTCCAGGAGCCGCCACAGACGCCTGACAGAACCGCTGAGATAAAGGTGTAGACATTCTTTTCTTTTGGTATTTGTTCATTGGTCCCTTGCAGTCTGCGCACCTCCATTCTGGTGACTATAGGGGTGCCTGAGCTAGTGGGCACTCCAGCCCCACCCTCGGAGGTTCTACTACACATGCGCACAGATCTCCTCGATATTTAAAGAGACAGTTTCCAATTAAAACCAAACGGCCACAGCCGGCCCTGAACTGTTTCAACTAGAAAAAAGG
>NW_006408739.1:5170705-5172301 GCF_000296735.1 Chrysochloris asiatica
AAAAAAAAAAAGTGAAGAGCAAGCAGTACAACCCGAACTCAAACTAGAGGTTGCCTCGGGGCGGGTGGGAGGTGGGCTTAACTGGGTGCGGGGTTAAAGGAAACTGACTTTATCTGTCTTTGTTTTTCTTTTAAACATATAACCAGACATAAAAAAATAAGATGTCAACAACTGTTCATTCTGGGTTATAGGAAAATGGCTGTTAATTATGCTGTTATTTGTACCTTTTTATTAATGATATTTCTTTATAAAACGAATTGCAGAGTGCTTAGTTTTATGATGCCTTATGACTCAAGCTTTCCCACGCCTCCACAGAAAGGCAGGCCATGGTGGGTTACAAAGAAACTGTGTTCTGTGTTCATTAGTAAGTCAGTTGCTTAGACCTTATTCATTTTCCCACCCAAACAATGGTAACCCTAGTCACTAGGTTCTCGGGCCAGCCCTACTTAATGTTCAGCATTATTCTGTTGTTAGGTGCCATCCAGACAGCTCACAGTTCTGACTCACAGCAACCCGATGTACAACAGAACGAAACACTGCCTGGTCCTGCACCATCCTCACAATCTTTCCTATGTTTGAGTCCACCGTTGCTCAGTGTATACCAAAAAACAAAAGCAAACCCCGTCATCAAGCCAATGCCAATTCATGACCCTATGCAGGGTTTCTGGGACTGTAAATCTTTATGGGAGCAGAGAGCCTCATCTTTCTTCCAGAGAAGGGCTGGTGGGTTTGAACCACTGACCTTGTAGTTAGTAACCTACTAACTCACAACACCAGTGCTCCTTTGCTCCATGTGTTTTTGTTAAGTGCTGTTAAGTCAGTTCTGACTCATAGCAACCCTATATAGGGTTTCCAAGGAGTAACTGGTGGGTTTGAACCAGCCTTGTAGTCCAGTGTTTTCTCCCACAGTGCCACACCAGAACTCCAATGTTTATTCGTTGTTGTTAAATGCCGTCGAATTGGTTGAGACCCATAGCGACCCTATATAGGGTTTCCGAGAGCAGGAAGTGTTTACAGTAAATGTTAATCCAAACGGCACATTTCTCACCTTCTCCAACACAGTCACGAGGCAACTGGGTGCTTAGGTTACAGCTGAAAAAAAAGTTCAGAATTAAGGTCTACTGGCTTGCCAAGAAGGAGTACTGGTGGTACAGTGGGTTAAGTACTGGACTGCTGACCAAGGGAAAAAGATGAAGCACTCTGCTTCTATAAAGATGTACAGCCTTCCCCCCATCAAAGGGAACATATAAGCAGGCACGGAAGCTTGCTGGTGACCACACTGGCTTACTGGTGAGTGGAAGACGGGGAAAGGCAGCAATGAAGAAATGGACTGAGTTCAACCACATTCCACAGACTCTTGTTGACCTGGAGATGAGACAGAGAAGAGGAAGGACTGCTTGGTCCAAAGTGTGGTGAGACCTGGGGACACCTGAGCTCATGGACAAGGACATAGCCACGGAGAGGGCTAGAGCTGAGAGTGAAGCATCCAGGGGAGGGGAGATGCACAAGAACACCGTAACTTGCAAAAAGTACCCATTTGACCTAGTCTTGATGGCTTGATAATCAGAACTTGATTTATTGTTATTGTTGTTGTTG
>NW_006408739.1:5173311-5188742 GCF_000296735.1 Chrysochloris asiatica
AAAAAAAAAAAAAAGAGCTGAAGTGAATAGAAAGAAATACTGTTAACTGATGGTACATGGAGTGCATTATAACTATTGTAATAAAACTAAATGCAGATTTGTTGAATGTAGGACTGATGATCTGCCCTGTACACTTTCTCTCAATTTACAATAAAAAAAAAAACAGATGCACTGCTTCGGAAACTCTATATAGCAGTTCCCCTCTGTCCTACAGAGTCACTCTGAGTTGGACTAACAAACAGCAATGGGTCTGTTTTGGATTCTTTGTTTATTTGTCAGAAGTTTATTCTTGCTTCTGGAAGGACACATACTAATCATTTCTATGAACACAATATTTTTTAGTTTGCTTCAATCAGATTACATACATATGTGAATTTATCTGTAACACACATATGCACATAGCTGTTTTCTGGTATGGTGCCGTGTGTTAATGTGCTGGACTGCAAGGTTGGTTTGAACCTCAAGGTCAGCTGTTCAAGCTCATGAGCCACTCCTCAGAAACCATAGGGTCGCTATAAGTCAGAACTGACTCAAAGGCACTTAACAACAACACCTTTAAAATTTTAAACTCGGGTAGTGGTTATAAGTTAGGCTGCTAACCGGAAGGTCATCAGTTTGAAATTACCAGCAGCTCCGCAAGAGAAAGACGAGGCTTTCTGCTCCCGTAAAGATTTATAGCTTTGGAAACCCTGTACAGGGTCGCTATGAGTCAGAACTGACTCCACGGCACATCAGCACCACCACCATATTCTTTTTAGCATATAGACATCTATCTGTATGTGTACATATGTGTTTAAGTTTATATATATATGATATAAACTAATACACATATACACACATGTCATATACAAGAGGCCTTCAAAAAGTTCACAGGAAAATTCCATTCTCTTTAATTCCATTTTTTTCCAGAAACTTTTTGAAGCCCTTCATAAATATTCGTGTTTTTCAATGAAAAGCAATGGAGCTAAACTCTAGTAGCCAGAGATTAAATGACTCCACACAGATCCTCAAGACTTGGACGCTATCACAAAAAATAAACCAAGATCTAGCCATCTGCCTTATTCTCCACAGCTCTGCTTTTCTAAAAATCCAATCCAAAGAAGCACAGAATAACGTCCATTCACTAGTGAGTGGTAAAGGAGCTCTGGTAGCATAGTGGTTACAAGTCAGGCTGCTAACCTCAAGGTCAGCAGTTCGAAACTACCAGCTGTTACATGGAAGAAAGATGAGGCTTTCTGCTCCTGTAAAGATTCAGAACCTCAGAAACCTTAAACAGGCACTAGGAGTGGGAACCGATTCTACGACACACCACCACCACTGAGTGGTAAGAGCCAACTGAAGTATCTGGGACTTTCACAGCTCCCGTGCATAACCAATCTCACAGAACGCCAACTTTCATCTCAGGGACTCCACTTCCCTTTTTCCTGTATCTTCCCCTCTTCCCACAGGGAGACCATTCCAGAAAGCCAACTTGCTGCCTGAGATTCATATTAATGCACCATGGTAAAAATCCTTACTACATTAAATATAAGGCAAGGATATTTCCTTACAAATATTATGCCTCAAAAAAGACAATCACTTTATAATCTAACCTTTACAAAAGTCTTGTGGCTTCAGAAAGTTCTTTTAATGACTTGATTTTTAATGTCACCACCCATCTGTCAGTTTGTTGTACTGTGGTGGCTTGCATGTTGTTATGATGCTGGAAACTATGCCACTGGTATTTCAAATACCAGCAGGGCCATCCATGTTGGACAAGTTTCAGCAGAGCTTCTAGACAAAGACAGATTACGAAGTATGGCCTGGTGATCTACTTCTATGCATTAGCCAATGAGAACCCTCTGGATCACAACAGAAGATTCTCTGGTGTAGAGCTGGAAGATGAGCCCCTAGGTTAGGAAGCACTGAGAATATACAGTGCTCTAACAGCAGACTCCAACACACCACGGATCATAAAGATGGTGCTGTACCGACAAACATTTCCTTACGTTGTATATGTTGTTGTTGTTGTTAAGTGCCTTTGAGTCCCAGGTTGCCATACATCAGGGGTGGGGAACCTTTCTTCTGCCAAAATTTGTAACATCATTCGCAACCCAGAGAATATCAGAAAAATGTTTACCTGTGCTTTATTGACTACGCAAAGGCTTTCGATTAAGTGGATCATGACAAGCTATGGACAATATTGTGAAGTATGAGTATTCCAGAACACTTAATTGTGCTCATGAGGAATCTGTACCTACCAAGAAGCAGTTGTTCGAACAGAACATGGGAACACTGAATGTTTTAAAATTAAGAAAGGTGTGTGACAAGGTTGTATTCTTTCACCATACTTATTCAACCTGTATGCTGAGCAAATAATCCGAGAAGTTGGGTTCTATGAAGAAAAATGTGGCATCAGGATTGGAGGAAGACTCGTTAACAACCTGCGATATGCAGATGATACAACCTTGATTGCTAAAAGTGAAGAGGACTGAAAACATTTACTGATGAAGATCAAAGAGCACAGCCTTCAGTATGGATTATATCTCAATGTCAAGAAAACAAAAATCCTCGCTACTGGACCAATAAACAACATTCTTATCAATGGAAAAAAGACGGAAGTTGTTAAGGACTTCATTCTTCCTGGATCAACTATCAACACTCACAGAAGCTGCAGTCAGGAGATCAGACGACATATTGCATTAGGCAAATCTCCTGCACAAGACCTTTTAAAAGTGTTGAAGAACAAAGAAATCAGCTTGAGGACTAAGGTGCACCTGACCCAAGCCATGGTATTTTCAATAACCTCATATGCATGCAAAAGCTGTACAGTGAATAAGGAAGACCGTAGAAGAACTGATGCCTTTGAGTTATGGTGTTGGAGGAGAATACTAAAAGTGCCATGGGCTGCCAAAAGAACCAACAGATCTGTTTTGGAAGAAGTGCAGCCAGAGTTCACCTTAGAGGCCAAGATGGCCACACTTCGTCTCTCATATTGTCAGGAGGGAACAGTCGCTGGAGAAGGATATCATGTTTGGTAAGATGGAGGGTCAGAGAAAATCCAACAAGATGGATTGGCCAGGCGGCAGCACCGATGGACTCAAATGTGGCAACAGTAGTGAGGTTGGCCCAGGATCGGACATTGTTTAGTTCTGCTGTGCATAAGGTCACTATGAGTCAGTGCCGACTCCACGGCACACAACAATGTGATGGCTAAGGAGCTCTGGTAGCATAGAGGTTACGAATTGGGCTGCGAACCTTAAGGGTCAGCAGTTCGAAACTACCAGCTGTTCTGCAGGACAAAGATGAGGCTTTCTGCTCCCGTAAAGATTTACAGCCTTGGAAACCCTGTACAGGGTCGCTATGAAGTCAGGACTGACTCCACAGCACATAAAAACAACAACAATGTGATGGCTGGAGGTCTTGGTGTGGCAACACTGTGGGTAACGCACTGGATCACAAGGTCAGTTTGAATCATAGGGCCAGCAGTTCAAACTCACCAGTTGCTCCTTGGAGCCCTATATGGGGTAGCTATGAGCTGGAGCCAACTCAACAGCACTTAATAACAACAATGTGATGTCGGAACAGTGGTTGTCTTGGCAGGGCCTGACCAAATTATTTCACTGGCCTAATAATACAGCCAGGGTATAGTGCTGTGGGTTAATGAGCCAGACTGCAAAGCAGTTTGAACTGCAAGGTCCACGGTTCAAGCTCACCAGCTGCTCGGAAACCGTATATAGGGTCGCTATGGGTCAGAACCGACTTGAAGGCACTTAACAACAACAACAAATACAGCCAGGGTGCAGGTCATTCCCCGCCTCGTATTGACTCTGATGGCAGTTACATTTTGAACAAAAAGTAACCAGTTGGGGATTGACACATTAGCCAAAAAACCACCTCAGTCAAGACAGGTTTGGGCTGCTTACAGAGGAAGACAAATTAAGCAGAGACTTAGTATTTCTTCCTAGGGATATGAACTCATAGTTCTAGTGTAAACCAGCCTTTTAAGGATCACTTTAAAAAAAAATAGAATAACTCCGGCAGCTCAATTTTCAGCCAAGCCACAGAGAGGTATACAGAGGGCACAACATTGCCTAGTGAGGAACATACACCATAGAATGGACAACCATTCAAGATCAGAAGGGCAGCATTTACCCAAGGACATCGTCCAGAAGGATGGGGAAAGGAGGAGGAATGGAAACAGGAAACTTAGGGAAGGCGTGGATATGTGATATTATACAGAGGGGATGGTAGTCCTAGAGATGAAATGGAGTGTGTGATTTGAATGCAAAATTGATGACCTGCTTGGTAAACCTGCACTCAATTCGCAATACATTTTAAATGCATTAATTGGACAAAGGGGGAGGGGGGGGTTCCATGGCTGTGCAAATGTATTCATTTGCTTAAGATAAAATCGTTAATAACAGTAGCTTACACAGAGTCAAAAGAGGTGAATCAAAGAACTCAAAGTGAAAAGCATATTGACTGGTTCCTGCTATGATGAAAATACTCAGGTCAAAGATACGCAAAAAGAGTCTGAAGAAAAATGTTCTATGTATAAGAAGAAATGGAAAAAAAAGTATTTCTAAGTAAGTATTATTTTATAAAGTATGTGATTTTAAATACCTAAGTGTCCTTAAATGTAAAACATTTTGTTAAGCAGACATTGATCAATTCAGCTGAAATACCTCTTAAGAATTTGTGTCCCCTAAAGATATATATGTTGAAGCTGTAGCCTCTGGCACCTGTGAATGTGACCTTGTTTAGCAACAGGTCTTTGAAGCTGTTTTCAGTTAACAGGAGGTGAGAGGGTGCATCTTGATCTAATATGCCTGGTGCCTTATATACGAGAGAAGACGCACAGAGGAGAAAGTCATGTGGAAGACAGGCAGAGACTGGGGTGGCACATCTGCAAGTCAGCTATGTTAAGGACTGCTGGAACCACCAGAAGCTAGGAAGAAACAAGAAAGGATCTTCCTTCCCCTAGAGCTCCAGAGAGATCAAGGCCCTGCTGACTTCCAGCATTCAGAACTTTAAGGCAATAAACTTCAGATGGATGTAAGCCACTCAAAGTCTGTGGGACTTTGTTAACAGCACTGTGTTGTTGTTATTGTTAGGTGCCAATGAGTCAGTTTCAACTCATAGTGACCCTATGCACAACAGAACAAACCACTGCCCAGCTCTGTTTCATCCTCAGAATTGTTATGATTGAGCCCACTGTTGCTAATACTGTGTCTATCCATCTCATCGGGGGTCTTCCTCTTTTTTACTGACCCTCCATTCTACCAAGCATGATGTCCTTCCTCCAGGGACTGGTCCCTCTGAGAACATATCCAAAGAACAAGCAGTCTCATCATCTTTGCATCTAAGGAGCATTCTAACTGTACTTCTACCAAAACAGACGTGTTTGTTCTCCTGGCACTCCACGATACATTCAATATTCTTCACCAAAACCGTAATTCAAATGTATCAATTCTTCTACACTCTTTCTTATTCACTGTCTAACTTTCACATGCAGCTGAGGCAACTGAAAATACTATGGCTTGAGTCAGGCATACCTCAGTCCTCAAGATGACATCTGTGCTCTTAAAACACTCATCACATATACAAAAGGGCTTCAAAAAGTTATTGGAAAATGAAATTAAAAGATAATGGAATTTTTCCACAAACTTTATGAAGACCCCTTATATATTCAAGTTGACCAAAAACAAAAACAGAACACTTTCTAGACTATTTTATAGGAAAAATAGATTATGTTATACGTGGGATTGCCTTATAGTTGAGTACATAAGTTATATGCTTAATTCAATAAGTAATAAAATTGAGAAAAAAAGTGGATTTGTCTAGCTAGTCTTCTGACCACTCAAACAGCAGAGCTCTGGTCTTCTTCTATCAGAAGCATAATCATACTTAGTGATTTGCCCACCTCAATCTAATAATCTTTCCGAGACTTAACTGGAAATCTCTCAACAGCAGGATGTCTGGACTCTTTCCTGGAATGCCTGCCATCTACTCTTTCAGAACTGGGTCTTGACTCAGCACCCAAACCTGGAAAGATTTAAAGGCCCCACCTAGCAGGCCCCACCCATCTAGCTGACCTAATTTCTTACCACTCACCAACCATTGTACCATCCATTCTGGTATACCTTTCCCTCACTGTTTGCAGCCAAGCCTGTGCCTTCCCTAACAGCCCCTCCCACTGGAATGGCTGTCCCCAACTCCATCCTTTACAACCCAGCTCTTGTCCCATATTTCAGAAGTCATCCTGCCTGCTTCAGTCCACACAGATGGCTCTTCGACTCTGAAATCCCAGCGTGAATGGAGGATTCCAGAATGGCACAAGAAGGATAGGAGCCACCAACAGTACACACAATACCATACTATCTTACTTTCATACAGCACAATGGAGTGCCTGCTGCCATATTCTGGGATAGCTTCAGGCACATTCCACCGTTTTTTTTTTTAAAGGAATATAAAAGGATCACCCAGACAGGTGATCCTTTTATATTCCCCCTCAGAGTTGACTGCTACCTAATAAAATGCCATCTACTGACAGTCCTGGTGGGGCACTGCAGGATAAATACAGCTTTAGACCACAAGGTTGTTTTGAACCACAGAGTCAGTGGTTCAAACTCACCAGGTGTCCTGTGGAAACCCTACACAGGGTCGCTATGGGTTAGAACTAACTCGATGGCACTTAACAAAAACAACAATGACATTTCTGGAGTCCTGGTGCAGCGCTGTAGGAGAAGCACTGGGCTGCTAACCACATGATCAGTGGTTCTAACCCACCAGCCACTCCTCCCTCAGAAGCCCTATACACTTGACAACAACGACATTTTCAGGGGAGGATGCTTTTGCCCCCAGATGCTATTCCAAGTGGCAAACTAAAAGGAAAACAGGATTCATTTCTCTGTAAACAACTGTTTCTAGCAAAGGCTGCTACCTTCTAAGACTGTACCAACATGAACTCACTGGCCTGACTCACAAAGCATGTGTGAAGGGATGATCCAGAATGGCACAAGAAGGAAAGGAGGCACCAACAGTACATACAATACCATAATATCTTACTTTCTAGTCAGAAAAGGTCCAAAATACTCCAGCAAAACAGCTTGTCAAGGTTGTTGGTAAGTGCTGTCAAGTCAGTTCCGACTCATAGAAACCCTGTGTAGGGTTTCTGAGGAGGGGCTGGTAAGTTTAAACCACTAACCTTACCACTAATCTTGCAATTCAAATCGACCTTTTGGTCCAGTGCATTATCCTGCAGCATCATACTTGTCACAGTAGACTGTCAAAAAATAATGCAAAACCTAACTAACTACTCCTCATACCCTCCACTCCCACCACCCTGAAGGAAGCCACCATTAATTCTCATCTGGAGTGCTGCAAGAGCCTCCTAACTGGTTTCCCTGCATTCATCTCACCTCCCCACAATCCCCATTCAACAGGAACCTACATGAACCTATTATAATGCTAGCAGATTGTGTCATTCCATTTCTCAAAATTCTCCAACCATGGGCCAGTTGGGTCTTGGCAGGAAACAGATGGCACATTCAAATTATGTAATTTTGGGGAGAATTTATACAGGAGCTATTGGCAAAAGTATGAGCAAGGGATAAGGGATAGTGCAGCACCCTGGGGCTGGTACCTCAGGGGTACCTGATGCCCTCCAAGGGCCTGACGGAGTGAAGAGAGGAGATGCCAGGGAGACAGAGAGCTCTGTGGTAAAAGCACTGACAGGAGCTGGAATCCAAGTTTGGGGAGACTGCCAGCCACACACCCACACGGGGAGGGATTAATACTCCATGATGGCCAAGTACAAGCAGAGGGCACAAGCAAGGCAGCCTGGGGCACAGCGGGGCGAATCTGGTCCCAACATCATTCTTTAAAGAGTTGGAAAAACTAATCACTAGCTTTATATGGAAAGGAAAAAGACCCCAGATAAGCAAAGCACTACTAAAAAGGAAGCATAAAGTAGGAGATAGTCTCTTTTGCTGATAAAACTGGAAATTCATTTGCAGAAGAATAAAACAAAATCCCTATCTCACACCATATACAAAAATGAACTCAATCTCCGCAATCTCAAAACCTACAACACAGCCACATTAGTCAAAGTGGCTTGGTACTGGTACAATGATAATTAATACAATTAAATAATTAATACATTAAATATAAGACAAGGATATTTCCTTACAAAAATTATGCCTTAGAAAAGATAGAACTGAGAACCCAGAAGTAAATCCATCCACTTATGCTCAGTTGATCTTCAACAAAGGGTCAAAATACATTAACTGGGAAGAGATAGTCTCTTCTACAAATGGTGTTAGCAAAACTGTAAATTCATTTGCAGAAGAAAAAAAGCAAGACCCACATCTCACACCATATACAAAAAAATGAATGCAGCATCAGTCAAATACCTAAATGTAAAGTCTAAAACGATAAAGATCATTAATGAAAAAATAGGGACAAACTTAGGGGCTCTGATACATGGCTTACATACACTATTAATCATAACTGAAAACACATAAAAAGAAGACAAAATGGATGGCTGGGACCTCCTAGAAATTGGACACCCAATATGCATCCAAAGATTTCATCAAAAGAGTAAAAGAACCCACAGATGGGGGGAAAAATTTTTAGCAGTGACATATCAGACAAGGGACTACTCTCTCGAGTTTATAGAGCACTTCAACACCTCAACAAGAAGACAAATAATCCAACTGGAAAATGGGCAGAGGACATGAACAGACACTTTACCAAAGACATTCAGACAGACATATAAAGACAAATATGTGAAGATATGCTTGTGATCCACAGCCATTACAGAGATGCAAACCAAAACATTAATAGCAAAAAACCCCAAACAGCAAATGCTGGCAAGGGTGTGGAGGGACTGGGCCCCCATTATCCTGTGGGTGGGACTGTGGAATGACATTTTCTCCAAAGTTAGCAGTAGAAATGTCGTATGACCCAGCAGTCCCTCTACTTGGTGTATATCCTTAAGAAATTGGAGCCTTGACAAAAATGGATATCTGCACACCCATGTTCACTGCAACCACAGAGCCACGTAGTTGGGAGACATGCCAGCACAAGGTGGAGGCCAGCTGCATCGATCTGGTGTGCTGCTTTGGTGCCTGGATTCGGGTGGGGTCAATTCCAGACCTACAAAACCCAAAGTCACAAGACCAGCACTTAACCAGTCACCCTGCCTGCAGCTTCCCTGTGGTCCTACCAGACACTGAAACCAGCTCCATCAAGGTTCCCCATGAACTACTTCCGGATTGAGTGCCCTGAACACAGGTAACACCTAAGCCAGTAGGAACTCCACCCAGGCCAGGAACTCTGCTGTCACAGCCCTTCTACAAGCACCCCATGAGCTCCTAGAATTGAAGGAACCCCTCAGTGATTTCTCCCCTCTGGGTCCAAAATCCTCACTGTTTGTTTTTTAGTGTTTTATTGTGAATTATGTGATAGTTTACATGGGAGAAAATTAGTTTTACATTCATCCTATCATAGAGCGTTTCATTGCCATGATTACAATCACCTCCATGTATCATCAACCAACCAAAGGGTATACACTGCAAGCCTTGCCCAGCCCCTCCCCTCAGGATCACTGAGTCGGAACTGACTCAAAGTCACTTATCAACAACTCAGCAATGACAGTACATTCAAAGGGCAAAGGAAGAGATGTGAAGCAATGGAAGCCCAATTTAGTGAGCTGGAAGATAAATCTCTCAATACTAGGAGCACTATGGGCTAATGCACTGGACTGTAAAGTCGGTTTGAACTGCAAGGTCAGTGGTACAAGCTCCTCGGAAACCCTATACAGGGTTGCTATGGGTCAGAACCAACTTGACAGCACTTAACAACAAGGTACGCTAGAAGGACAATAAAAAAATAGAAAGAAAAAATACGAAGAAAGCCTAAGAGTTATGTGGGACAACATGAAGAGGAACAACCTACGGGTGATCAGAATTCCAGAACAGAAAGAGCTGTTGGAAGAAAACGTCCCTAACATCATGAAAGACAAGATAAGCACACAAGAAGCTGAACAAACCCCAAACAGGGTAGATCCAAAAAAAAAAATCACCAAGACATATCATAATCAAACTTTCCAAAATCTAAGACTAGTACAGAATCCTGAGAGCAGTTCATGAAAAACGCAAAGTTACCAAAAAAAGAGAACCAATATACCTAAGCTTGGATTTCTTGGCAGAAACCATGAGGGCAAGAAGGCAATGGATTGACAATGGAATGACATACACAAAACTGAAAGAAAAAGACTGCCAACCTAGAATCATATATCCAGCACAGCTGTCCCTCAAGTTGTTGTTGTTAAGTGCCATCCAGTCGGTTTCAACTCATAGCAACCCTATACAGGGTTTCTAGGGAGCAGCTGGTGGGTTTTAACTGCCAGCCTTGTGGTTCACGGACCAGTACTGATCCACAGCGCCACATCAGAAGTTCCTCAAATACAAGGGTGACATTAGGACATTTCCTGATAAACAGAAATTAAAGGAATTTTTAATAACCAGATCAACTTTACAAAAAAGCTAAAGGATGTTCTTTAGGGTAACACCCAATAGCAAACAACAATCTGATAGTACCACACATGATAACACCAGAACTCAATCCAGGTAAAAGAAGTATTTAAAGCAAAACAAACC
Organism: Chrysochloris asiatica; assembly: GCF_000296735.1. Taxonomy (NCBI): domain Eukaryota; kingdom Metazoa; phylum Chordata; class Mammalia; order Afrosoricida; family Chrysochloridae; genus Chrysochloris; species Chrysochloris asiatica. The sequence continues at coordinate 5,183,958 of NW_006408739.1, forward strand.
TCCAAGACTGAAAATAGGGAAACAGCAATATCAACGTATAATGAAGCCAACTACAAAGCAAAAAGGTGCAACAGTGTAGATACAGAACTTTCAAACTGCAAGAAAGTCAAGTAGATTTCAAGATAAAATAGACTGTTTTAAACAGGAAAAAACAGTAAATTACAGGGTAACCTCAAAGAAAAATAATAAGAAAGATTTAGTAAACATTGTTGTTGTTGTGAGGTGCCATCGAGTCAATACCAACCCATAGCAACCTTAGCACAACAGAAATGAAAATCACAAGAAAACCCACAAACAAAATAAAGCATAGAAAACTATGTGGAACAAAATACAGAAGCACCATTAAAAAAAGAAAAAAAGCAGACAACAATCAATTTATACCTATTGATAATTTACACTGAATGTAAATAGATTAAATGTACCAGTCAAGAGCCATAAAGAGTAGAATGGATAAGAAAACAGGATCCTTCAATATGCTGTCTACAAGCCACAAATGAAAAAGATGGAGACAGCCTAAATGTTCATCAACAGAAGAATGGTTAAACAAACTTTGGTATATGCATGCGATGGAATACTACAAATGATTGAAAAATAATGAAGAATCTGTGAAACACCTCACACCATGGTTGAACCTGGAGAACATTATACTGAGTGAAATTAGCAATCACAAAATGACAACACTGTATGAGAACAATGTTGTAAAAAGTTTAAAAAAAAATCTTGATAAACAATCTATGATGGTTGGGGGGATGGATTATTCATGGGCTAGAGGGTAGACACATATTAACAGGGTAAGAGGGATGTTAGCAGAGAATAGATGAAAGTAGAAGGAGACACAGGGAGGAATGCAACAGTTAAAGTGGATAGAGGTAAATACTGTTAACTGTTGGTACACAGAGGGGACTGAAACCATGTAATTGTTGAATGTAGAACTGATGATCTGCTCTGTAAACCTTCACTCAATTCATAATAAAAAGTTTTTTTTACAGTTCATGGAAGAATTCCATTATCTGTTATTTTTTTGTCCATGAATCTTTTTGAAGCTCCCTTGTGTGTTTGTGCATATGCGTTCCCCTTTTTAAAATGACTCCCTGGCCTCTAGTAAGTAGCATACTGTGAGAAATGACTCTAGTGGGTGTGGTCCATCTTCAGGAATTCAGGAGATTTCTAGGCCTGACAAACAAGATTGTTGATTTACATACAGGACGGATACTAACTAGGACATACCAGGACTAGGAAATTTAAATAAGAATACAGCCATTAAGACAATGGGCAAGCCATTTTGGCTTCTCTGGGGGGAGGGAAAATGGGACATGTCACAGAATTGTATATGGGGAACTGGAACTGGAGAAGGGGCTTTTTGGAGACAAGAAATAAAAAACATTTGTGGCAGGCCATGTGGCCATCTGCCCTTGTCTATGGGGTTGGGCGCCCGATTTCGCAAAATCAAATAAAGAAAACCTCACTCTTGCTAAAACGAGTACAGATTGGATTACTTGACCGTTTGTCAGTACAGACGTTTCTCACAATACTCAACTGGACCTCTTGTGTTTGCTGCCTTATGCCCAATGCCTACAGGAACTCAAGTTACTTGTTGAATGAATGGAATAGAAGAACCCATAGTTAAGGCTCTTTCCACACTAGCTACGGTTTAAATCTGATTATCCAATTATTGTTTAATAAATAAATAAAGTATCCTAATAATCAGATTTACAGCTTCGGAAACCCTGTACAGGGTTGCTATGAGTCGGAACCAACTCCAAGGCACATAACAACAACAACAAATAATCAGATAGGAAGCAGGTGACAAGCACTAGCTTTTATTCACAATGGCACAAAATCGAGTCCTGTGAATAAACAGGAGCTTCAGCAAGTCACAAAAGATTAACCGACCAACTGCTGGGTTCCTTTTTTTCCATAAGCATTTTATCCTCATTATTGTCTGCTGGGTAAATTCCCTTTACTTACATAAAAGGTGACCCCATAGACTAAGGTCAGAAAAAAAAGAGACAAAAGATTGCCCTGAAACATTGCACCAATTCTTCACTGCAAAAACTCTGTAGGTGGTTGATGGGAGATTTCCTGGTAATCTTCTGCAAGACTTCTGGTGAAAGAAGTGGTGTGGGTTAATAAACCTGAAGAGCTAGATTCAAAAAGTGAAGGTTACCTTTTCTACCCTAAAATTCCTGAAGCATAAATGTCCAATTGAAGTATTTTCCCCTTATGTGTACAGCCCTTGTTTGTGTAATTAATTTATAGTCCCACATATACAACCTATAAGGACTTTTGTGGTGTGGTGCTGTAGGATCAGCACTGGACTGTGAACTACATGGTCAGTTCAAACCACCAGCTGCTCCTCAGAAATCCTATACTGGGCTGCTATGAGTCAGACTAGACGGTGCTTGACAACACCAGTAATCTCGGCTATTAACTTGGCTTTACACGGAGAGCTCCAACTACAGGTAAAAGACAAAGACAAATCTACAAGGTTAAGCATGGAGACTGATGTTACTAAGTGATTTTACTTTAGAAAGCAGGCTACTACTGTACTGTTAGTGTTAAACAGTATCCTGACTACTTGTCCTGGTGACAGATGGGTAAACATCTCTCCAATAACTAACTTGGGAGCAAATCCAATTGAGGAATGGGAAGAAAAAAGAAACTATAATTCATTGTTCATTTCTCAATGACTTTTTATTTAAAATGATAGATTCAGTCCTATTTCTAGGCCTCAGAACATAACAAGTGATTTAAAATCCACTACTTTTAGCGTAGTGGTTACGAATCGGGCTGTGAACCGTAAGGTCAGCGGTTCGAAACTACCAGCCGCTCCGCGGGAGAAAGATAAGGCTTTCTACTCCCGTAAAGATTTACACCCTTGGAAACCCTGTTACAGGGTCGCTATGGGTCGGAACCGACTCGATGGCACTTAACAACAACAACAACTTTTACTATGGCACTTTTGCATTGTTTTCCAGTCTTCCCTAACTAGTCTGTGTACTGCTCCTGGTCAAGGACTGCGTTCATTTATTTATATTTTTATTTCTCGCGTATCCAACACAGACTGTATAACTTCCAACATGCTCATCCATGAGGTAGGCCCCTAACCCAGCTTTGCAGGTCGGATATCAAGCAGATTATAGGATAGCATGATGCAACATGCTGCTTCTTTCCCCCTCGAAGTCCTGAAACTGCAAACAGGCTAGGGGAAAGCACACCGTGCATCTGAAAACCTCCCGCGGCCCCGGCAGAAAGAAGTGGGCTGTCAGACCCGCCCGCGTGGCTTCAGTCCTCCAGGCGCCGAACACGCTTCTCTCCTCTCCCTAAGCAGAGAGGACTCGGGTCCGTCCTCTGCTCCAAGCGCACACCTGGCAGAGACTCCTTCCCAATCTGGCCCCCAAACGCTCCACTCCGAAGCCCCAGCCAGGGCGCCAGAGCCTCACAGTGCAGAGGCGCCGCAGTGTGCCGTGGGAGTCGTAGTTCCCAAAAGAATTCCGCAACCCCAAGGCCTGGCAGACTGGACTCCCTCTCCCAGAAGCCGCCGCGCGGCCGCCTCGCCCGCTCCAACCACCTCACCTGTTCTATGGACGTGACTGTTTCCACCGAGTCGTCCTGCAACCGCTCCCGCGCGTGCTCCGGCCTCAGACTGTAAAGCGGCTCTGACCACACCGGAGAGGAGGATGGAGGACAATAGTAGGTGAAGGAACTCGGAGAAGCCATGACCAGGAGGGCAGGAGGAGAGGTACAGGACTCAGCTTCAAGCAAGCAACAACGCGCATTGAAACTCGAGCGGGCTAAGGCACTACGGAGAGCGGCTAGAGTCAAAAATATTTCGAATGCGAATCTCCATCCACCTACAAATCTTCAGGGAGTGTGTTACTTGGATGCTGCCGCCCCCCATTGGGCACAGGAGCTTCTGCAAGAGACCGAGCCCAAGAAGGATGTGTACATCTGAATTTCGTTTCAGAAAGCTAGTGTAGGATGCCAATGTTCCGTTATGCAAACTTTTAAAAACTTATTTTCAACACTACTAATTCTCTCTTAAATTCCAATGGCAAGAGTTTGCAGTTTTGATTGCCCAAGAACCAAATGAGTGTAACTTCAACAGCTTTTATGACACTCTACTCCTACAGTGTTGGAAGAGAATATTGAAAGTGCCATGGCCTGCCAAAAGAACCAATAGATCCGTTTTGGAGGAAGTGCAGTCAGAGTGCTCCTTGGAGGCCAAAATGGCCAAACTTTGTCTCTCATACTTCAGGCATACTGCCAGGAAGGACCAGTCTCTAGAGAAGGATATCATGTTTGCTAAGGTGGAGGGTCAGAGAAAAAGAGGAAGACCCCAACGAGATGAATTGGCCAAGTGGCAGCATCGATGGACTCAGTGTGGCAACAGTAGTGAGGTTGGCCCAGAATCAGGCAGTGTTTCGTTCTGCTGTGCATAAGGTCACTATGGGTTGGTACCAACTTGATGGCACCTAACAACAACAGGTAGAATTACTGTGCACCTTTGGGAACTTGACAGTCACTCCAGAAGACCCAACAGCTTCTCAGCAAAGGTGCAGAATAGCCATCCCAAAACTCAGTGATTTGTACAGGTTGAGTTATATCTCCCAAAATACTCTAATAGACAGAGACATAATTCAACCTGTAAATACTCATAGGAGTCCAGGTGTGGCACTGTGAGCTAATGCCTCAGACTGCAAAGTCATTTGAACTGCAAGGTTGGTGGTTCAAGCTCACCAGCTGCTCCTTGGAAACCCTATACAGGGTCAATATGGGTCAGAA
>NW_006408739.1:5189912-5191287 GCF_000296735.1 Chrysochloris asiatica
TAGAACTACCCCATAGGGTATTCTAAAGGAGCTCTGGTAGCGTAGTGCTTACAGGCTGCTAACCTCAAGGTCGGCAGTTCGAAACTACTACTCTGCGGGAGAAAGAGGAGGCTTTCTGCTCCCGTAAAGATTTGCAGCCTCGGAAACCCTGTACAGGGTCACTATGACTCAGAACCGACTCCACGGCACATCACAACAACAACAACGTAGGGTATTCTAGGCTGTAATCTTTTTCTTTTAAACTTCTTATTGTGAATTGAAGGAGCTCTGGTTTCGTAGTAGTTACAACTTGGGCTGCTAGCCTCAGGGTCAGCAATTTGAAAGTACCAACCCTTCCGCAGGAGAAAGATAAAGCTTTCTGCTCCCGTAAAGATTTACAGCCTCGGAAACCCTATGCAGGTCGCTATGAGTCAGAACCCACTCCACGGCACACACAGCACACCACCACCACCATTGTGAAATGAGTGAAGGTTTACAGCCAAAGTCATCAGTTTTACCTGCAACAAATCATGCGCTTTGTTTCATCTCAATGACTTGCGATCCCGTCCACGAAACAATAATTATCCAACTTCTTCCCTGTGGTTCCCATTTTCATCCCATCCACCTTCCCATCACTTCTCAATTTAGTCCCCAGGTAAATGCTGCCCTGTTGATTTGAAATGACTGAGCATACCTTCCTAGTGTTGTTGTCTCCTCTATATAACCTATTTACTGTTTGGCTGAAAACTGGACTATGAGGGTGATAGATCTTTATGGGAATACATCCCCAGGTCTTTCTAGGCCTCTGCCATTGTTGGTAAGAGCCATTAGTCTGTTCTGATTGATATAGGGTTTCCAAGGGCCAGCTGGTGAGTTTGAACTGCCGATCTGGTGGTTGGCAATCTAGTGTTTATCTTACAGTGCCACACCAGGACATTTTCCCACAAACTTTTTGAAGCATTTGTGTTTGTTTTAATTATGGCATTTAATCTGTAGGTTTTCAGAATAAAGGGAGTTCTTACTGATAGGCTTAATCACCCTATTGTTGTTGTTAAGTGCCCTAGAATCTGTTCTGACTCAATTGACCCTGTGTTGAGTTTCTGCACCTGGAAAGCTTTATTGGAGCAGACATCCTCATCTTGCTCCCAAATCACCTTATACGCCTTCTTAAAGGCGTATAATTGAAGTTGTGATTTTAGGAAAACTGTTCTACCTTTGGACAAACAATATAAGGGAATCTCAAGGTTGTGTTCTTTCACCATACTTATTCAACCTGTATGCTGAGCAAATAATCTGAGAATCTGGGTTCTATGAAGAAAAACGTGGCATCAGGATTGGAGAAAGAATCATTGACAACCTGCGATATGCAGATGATACAACCTTGCTTGCTGAAAGT
>NW_006408739.1:5191755-5201481 GCF_000296735.1 Chrysochloris asiatica
AAGAACCAATAGATCCGTTTTGGAAGAAGTGCAGCCAGAATGCTCCTTGGAGGTCAAGATGGCCAAACTTTGTCTCTCATACTTCGGACATATTGTCAGAAGGGACCAGTCACTGGAGAAGGATATCATGTTTGGTAAAATGGAGGGTCAGAGAAAAAGAGGAAGACCCCCAACGAGATGGATTGGCTAAGTGGCAGCATCGATGGACTCAAGCGTGGCAATGGTAGTGAGGTTGGCCCAGGATTGGACAGTGTTTCATACTGCTGTGCATAAAGTTGCTATGGGCCAGTACCAACTCGATGGCACCTAACAACAACAACACAGCCCACATCAAAGGGGCTACACCAAAAAAATTCCAAGAGGTAAAACCAGGGCAGGGAGCTATGGGAAAAATACAACAAAAGATATTCCAAATATATTTGGAGACAAGCTCTATTTCCTGCTCAGAGCACTTTACTCCAGATTCTACTCAATTTCAGGTCCGATGTCTAGGACTCAGGGAATAGTACTGTTGACATTTCATAACTTATTTCATAACTGACCTTTCCCCTGTTCCAGTCTCGGGTGTCAAATAGCAGCACTCAGAGAGATGCCACAGATGAGGCAAAAGGCAGAAAAGAGCCTCAAGCCAGTGAGCTCCCATCAAATCCACCTTTACGGAATTGATGTTACCAAATCTGAGAATAAGAGGGTCTGTGTGGGTTAAGATCAAGGCTGTGGCTGAGAATATGAGTCTCATTATTATACTTTCGTTGGTATTGGCATCTGATTGTCTTTCCCATAGTTTTATTTTAGGGAGAAAATGTGTCTGATAAACTCAGGGTCATATCTGAGGATTCAACTTTCCTTGAAAAGATTTGCTTTGCTTAAGAGCTAAAAATTGAACATTTCAAGCCCAAGGATTATGTGATTGAAAGAGTAGCTGGAAGAGTTTTGTAACATATTGTTATGTGTGCTGCAAATGTATCTAAAGCAATTGTGAATTATATTCTAGAAATAGACATCATTTTCAGAAATGCCTCTCATCTATATTGGGATCTGGGGGAAAAAAATGCTACTCAGGGCTTAGCGAGGGCTTCCTGCATAATAGTGTCTGTTCACTCAATAAACATTTATTGAGTACCATTCTGTGCTTGGCACTGAGCTAAGTGCTGAGGAGACAGTATGGACAAGCCAGGCCCAGTCTCTCTCCTTATGGCTCTCATGATTTACCAGAAGAAATAGACATGAAACAATAGTTACAGAATTGACTGTTTCGGTACAGTTGGCATGAGAGAGAAGTACAAGTGTCCTGTGATTGAATGGAGGAGACCTAATGTAGTTTGAAAAAATTAACCCAGGGTGAGGGGTCATCCCAGGCAGAGAAAACTCCAGTGAAAACAGGTAACAGAAAAATCCAGAGGTTTATGCTCTATGTAAGCATCAAGATACTGTTCAACCTTGGATGAACAGTGCCTCGCTAGTTGTCCTTCCTCTGTGCTTAATAAAACCACTTGTTCAAGAAGTAGAGTGAACATAAATATTAGTAATACCACAAGGGGTGATATACTTACAGGAGAAACATCTTCGTAACAATAATTAATAACAAATCTAGGTTGGACTGCAGATAGTTTGGGTTTATTTTACTCAAATGCCTGATATCTTTTCTATGTGAAATTCCAAGTCTTGTTTCTTAAATAATAAAAAAACAGGTGGCCAATGCTATTATTTACTTCCATTATTGTTATTGTGGTTAAGTGCCATCGAGTCAGTTCCGACCCATAGAGACCCTGTACAGGGTTTCCAAAGAGCAACTGGTGAGCTTGAACCACCGACCTTGCTGTTCGGACTGACTTTGCAGTCTAGGGCATTAACACACAGCATCACACCAGGACTCCAGTCCCATTATTGTGAGAAAACAAAAGAAATTAATAGCCTAAATGAACCACTAGAGGTCGCTTCGGAGCCTGGAATAGGCTTTTAAACTGCTTTTCAGAGATGACTGCAAGCATACATTGACAGAGAACTTCCAGAGGTTCCAGCTGGATTCAGAAGACGACGTGGAACAAGGGATATCATTGCTCATGTCCGATGGACCTTGGGTGAAAGCAGAGAACACCAGAAAAGTTTACCTGTGTAAGTTTACCTGTGTAAACAAAGGCTTTCGATTGTATGGATCGTGACAACCTATGGACAATATTGCAAAGTATGAGTATTTCTGAACAATTAATAGTGCTCATGAGGAATCTGTACATGGACCAAGAGGCAGTTGTTTGAACAAAACATGGAAACACTAAATGGTTTCAAATTAAGAAAAGTGTGCGACAGGGTTGTATTCTTTTACCGTATTTATTCAACTTGTATGCTGAGCAAATCATCTGAGAAGCTGGGTTCTCTCAAGAAAAATGTGGCATCAGGATTGGAGGAAGGCTCATTAACAGCCTGCAATATGCAGATGATACAACCTTGCTTGCTGCAAGGGAAGAGGACTTAAAGTATTTCTGATGAAGATCAAAGAGCATAGCCTTAGGTATGGATTGCATCTCAATGTAAAGAAAACAAAAATCCTCACCACTGGACCAATAAACAACATTCTTATCAACCAACGTTCTTCTTGGGTCAGCTATCAACACTCATGGAAGCAACAGTCAAGAAATCAGATGACATACTGCATTAGGCAAATCTGCTGCACAAGACCTTTTTAAAGTGTTGAAGAGCAAAGATGTCAGCTTGAAGACCAAGGTGCGCCTGACCCAAGCCACGGTATTTTCAATAACTTTATGCATGTGAAAGCTGGACAGTGAATAAGGAAGACCATAGAAGAATTGATGCTTTTGAGTTATGGTGTTGGAGGAGAATATTGAAAGTGCCAAGGGCTGCCAAAAGAACCAACAAATCTGTGTTGGAAGAAGTACAGACAGAGTGCTCCTTGGAGACCAGGATGGCCAAACTTTGTCTCTCATACTTCAGACATATTGTCAGGAGTCGCTGGAGAAAGATATCAAGGTGGAGGGTCAGAGAAAAAGAAGAAGACTCCCAGCGAGATGGATTGGCAAAGTGGCAGCATCAATGTGCTCAAGCGTGGCAACAATTGTGAGGTTGGCCCAGGACTGGGCAGTGTTTTATTCTGTTGTACGTAGAATTGCTATGAGTCGGTACCGACTCAATGACACCTAGCAACAATAACAGCTTCATTGCTTGGAGTCCTGGTGTGGGATTGTGGAATAAAGCCCTGGACTGCAAGGTTGGTTTGAACCACAAGGTCGATGGTTCCAATGCACCACCCGCTTCTTGGAAACCCTATATTGGGTCTCTATGAGTCAAAACCAATTCAACAGCACTCAAAAACAACAACTGCTTTACTTACTCAAAGCCTTTGTGGGATCAAATTGTTTCTTTCAATATCTGGTGAAACTATGTAATAATGAATAACAGAAAGTTTGGGATATAGAAAAAACAAATTCTCCCACTAGACAATTAATCTCCTTTCCCAAATATACACTGAAACCAGCATCTGTGACCTTATCTTCTACACCCCCCACCCCCATTCCCCTGGATGAAATGATGGCTCCAGCTCCTACCAAAAGCCAGCCCCTCTCACCCCTCAAGCATGCTATTTCTCCATTCTTGAGCAGATAGATCATTTTAAACCCTCTCAATTTCATACTTCCTTCAGCTACCTCCCCATTAGTTGCCCATATCAATGTCTCCAATTCCTCTCCAACAACTCTCTCTTGAATCCGTTCCAGTCTGGCTTCCTAATCAACTCTTGTCATAGCCCATTTAACTCCATATTGCTAAATCCAACAGCCAATTCTCAGTCCTCGTCTCAGGTCTTCTTACTTGACTTGCATGCACATTGCAACATTTGACATGCTTGATCGCCTGCTCATTGAAACAGCTTCTTGGAGTATCTCGCATGCTTTTCCTCCTGTCTCAGAGATCTTTGCTATTTCCTCATCTCCCTCAGGACTCTTCTCTATCTACATTCACTCCCTGGTGAGTTCATGTAGTCTCTGTGCTTTAACCATAAAAAGAAAGTAAGAAAAAGTTAACATTGAGTTGAGTCTAACTCAAGGCCACCTGCTCTGATCTTTTAGAAACAGATCCCCAGGCCTATCATCTGAGGTGCCTTTGTTGTTGTTGTTGTTGTTTAGTGCCATCGAGTCAGTTCCGACCCATAGCGACCCTGTATAGGGTTTCCAAGGAGCAGCTGGTGAGTTTGAACCACTGGCCTTGCAGTTCAAACGGCTTTGCAGTCTGACGCATTAGCCCACAGCGCCACACCAGGACTTTGGATAGGCTCAAATCACCAACCTATTTAGTTGTTGTTGTTGTTAGTTGCTGTCAAGTCGGCACTTACTCATAGAGACCATACGCACAACAGAACGAAATGCTGCCTCGTCCTGCGCCATCCTTACAAATTGATTGGCACACTGGCAGCTGCAATGTTCATTTGGTAACAGCTTACATTTGGGTACATTGCTGCTGCCACTGTGCCAATCAATTTCATTTCTCCTGAAGAGCGACTGGAGTGTTTGAACCGCCAACCTTGTGATTGTGCCCCTTTCCACAGGCATTGGAGTTAGGATTCCAACATGTTTAGGAGTAGGATACAATTTGTTTCAAAACGTCCCCTTGTTAGGTGCCATTGAGTGGGTTCCCACCCATAGTGATCTTATGAGCAACAGAACAAAACATTGCCCAGTCTTACGCAATCTTCACAATCTTAGTTAAGCTTGAGCCCTTTGCTGATGGCACTGTGGCAGTCCATCTCCTGATAATATGTCCAAAGTATGAGAGATGAAGTCTCATCAACCTGAATTCTAAGAAGCATTCTGACCGTACTTCTTCCAACACAGATTTGTTTGTTCTTCTGGAAGTCCATGATACTTTCAGTATTCTTCTCCAACACTGTAATGCAAATGCATCCATTCTTCTTTGATCTTCCTTATTCACTGTCCAACTTTCACCTGCACATGAAGCTATTGAAGCTATTGAAAATACCATCCCTTGAGTCAGGTGCACCTTATTTCTCAAACTGAAATCTTTGCTCATAAACACTTTAAAGAGGCCGTGTGAAGCAGATTTGCCTAATGCAAGTACATCATTTCTATTTCTTGACTGTTGTTTCCATGAGTGTTGATAGTGAATCCAAACAAAATGAAATCTTTGACAACGTCAATCTTTTCTCCATTTGTCATGATGTTAAGGAGCTCTGATAGTGTAGTGGATTACAAGCTGAGTTGCTAATTGCAAAGTCAGTAGTTTGAATCTCCTCAGGAGAAAAATGAGGCTTTCTGCTCCTGTAAAGATTTACAGCCTCAGAAACCCTAAGGGATCTTTTTGATAATGATGAAATGTGATGTCATTCCTCTACAATTTGTCATTCCCAGCATAGTAAATCATATAATAGCCAGATTCAAAATGGCTTATACCAGTCCATTTTAGCACACTAATGCCTAGGATGTCAATCTTTAGTGTTCCATTTTATTGCTGACAACTTCCAATTTTCCTAGATTCATACTTCATACATTTCATGTTCTGATTATTAATGGATGTTTGCAGCTATTTCTCCTCATTTTGAGTTGTGCCCCATTAACATATAATATGAAGGTCCCAAGAGCTCTATTCCCTTCTCATCATCCCAGTTAGCTCTACTTTGAGGAGGCAGCTCTTCCCCAGTGGTATTTTGAGTACCTTCCAACCTGAGGGGCTCATCTTCTGACACTATTTCTAACATTATTCTGTGCTTTTCATCGTGTTTTGATATTCAATATTCTGGTGCTGATAGTGCTCCACTACTATTCATAGGTTTTCAGTAGCGTAACATTCAGTAGTAATCCACCTCTCCTCCTTCCTACTCTGTCTTAGTCTGGAAGCTCAGCTGAAACCTGTTCACCATGGGTAACCCTGCTGGTATTTAAAATACCAGTTGCATAACTTCCAGCATCTCATCAACATGCAAGCCACCACACCACAACACACTGACAGATGAGTGTTGGAAACATTTTCCTACAGCCTAATATAAAGTCAAAAGCCATACCGAATATTTTTTAATATAAGCAAAGTCACCCATTCTCTCAAAGTCCTCTACTGTTGCTCTGAGTCAAAGTTAAGGTCCTTCCCCAGGTCTACAAGGCCCCTGCGACCTCTGGCCTCCTCCTGGCTTGCTCCCTCTGTTCATCCCCACTGGCCTGTTCCTCTGTATACCTACAGGTCTGGACCAGCCTTGAGCATGTATGTTTGCTGCTTCCTCTCCCTGCAATGCTCTGCCCTCTGCACCCCGCTACCCCCACTCTCCTCCTGACCCCCCTGAGAATCACAGGATTGCTCCCTCACTTCTTATTGTCTTTATTCCAAAAAATTTTAATGTTTTATTGTGAATTATGTGATAGTTTACATGGGAGAACATTAGCTTTACATTCATTCTATCGGATATCATTTCATATTCGAATTCTTTTGTCTAACTCAAATTCCTTTTCTTTGAGACTTTCTTGAGCACCCACTATGAAATTACAACACCCTCCCTCTCCAGCAAGGAGCCTTGGTGGCTTGAAGGTTAAGAACTTAGCTCCTAACCCAAAGCTTAGAGCTTTGCACCCACACAGCAGCTCCCGTGGGAGAAAGATCTGCCAGTCTGCTCCTGTGAAGATTGTTGTTAAATACTGTCGAGTGGGTTTCAACCCTCTATAGGGTTTCTGAGGAGCAGCTGGTGAGCTTGAACCACCAACCTTGCAGTTCAATTATGTAATTTTTTACATTTCAATTATGTAATTTACTTTGCACTCCAGCACCACACCAGAAAACCCCATAGGGCAGTTCTACTCCACCACATGGGGCTGCTAAGAGTTGGAATCAATTCACCCACACTTAATAGCAACAACCACCCCCTACAGCAATATGCTACCCCACTCTTCTGCTTTCTTTTTATCCGTAACACTTACTATATATTTACTATGGCTACAGCCTGTCTTCTTTCACTGGAATGTAAGCTCTCTAAGGCAAGGATTTTTGTACGCTTTGTTCATGACTACACAAGGGTAAGTCAGAAAGTATTGTTACTGGGGTTCCAATTTATTTATGCATGGTTTTATTCCCAACAAAATGTGTTTCAACATGCCTCTGACCAGTGGATGGCTGCAGATAAGTTCTCTAAGTAACACACTTGTCTTAGTTTCCTTTTGTTGTTGTTAAGTGCTGTCCAGTCAATTCCGACCCATAGCGACCCTGTCTAGTGATTCTGAGAAGTGGCTAGTGAGTTTGAACCATTAACCTTGTGGTAGCAGTAGAGTGATTATCCTCCAGTGCCATGCCAGAACTCTGGGCATGAAATATATATGTTGTTGTTGTTAAGATATATGCTATAATTAAATATATTTAAATGAACACACAATAAAATAAACATATAAATATAAAACAAGACATAATACTCATAAATAGACAAAATGCAATGGGAGAACAGAAAAAAGAGTAATTAATTTTAATGTCTTTAATGAAGATGGTCTTTTGATATAATATTTGTGTTTAATTACATTTTTAATAAGTAAACATTCTCTGCTGTAATTTTAAGTGATTGCATTAGAATATGGAAATTACAAAATTCCATTTTGATTCCTACTTCCTGTAGCACACAAAAGGAAACATTAAAACATTTCAACCCACTCAAAACAGAATAATCTTCTGAATACAATTATTTTATGGTAGAGAGAACTACTGTGAGCTTCTCAAACATCAATAAATTATCAATTCTACATGCTTACATAATTGTCATCTATTGCTATAAAGTAAATCACATTATATATTATTAATCATTATATATACTCTATTACTGAAAGCCTATGCAAAATATTGTGACCTTGAATACTGTCTGGGGTTTATTGCGGTTAAAAAAAACAACAAAGTATTTTACCAGCAGATATAAAATTGAAGCCAAGCAAATAACATTGTTTACACTGGAAAGTCTGAGAAAGAATTTCTAAAGCTGTTGAGAGGCAATGGCAAGAGTATAAACGCAGGGCTCTGTGATGGCTCTCAAGCCTGACTGTGTATGGGTATCAGCTGTGAAGCCTTTAAACCCCTAGGTGCCTCCAGGCCTATTGAATCAGGCAGGAGTCAAGGCAATGACAGTTTTGAAAGCTCCAGGTAATGCGAATGCACAGCTGGGGCTGAAACCCACCAGGGACCTTCTCTACCTGTGCAAAGACTATCTACCAAGGAGTCCTGCTCCTTTTGAGTAGAGAAGTTCCTACCTTTGGGAAAGGAGCTCTGGTAGTATAGAGGTTAGGAGTCTGGTTGCTAACCTGGAGGTCATCAGTTCGAAAACACCAGCCGCTCCACGGGAGAAAGATGAGGTTTTCTGCTCCCATAAAGATTTACAGCCTTGTAAACACCATACAGGGTCACTATGAGTCAGAACTGACTCCACAGCATATAACCATCACCACCTCTAGGCAGAGCTTTGTAACTGAACCATTGGAACATGGGTTAAAGCGTTATCTACTATGTTCAATCAGACCTGGTCTTTAAAAACTTTCCACTCCATCCTCTGTTCCCTCTCTTGCACCTGTGCCATCTGAATGTCATTGTCCAGGGCAGCCCTATATTCAAAGGAACTTCATGTCACTTGTGTGAAAATTAAAATTCTCAATTAGCAAAGAGATCTTCAGTGGACAAATGGGGTAATCCCTTTAGAGATTCAAAATGTTTTTCTAGACTATTGTGACCTTTCTCAAATGTGCATTACCCCTCCTTTCAGACAGCCTTTTTGAAGTTTGCTAATTTACAACTCCACTTCTCCTCTATCAGTTTGTCTTACTGTGGTGGCTAGTATGTTGCTTTGATGCTGGAAGCACTGCCATTGGTATTGTAAATACCAGCAGAATCAGCCAGATTCAGTGGCACTTCCAGACTAAGACAGGCTAGGAAGAAGGAAAGGCAGACAACTTTTGAATGGTCAGAGATTGAATAACAGCAGAAAATTGTCAGATATAGTACCAGAAGATGAGCCCCTCAGGTTGGAAGGCACTCAATATATGACTGGGGAAGAGCTGCCTCCTCAAAATAGAGGTGAGTTTAATGACATGGATGCAGTTAAGCTTTTGGGACCTTCATTTGCTAATGAGGCATGTCTTAAAATGAGGAGAAACAGTTTCAAGCATCCATTAACAATCAGAACACGGAATGTACGATGAATGAATCTAAGAAAATTGGAAGTTATAAAAATGAATTGCAGCATATAAAAATTGATTATCCTAGGCATTCGTTAGTTGAAATGGACTGGTATTGGCCATTTTGAATCAAACAATCACATGGTTTACTATACCAGGGATGACAAATAGAAGAGGAATGGCACTGCATTCATTGTCAAAACAAACATTTCAAGATCTATCTTGAAGTACAATGCCGTCTGTGATAAGATAATACCCAGACACCTACAAGAAAGACCAGGTAATACCACTATTATTCAGATTTATTCACCAATCACTAAAGTCAAACCAGTGATGATGAAATGGAAGAATTCTATCAACTTCTTCAATCTAAAATTGATCAAACATGTAATCAAGATACATTGATCATTACTAGTGACTGGAATGAAAAATTTGGAAACAAAGAAGAAGGATCAGTAGTTGGAAAATAGTATAGCCTTGGTGATAGAAATGATGCTGGAGATGCTATGATAGAATCTTACAAGACCAATGACTTGTTCATTGCAAATACCTTTTTCCAATAATATAAAAGGCAACT
>NW_006408739.1:5202804-5203959 GCF_000296735.1 Chrysochloris asiatica
AACCAAGTAAAAGAGCTGAACATAAAACTTCAAAGGACAGCACAAGAAGAAAAAGTCAAGTATTACAATGAAATGTGCAAAGACCTTGAGTTAGAAAACCGAAAGGGAAGAACATACTCAACATTTCCCAAGAAATGAAGAAAAGATTCAAGCCTGGGGTTGTAATATTGAAGGAGTCTATAGGCAAATTATTGAATGGCTCTGAAACATCAAAAGAAGATGGAAGGAATAAAGTCACTGTACAAAAAATAAGTGGTCAATGTTCAGTCATTTCAAGGAGTATCAAATGATCAAGAACCAATGGTATTGAAGGGAGAAGTCCAAGCAGAACTGAAGGCATTGGTGAAAAACAAGGCTCTGGGAATTGATGAAATACAAATTGAAATCTTTCAATAAATTGATGCAGCACTGGAAGCACTCAGTTATCTATGCCAAAAAAATTTAGAAGACAGCTACCTTCTAACCAATTGGAAGAGATCCATATTTGTGTCCATTACAAAGAAAGGTGACCCATCAGAATGAAGAAATCATCTAACAATATCATTATCATATGCAAGTAAAAATTTAAAGATAATTTTTAAATGATTGCCATAGTGCATCGACAGGGAGCTGCCAGAAGTGGAAGCTAGATTCAGAAGACAATGTGGAACCAGAGATATCATTGCTGACATCAGATGGATCTTGGCTAAAAAGATGAGAATACCAGAAAGATGTTTACTTGTGGTGTTTTATTGACTATGCAAAGGCATCCAACTGTGTGGTCATAACAGATTCTGGATAACATTGTGAAGAATGGTGTCTTAAGCCAGGTATTCTAGTGAAGTAAGAGCAGTAAGACATATATATGTACATATCGAGAGAAGTTAATTATCAAGGAAATGGCTTACAATTGTTGAATCCTGGGTCCCCAGCAGAAGAGAAGGAAGAGTCCCTCCTGAACGTCCATTATATTGGGAGCAGGCCACACCCCAAGGAATCATCCCTTTAATTGATTGGCTGCTCATAGCCACTCAACAGAGTTAACTATGCCTGTATCAGGTTTCATCACCATGGGAATAAGCACATCCCAACTGCTAAACCAATGGACTTAATGGCCTAGTCAAGTTGACGCAGAACCCTAACCATTACAAATGGGTTTTCCAAAACACTTGATTA
>NW_006408739.1:5204734-5277469 GCF_000296735.1 Chrysochloris asiatica
GCTCCTGAAAGCAACAGTCAAGAAATCAAATGTATTGCATTAGGTAAATCTGCTGCAAAAGACCTCTTTAAAGTGCTAAGGAGCAAAGAGGTCAGTTTGGGACGAAGCTGCGCCTGACCCAAATCAAGGTATTTTCAATCATGTCATATATATGTGAAAGTTAGACAATGAATAAGGAAGACCAGAAAAGAATCAATGTATTTCAATTATGTTATTGGCAAAGAATATTGAGAGTACTAAGGACTTCCAGAAGAACAAACATGTCTTTGAAGAAGCGCAGCCAGAATGCTCCTTAGAAGCAAGGATGGTGAGGCTTTGTCTGTCATACGTTAGACATATTATTAGGAGGGACTAGTACTTGAAGGATGTCATTCTTGGAAAAGTGGAGGGTCAGCGAAAAAGAGGAAAATGTACAACAAAATGGATTGACCCAATGACAGTAACACTGGGGTCAAACCTAACAGCAATTGTAAGGACGATGCAGATCCAGACAGTGTTTTGTTTTGTCGCTATAAGTCAGAACCGATTCGATGGCACCTAACAGTTTATAACTACTGTGTCAACTCCTCCCCACCCTGTTGCATGTCTCCAAGTTTCACCTTCTCTATCTGAGTATCAGGGGTCGTTGGTGGTAGTGAGCATAGCTGGCTTCACAGTGTCATGGAGCCCTTCCTTTCCTGCTGTGCCAAGAAAGTGTATACTCATATAAACAAAGAGAGCCTGCAATCTTGATGTGTCAGGGAACTGGATTATGGTGTTTTCCAATCCTTGCTTAATGGGCATGCTCCTTAATTCTCCCTGCAAGACAGAATTTAAGAAGAGTAGCATCTTAATTTTAAATAAAATCCCACAAGGGGTGTCCCTTGTTGAAGATACAGACAGAGCCTTTGTTGTCTGGGTTCCTATACAACTTTATAGAACAGAAGCATCCTCATTTGTCCATTCACACGAGAGAAATAAATCTTTATGATGTCAGTCCCTAAAATTCAGGAGTTTTGAAGGACTCACTACCACCAAGCAAAAAGAGCCTAGAATAGAACATGTCCTTTGGACTCAGGGTCCCTACATTGAGAACTGCCTAGACTCAAGACAAGACTGATGCCAAGTCACATGGAGGTTTCCAAGGGATGCCAAGCCCATAGATGTTGAAAGGAGACAAGGATCTTCCCCACAGAGACAACAGAGAAAGAAAGTCTTCCTCCAGAGCTGGTGCACTGATTTCAGACTTCTAACCTGTGAAAGAATAAATAAATAAATAAATAAAAAGATGTATGAATTTATCTGTTACAGCCAGTAGTATCAACTCATTACGCATAGATTTTTTATTATGATTATATCTGTTCCCCCAAAGCATAACATTGACAGCAAAAATGTACAAGGGTGAGTAAAAAAATATCCACACTCTGGCTGTAGAATTTGTTTTAATCAACTTCTAGAAAAGACAAATACATCATTTTTCAACATAATCTCCTTGCTTTTCAATATATTTTGTCCATTTGTTGACAAGCTTTCATCTTCTCTTATTAAAACATGTTTTAAGCTGAGCTATGAGACATGAATGCACCCCTGTCTTCACTTCTTCATCAGAGGTGTATCTTCATCCTTGAAGGGCTGCTTTCAGGGGACCAAACAAGTGAAAGTCCAATAGGGCAAGATCAGGACTATAGGGAGGATGTTTTAACACCTCAAAATGAAGTTTCTGCAGTGTCAACAGTGTGGGCAGAGATGCAGGGGACTTGCATTGTTATGGAAGATCACAGTGCCCTTAGAGAGCAGGCCTCTACTTTTAATCTGAAGTTTAACTCTTCAGTGAGCATCTCACTGTAATGAGAACTGTTGATTGTTGAACCTTTTTCCTGACAGTGTTCCAATACTAGCCCTTGAGAATCCCAGAAAACTGTAATTGTCAATTTTCCAGTAGATGGCTGACTTTTGAACTTTTTCTTGGTCATCAATTGAGGATGTTTCTATTCCATACCTTTCCATTTACTCTCAGGCATGTAGTTATGAATCCATGTCTCGTCACCAGTAATGAGTTTTTAAAATAAACTCTTATCTTCCTTTGAATATCGATTCAAATTTTGTTTGCAGGTGTCCAAACTGTTTATGCTTTTCTGTGAGTTGCTTTGGTATTCATCTTGCATAAACTTTCAAAATCCAAGTCTGTCATAGATTATTGCCTAGGCAGATCCATGGTTGAGCTGCAAATGATTTGCCACATAATCCACTGTCACTCATCTATTTGACAGAGTCATCTCACGTGTTCACTCAATGTTGTCATCAGCCATGGACATGGACAGGCGTCTTAATATAACCAGAGTGCAAATAATTTTTGACTCACCCTCGTAATCTGACACATTGCATGGCTAGTGGTCACTACTCATGTCTTTCCACTTCACTCTGACAAAGACTCCTGAGGCTTTCCCAACACAGAATCCTTGACATCCACAGTCAGAGCCCAGAAATCACAAGAAAAACACCATTTTCATTTCCTGCTCACAGAAAATAAAATAATTCCAAAAAAAAAAAAAAAAGAGAAGAAAACAAAACCAGAAACCTATCTGTGTACAGGAAATCATATCTGATGTAGCTTGTGGATTTCATGCTGAAGGTGGTAGCCAAGATACCAAAGATAACCTGAAATGGTACTGTCTTCATTCCCTGGTACTGATAGAGCAGACATAGCACAGGTTGGAGGCGTTAAAACACAGAAATTTACTGTCTCACAGTTTAGGAGTCTAGAAGTTGAAGGTGTCAGTTCTAGAGGCTCACAATTTAGGAGGAACGTCCTTTTCTCCTTTCAACATCTTTGGGTCCCATGTTCCTTGGAGATCTGCATTTGTCATGGTAGCTATCTTCCCCTGAGTCCTGACTCTTCTTTCTTGGTGGCAGTAAGCCCCTCCTTTGTTCTGTTCTTTTTCCTTTTATGTCTTGTACAATAAAAGGTGGTACAGACTATTCCCCAGGAGATCTCCCCTTATATCTGATCAAGGGCATTCTGACCACCTGAATCCCCTTACTGATCACATCAGATTACATCACGGGGGAGGATTACATCATTATGTAACTGCCACATGACATCACTATACTACTGCCAAACTGCTGAGAATCATGGTCTGCCCAAGTTGACATATATTTGGGGGGGAACACAATTCAATCACGAAATGTTGGGCATTTTGTGTCAACACTAATTGCCATCTGTATTGGTTCTTTTTGAGTATTAAGAATTTCTGATCCTAGTATGTACCTCTCTCTGACAACTTGCCCTCCTTTGTCATTTCAGAGTGTTTCCCCTGCCCACCACCACATTCTCTATTTTTTAGAGGTAGAAATGAAAAGAATGCCAACAGAGGGCAGTACTGAGATGACAGAGTGGGCCATGGTGTCTGTTCTGCCTTTCCTAATCCCGAGTAAATCGGGAATCGGGAGACCCAGGGCCTAATTGTGTTGAGTGGCTGGCGGTGGGCTGCCTCTTTGTGCATCTCAGCTGTTGCTATGGTAGAATGAATAGCAATGTCTTCCATGGATTTTGAACAGGGAGCATGCTCAGTGTTACTGGGGGTGGGTGGGGGCAGGAACAAGCACTTGTCTCTGGTAAAGAATCAGTATAACATAATTGAGAGAATTATTCCTGGAGGCTTCTTGTGAGAGAGAGACATCTTTAACCATTCGCCAGACGTCTCCCAGCTCTACTGAAATCTATCCCAGACCAAGTTGGCCAGAATTTGAGAGGATGTACAATTGTCCCACTGAGTGGGACAAGAGGTATTTATTTCATTAACAAGATCCTGGTAAAGTAAACTTTGCTATCTCCTTATCTATGTGCTTCTTTTGCTAACATTTCCCCAAAAGGTTGGGCTTCTAGATTTTTTTTTTTTTTAAAGCAATGTAAATTGTTACTGAATTTGAAGTCAACCTGATAGGATGAAATAGCCTCAAAATCTTTAAAATAAAGCATTTATTTCTCTGGACGAGTTCAGGAAGTCTCACTCCTTTTCCTATCTTGCCTATAACTACCCAGTAGGAGTCCTGGTGTGGTGCTGTGGGTTAATGGGCTGAACTGCAAAGTCGGTTTGAACCACAAGGTCAGTGGTGCAAGCTTATCAGCCGCTTCTCGGAAACCCTATACAGGGTCACTTGATGGCACTTAACAACAACATAGTGTTTGAACTGCCAACAGGCCTTGCTGTTAGCAGTCCAGTGCTTATCCTACAGTACCACAGCAGGACTCCTGTTGTTGTTGTTGTTGTTACATGCAGTCCAAGGAGCAGCTGGTGAATTTGAACTAGGGAAAGCCATTTCCTTCAAAGAAAAGTTTCCCCTAGAGCTGAGGAATCTCTATTTACAACTTCTTTCTTGCAAATGGAGAGCTGCTAATGGCCCACCAGGAAGGCCTGTAGAGATTATTTCACATTACAGTGAAGATCGGTAGGGAAGCAGAGGCAGTGTCTAGAGGGGATCATGCTGGGTAGGACCTGTGCTCTATACTCTGTGTGGAGGAAAATCACAGTAGGACAGGGCTTCAGTTCAGCTGAAACACCACACTCAGGGCCATATTCATTTGTGGGGTGTATTCACCACTCAGGTATGCATTGTTGTTGTTGTTGTTAAGTGCTGTGGAGTGGGTTCCAACTCACAGTGACCGTGTATAGCTGATGAGCTTGAACCTCTGACCTTACAGTCCAGTGCATTATCCCACAGTGACACACCAGGTATGCACAGGAAAAACATTACTCGGTGTTCTTTATCCCTCAGCATTTTATGAGTACTTATTATGTGTCTTATTAAAGTTGGTTTTTGCTAAGTCCTTTCTATATATTATCTTATTTCATCTTCCCAACAATCCAAAAAGATTGGAGGTCTGAACACAACCAGCGGCATCCTGGAAGAAAAGTCTGGCTATCAGTTTACATAAGGATTACAACCCAGAAAATCCTATGGCATTTACTTCTAGTCTGTAACACAGAGTCAAGACCATAAGTTGGAATTGACTCCATAAAAATGAGTTTAGGGAGCTTTGCAGACACAGTCACCTGAATTCATATTTGTATCTGGTGCTGTTTCCTTCAGCCAGGGTCAAACCCACAGTGTATTTAGTTTAGACATTACTGTCCATGGCAAATCCCTGGGCTGCATCTGCTTCCAGCTGTTTGCAGATAAAAGTTCCAAAGCTAGCAAAAAAACTTTCAAACTCTGAGCGCTCAGTAAAAAAGGATTTGGTTATAAAGGTTTCTGCTTTCACAGGCTTATTCCTGGGTTTATGTACCAGGGTGGTGACTTCACACACCATAATGGAACTGGTGGCAAGTCTATGTATGGGGAGAAATTTGATGATGAAAACTTCACCCTGAAGCCTAACAAGATCCTGGCCTCCTGTCCATGGCAAATGCTGGACCCATCACAAATGGTTCCCAGCTTTTTATCTGCACTGAGTCCTGGTGTGGCGCTGTGGGTTAATACGCCAGACTGCAAAGCCATTTGAATGGCAAGGTTGGAGGTTCAAGTTCACCAGCTTCTCCTCCGAAACCCTATACAGGGTCGCTATGGGTCTGAGTCGACTCTACAGCACTTAAGAGCAACAACAAACACCTAATGGTTGCATTACAAACATACGGTCTTTGGCAAGGTGAAAGAAGGCATGAATATCTTGGGAGCCATGGGGCATTTTGGGTCCAGGAATGATAGAGACGGGCAAGAAGATCACCATTGTTAACCGTGGGCAACTCTAATCAATTTTATCTGTATTTCATATTTCATCTTAAGACCATTCCTTGTGTAGCTGGGGAACTACCCTTCTACCCCAAGTGTGATTGCAATATTCTTTAATTTTTGCTCTCACTCCAGTTCTTTGGCTTCTATATTTCCCTTATTCTCCTCCAAGTCTAGCTGGATTGCAGAGTTGTGTTTATGATTATGAAACAAAAACTAAACAATTAATACATATAAGAGTTTAGGTTTTTACTCTATCTTTAGTTTGCAAATGAGGAAATTGAGGCACAGAAGTTGAGTAACTTGCTCTAGTTTACACAGTTGAAGAGAGTGGTGGACCTGGGACCAGAACCCAGGTGTGTTTAACTCCAGAGTACTCTGCATCTACTTGAAACCCATTGTAAACGCAGGGAAAAGAAATGTACTTGGAAATGTTAATGGAATCCATAGGATCACCTTCCTTGGTTTTATTGTAATCAAAGTAGCTATCAGATTCAGTATTTTTCCCCCTTTATTACAAATTTAGACACATTGCCTGAAATACAATCCTTCAAGTCAAGTAAATAGACTTACTACTTTCCTTGACCTAATACTAATAAATACTTTCTTCGTTCATCAAACACACACATATCTTCATTGCTTTTTTTAAGATCTGAAGGAAGACTTGCTCTCCTCTAATGCTCATTCTAAGGAGCTCTGGTAGCACAGTGGTTACGAATCGGGCTGCTAACCTCAAGGTCGGCAGTTTGAAACCACCAGCTGTTCTCTAGGAGATAGATGAGGCTTTCTATTCCATAAAGATTTACAGCCTGTTGCTATGAGTTGGAACTGACTTCACAGCACATAACAACAATGCTCATTCATTCTGGAGTCCTGATGTGACACTGTGGGTTGATGTGCTGGACTGCAAAGTTGGCTTGAACCAGAAGGCCAGTGGTTCAAACTCACCAGCCGCTCCTTGGAAACCCTACACAGGGCCACTATGGGTTGGAACCTACTAGATTGCACTTAACAACAATGCTCATTCTTAGAGTCTGGGTGTGTGTGGTGCTATGGATTTATGTGCTGGACTGCAAAGTCGACTTGAATTGCAAGATTGGCGGTTCAAGCTCAACAGTTGCTCCTTGGAAATGGGTCAGAACCAACATGACAGCACTTAACAACACTGCTCTTTCTTGGACTCCTGCTGTGGTGCTACAGGATCAGCAATGTACTGGGTTGGAAGTTCAAACCCATCAGCTGCTCCATGGAAACAACATACAAGAACTAAGGCACTTAACCACAATAATGCTCATTGTTAGGAATAGGCAATTTCTTAGACTCCAAAGAGTGTTTATTGCCTCTCTCCGATGCTAAAACATTCAGTGATAGTAAATTGGGTCTCCAGCGAGGCCCATTCATCCTTAGTTACCACTGGAGGTAGGTTCAGTACACCGCAGCAGAAACATTTAGTTAGTGGTCTGGACTAATGTACTCCCATCCTGAGCACCTACACAATCCCCAACACATGTCGTAATGGGCTCAAAGGCACTAAACAACGACAGTGACAATCACATAAAATTACTGTAGGACAGAATTTCAACAAGAAGTTGGCTTCAAGAGGAGACAAGTGTTTGAATCCACACTCTGATGCCAGGGCCTTCCGACCTATGCTAAATCCAGGTGAAGAGCACCCTCCGCGGAGTCCCTGGTCAGGCTCCTGTAGGGTTTGGGGGCTCTACGGGGCAGAGTTAACAGAGCCAGGTTTAGGATGGGATTGGGGAGAACCGAAAAGAGCGGAAAATCGAGCTTGGTAGAAAGGGCTTGGTGGGAACTCACCACAACTACCCTATTTTGAATGTCCTCAAAAAAAAAAAAAAAAAAGCGGGAGACGAGGCGGGCCCCTCCCTGGGCGCGCGCGCCCTCGGGACCGGCTGTAGGGTGCAGCCCCCCGCGTCTCGGCTCGCGCTCCCGCCCCATCGCCCCGGCGGCGCGGGGGAAGGGGCGGGCAGGGGCCGAGCGCTGCTTTCTCCTCCCACCTCGGGCGCGCGAGCGGAGCGGGCGCCGAGTGGGCTCTACCGCTGCAGCGCTTCCTGGCATCCAGCGAGCGAGCGGGAGCGGGCGAGGCCGCGCGGTGCAACCGGCTTCCTTCTCGCAGCCCGCGGCGTCCCCGGGGAGCGCGGGCCGCGATGGCAGCGGCCGAACGGGACTGAGCCCGCCGCCCGCCCATAGCCCCCCGAGGTCCTCCGGCCGAGCCATGGCGAAGCAGTACGATGTGTTGTTCCGGTTGCTGCTGATAGGAGACTCCGGGGTGGGCAAGACCTGCCTGCTGTGCCGCTTCACCGACAACGAGTTCCACTCCTCTCACATCTCCACCATCGGTAAGGGGCGGGGGCTAAAAGGGCGCCCCACCCTCCACCCCGGCGCCCCCCGCCCGGGTGGCCCTTTCCTCCCAGACCCCAGGCTGAGAGGAGTTGTCAGCCCCTCCGGCTAGAGGCGATGGCGCGGGAGGCCAGGGCTAGGGACTAAATCTCGGGGTGGTGGGCCACGGGTTAGAAGTGATGGGGTCCCTGCTGCGGTCCATGACTAGGGACAGGGTCTCAGGCCTCTCACTGGGGAGCTTTCCCATTGAAGCCGAGAGAACGGGGCCAGTTGTAGCCTCCACGTCTCCTAGCAGGTCTCCCCAACGCCGGTTCATAGGCCTGGGAACCCAGAGCTAGGGCAAGGAGAATCATAGCAACTGAAATGACATCCCCAAACGGAGAATGGGAGGGGGACAGATAAGAGGCTTATGGTAGAGAGCCCAGTCACTGAGGTGCTTTCAGTTTAGGAGTAACTCAATGTGGAACCAGGATGGGGGAGAAAGGTGGGAGGCAGGGACCAACAGGATTGAGTTTCCAGGGTACAACTGTGAAGGTAAGCCACAAGGTGGAACACCTGGAGGAGGACACAGATAGGTGAGAAGCTCCAGAGGGTGACAAGGGGGCACTCAGCCAGTTGCAGAAAAGCATGAGGCAGGCTGAAGCATTTGCATTGAGGAGGCGGAGACCGATGGAGGAATGTCAGGAATACCTTTCCAGTCCACAGATCAGAAGAAAGGCAGGACCCACCCCCAGAGAACATCGCTGATTTTGACAATGTTGGTCCTGCAGGTAGAAGGCCAAGTCCTGGTGGCATCCCAGATAGGCCTGTAATGGGATCCCCTGTTCTGGGAATGGACTGATGGTCCCCTTCTGAGAGGGTCCCTTGCTCTTGGGCTCTTCCTCTGAAGTCTGAGTTGAAGAAACTCCACCCATATGGAACAGGTTCTGGCTTGGTCAAGTCAGCCCTGGAGTAACATCGGCCCTGCCCAGGCCTCTGGGAACACCAATCCAACTGGAAAGCCCTGGAAAGGGCCCCTGCACTCAGCTTCCTTATTAAAAAATTTTTTTATTATCATGCTTTAGGTGAATCAGCTTCTTTTTGAACCTCCCACCCCCATCCTTTGCCAAGAGAAAAGAGGGAGCAGGTGCAGCCAGGAGGCAGGCTTTGTAGTTAGACTTTGATCCTTCACTTTGGGGTAGCATGACCTTGAATATCACTTAAGCTTCTGAGCTTCATTTTCTCATCTATACAATGGGTATAATAATAATACCTCTTGAGGTATTCTAAGGATTAAATGAGGTAATGCTTGTAAAGCACTTAACACAATGTCAAACACACGGGGCTTACTGACTGCTTCTTTCTTGGACTCTACTGGATGGCAGTAGGTTTGTTTTCGTTTTGGGTTCTGGCTGCTGCTGCTGTGTACCACTAAGTCAGTTCTGACCCTCAACAACCCTGTGTAGGAATTCTAAGACTAAATCTTTACAGGGCCAGAAAGCCTCCTCTTTCTTCCACGGAGTAGCTGGTGGATTCGAACTGCTGACCTTGCAGTTATCAGCCCAATGTGTAACTCACTAGGATACTAGGGTTCTTAGTTTGTCATTAGTACTGAGCTCCAGGGCTCTCATTTTCTTTGGTTATGATCTTTCAAGGGACACGGGGTCAGGGAACAGAGCATGTCCATCTTTCTCAAGGAAGATCCAGCCTTTGAGCTTGGGCTGGGTCTCTTTGGATGAAAGACATCTCAGAGAGACAGTAAAGAGTGGAAGGAGAGCCTTGATGAAGGGAGGGCTGTGTGCCTGGGGGATGTGTAGGGGAGAGGCTGGAGTTAGAACTGCAACTGCGTGGGAGGGAGCAACTGAGGAACCAGATGGAATATGAGGACAGGTTGTAGGCTTGAGGACAAAGGGCAGCAGGCTACCACTTAAGGAAGTTTGCAGTGTTAATTTTTGGGATGGGCCTGGTGTCAATAGCTGCTGAGCTACCTGGAGAGTGCTGGAGGGCCCTGGCTTTTATCTGAAGAGCATAGTTTACATCCTGCCCATCTGGCCACATTTCAGAATCCTAGAAGTGGCCTGAGTTTTCCCCTTGAGAGTTTTACTCAGTCACCCTCTTTCAGGGAGTCCTGGTGTGGCACTATAGGATAAAGCACTTGACCACAAGGTTGGCGATTCAAACTCACTAGCAGCTGCTCCTTGGAAACCCTATGCTTGGCACTTAACAACAACCCTCTTTGAGTTGTGCTTGGGGCTCCTACTTGGTGTTGTGGGGAAAGGGAGTGTTAGTGTCCTCTAGAAGATACTTGCCCCCTTCCTTGAAGACAGATGAGAAACTCTGCTTCTAAGATACCAAGATGGCCATTCTGAGGCTCATGCTTTCCATAAAGTGTCCCTTGTTCCACACCTCTGATTGCCAAATCCTTCTCTTTATGTCTCTTCCACCTTCTGTCTTCTTAGACGTCTTCCTTCTAGACATGCGAATGGAGAGCTTTTCCTCACAGGCTGCAGGAAAATTCCTCAGAAACCTCTAGAGCAGACCACTCTGGGGCAGGGGTGAATCATGAACATCTGTGACTTGGCAGTGCTGGTGGGAATATCTCTGCAACACTCTCTTCCCTGAAAGACCTGTGGTATATTGCCCTAACGTTTGAAGATGGTTCTCAAGAATCTCTCTCTGCCTCTGATGGCTGGGTTCACCTTCCCCACAGGATGCAGAAGACAAGTTCATAGTTTGAATTCTGTGCAAGAAAAGAAAACTTACCTTTCTTCACATCAGCCTTATCAAATCTGGCCAACTGGGTTTCTTAAATCTTACTTAAATAAACCTCTTATGTAAAGTGTTTTAAGATACATGTGATTCTACCTTGTCTAACATTAACTAAGACTTGGAGAAAGAGTCAGATGGTCAAAAAAAGCTCTTCCCTTAGGTAATACAATAAGTTTCTAAGGAAACAGGAAGGGACAGCCAATATGTCACAGGGCAGATGAAGGAGATGATGCATCCTACTGTCCCTCTAAAGAGCTGGTAAGGGCGTAGGCACAATATGCACACAAAAGGAACTGGAGAGATAGTAGTTTAAGCAAGCAGAAGATTTAATAAACGTAGACAAAGCATAGACATTATCACAGAGTGGAGAATGGGCTTCCACCTGCGAGACTGATTACTTAGACTAGGCTTTTGTGTACTAGTTGGAAGGAGTTTGAGTTCCAGTGCCTTTGTCAGTTTTTTTTGGATAGTGTAGTGGTTACGAATCAGGCTGCGAACCTCAAGGTCAGTGGTTCGAAACTACCAGCCACTCTGCGGGAGAAAGATGAGGCTTTCTACTCCCGTAAAGATTTACACCCTTGGAAACCCTGTACTATGGGTTGCTATGGGTAGGAACCGACTCAACGGCACTTAACAACAACAACAATTACTTAGTACTTAGTACTTAGTAATAAGCGGTACTTAGTACTAGTACTCTCAGGTACTAGTCTGAGAGGGGTGGGTTTCCTGTACCTTCGTCAGTGTCTGAGTGCCTTGGTTAGTTTTTTGTTTGATTGCACTGTCCAACCCCTGGATGACATCTTTTTCTGGTATTTCCTTCCTTGGGTCTTAATAACTCCTTTCCTGAAATTCAGTCTGTTATGATGTATGCATGACCTAACTGCAATGCTGATTTATTACAATGCTTCTGGGCAGTTTGGCCTCTCCTTCCTTAATATAACTGCCTGATGGCACTTAACAACAACAAACATTGGTATAAATCCAGGAGCCAATGAAATGGGTGCTTACCAAGTCATACCCATTAACTTATCCATTCATAGAACTGAGGTATCCCATATACTAGATTGGAGTCTGGTGTGGGTTAATGCTCTAGATTGCAAAGTTGATTTGAACCTAAGGTCATTGATTCAAACTCACCAGCCGCTCCTCTGAAACCCTATACAGGGTCACTATGGGTCGTAACGGACTCGATAGCACTTAACAAGAACAGTATAGTAGACTCAGTACAGAGCGCAGGTGGATTCGAACTGTGACCTTGCATTATCAGTCCAATGTGTAGCTCACTATGATACCAGGGTTCTTACTGTTCTCAAGCCATTCACGTGCTCAAGACACATTCTTTTACCATGCTGTGCATTGCTCTAGACACCTTTTCTCGGGGCTTCTTTTAATCCTTTATTTTGTTCTTGTTGAAAATATACACAGCAAAACATACATGTACAGCTCAGTGATGATGATTCCATTCTGCAAAGTGTTCAACCATTCTCACCCCCCTTTTCCAAAGGATTCCTCGGTCATCCCACCCCCAAGTTCCTTCTGTAACCTTTTGAGTAGCTGTTGTCTATTTGATCACCTGGGAGCTTCTTTAGTGAATGAGGAAACTGAGGCAGTTCACCAATGACTGGTAAGACGGAGTTGGGATTCTTGGACCGTGTTGATGTCATCTAGGTCTAGACATTTGTGATTTGCTCTCTATGGAATATACTTTTTATAACCTGTGACATTCCAGAGAAGGGCCTGCCTAGGAGTCATGAGGAGATTTCCTATGTGGGTGAAGGAAGGCGCTACCTCCCCGCCCCTTCCCAACATTGGTTCTTCTTTTCTTGCTGCCTGGCAGATGGGCAGCGGGCCCTGCATCTGGATTTGTGCCAGAGGTATTCCATTCCCAAGGCATTCCTTTCCCATGGAGCTATGCTGGTCTCATGGGGGTTGGTGCCGAGGTGGTTTCCAACAAGCTTTCCTTTCTGTTACATTAACTGAGCAAAGACATGGTACACCTTGCATTTTAGGGATATATTGCATTCCATCTTTTCCTGCTCACCAGTCTACTTGGGGAGGCAAGACAGGCCAAAAAGATCTACTGCCAAAATGAGCTAATGTAGAGTAAAGCACTTGGCAAAGCACTCTTCCAGTGTATGACATTGATTATGGTCATTATTATTACTATTAACAAAGGTCTTGGAGACGCGCACCTGTATCAGAAGTTAGATAACAATGAGACATGGAAAGGAGATGACAGGACCTCAGATCTGTGAGTACTTTTGCCACTTAGTGCTTGAGAAGGCTGGGGAAGGAGAGAAGCCCCGTGGACTAGAATCCCTAGGGAGGGGATGCTGAAGCGAGGCCTTGGAGTGTGAGCTGCTTTTCAGTTCCTGTAGGAGAAGGGAGCAGATGGAAGCACATGAAGAAATGACAGAGGTGGGAATTCAGTGGGTGTTCATGGGACTCTGGGCAGTCTAGCTGAAACAGAGGGAGTTTTTAGGGGATGAATAACAACATTCTTTGTTTCTCTGTCTCCCAAACTATAAGTGCCTTGAAGATGATACCAAATCTTACTCATCTTTGTTTCCATGGTCCCCAGTGCAGGGCCAGAGTCGTGCACGATTACCTGGTAATTGAAAGGTTGGAGTCTACTGTCTACTCAGAGGAGCCTCAGGAGAAAAGTCTGGTGATCTCCTCCCCCTAAATCAGCCATTGAAAACCCCATGGAGCGCAGGTCTACTCTTGACACACCGGGGTCAGTAGGAGTTAGAATTGACTAATGGCACCTACTTTTTATTTTCTCTTCTCCTTACCAAGTAGAACCAGGTACTCTGTGAATAAATGTTAAATTACTGAATGAATGTTTAGACCAGTTGACAGAGGGCATTGAAGGCCTGACTAAGGAGGTCCACTTAAGGCTGAGCAATGGCATGACAGGTTTTTCAGCAAGGGAATGATATGGTGGAATTGGTGCTTACTATGTTGGCTGGGAGATGGAGGTGGGGGGAAGGGCTAAGAGCTGAGGCAGGGAGTCCAGTTAAGGGGTGTGCTAGTAGCTGGGCAACAAAGCTCATCTGAGCAGATTCCTCTTCTCACTTCCACTTCCCAGCCCTGCTTGCGACACCAACACCAAACCCCACACTGTTTCCTGTTCTAATTTCTTTCCTTAGTGTGGAGGGGTACAAACCAATCTACCTGGCGACTTCCTATGGGCTCACGTGATCTGTGCTGTCTGCCCAAGCAGGAACCCGTGATCACCTTTCTGTACAGGTGCCAGGAGTGAAGGTTGTGCCCTGGAGTTGGTTTCTTCCCTCCTGGTCTGTGTTCTGCCCTTGGTCCTCCCAGAATAGTCCTGGCCCTTTTGTTTTAAAAGTGGCCCTGTTGGCCCCACACTTTGGGGCACCCTCTTGGGTGCCAAGGCCACTCCATCCCGTGACTTTCTGGTCTGACTGGTTGGACCACTGCTGTGGTGTCAGGGCTGCATTTTCAGATTGGGTTGCTGCTGCAGTATCTTCTTTCTCAGGAAGTTCTTTTGGAACTGGCTCCTGCTGTAAGGCTTGCGGAAACTGAGGGGGAGGGAGCTGGCTCCGTCCAGATGGAGGGGTGAGCTCTGAGGCTGGAATTGAGTGACCTAGCAAACAGGCTCCTGTTTGGGTGCTACATTCCTGGGCACTGACAGAAACCCCCCTATAGAGATGCCATGTTGCTATTTGATCCTGTGGGAGGGGCTCAGGTGGGTAGCCTGAGAGAGCTCTCTTCCAACCCTGTTCCCAAGGCCTGCAGAAAGGAAGGGAGGGAGGGTAAGAATGAAAACCATATAGACAGGCTTGAAATGGCCCCTGCCCTGACTAGTTTTGTGACCTTAAGAAACATCCCTGGGCTTAGTTTCCTCATCTTTAATTGACAAAAGTAACAGAAACTTTTTAAAAGGTTGTTGTGAAGATTATATAAGCTTGTGTTGTTGCTTGGTACCCTCCACTTGCCTCCAACTTGTAGTCACCTTATGTACAGTAGAACAGAACACTGCCCAGGCCTCTACCACTCTCACAAGCATCACTGGGTTTGAGCCCATAGTTTCAGCCACTGGGTGAGTCCATCTGTTGAAGGTCTTCCTCTTTTTCACAGACCCTCTACCATGTATGATATTCCTGATAAAATGTCCAAAGTCAACAAGACAGTCTCACCATTTGTCATATGGAATGGTTTCCCTGCAGAATATGTGTCAACTTGGCAAGGTCATGGTTCTCAGTGGCTTGGCAGTTATATGCTGATATAATTTGGCAGTTATGTGATGATACAGTCATCTTCCATTTTGTGATTTGGTGTGCTCATCCTCTATTTTTGCATCACACTGATTTTTGCATAATTTTGCATAATGACCTGGGACCTAATCTTGTCCATAAGTGAGGAGTGGGTGTATTCTTTGCCAACACCATTGTTGTTGATGTTGTTATGTAAACTAATGAACATATATTTTGGCAGTTACGAGGGGTGTTCAAAAAGTTCAAGGAAAAATGGAATTAAGAGGTGAAATGATTTTAGTAGAAGTCACGCAACATAATAAACATCAGACCTGCTCTTCACTGGTCCTCCTTCTCTGCATAACTGATGAAAGATGGCACTATGGTACCATAATGTTGGGCAGAAGAACCCAGAATGGATCATGCCCATGGTGAACCTAGCGGTCATTTGAGATGTCCCCAATGCTTGGATTCTAATTCTGTTTTTAATCTATTCTTATGATTTGCAAATTGTAAGGTTTCTGACCTTTATTCAGTCACACTGCAAATTGGTTTTTAATACGTGGACTGACTGCTATGGTGTATCAAAGCCTTTGGCTTAGTAGCCCTGCTTTGCCACTGACTTGCTGAATGATCTGGGGTCACTGTTAACACCTAGATGAGTCCTACACAGGCTTTGTAGAAGATAGGTATTACTGATGAACACATGGGTAATTGAAGGGTCTCTTTGTTTGCAACTAAGAACAAAAATGACTGTGATCTTCCAAGTTAAATTTCAGTAGTTCTAAAACGGATCATTCATCCTCCAGTCAGAAATCACCGTGTTTGTGGCCAGTGAGATGGAGCAGCCTGTCAGTGAGTAAGAACTGCCCTCCCCACGTGGGGAAGAGAGGGAAAAAAACCTAAAACAAGTCATTATGGTTCTGATAGGCTGATTATAATAATCCTCTTCATCTATAATGTTTTCTGTAATTTTGTAATTTCTTCCCACAAATAAAAACAAAACCAGCAATTAAAAAAAAATGGAGTTAAGAGATAATGGATGTAATAATTCTCCTTGATGCGACCAGCCACCTAGAAAGGAGAGCAGGAGCTCATCCTTTGGGCCCAGGGGCCCTTCACAGAGAACCTCCTACGCCTACGGGACGACTGATGCTAAGACTTACAGAGGTCTCCAAGGAATGCTGGAGCCACAAATGCTGAAAGGAGACAAGACTGTCTTCATAAACTATGAGCTGACAGAAACACCTCTTAGAGTCAGCACCTCAAATAGAAACTTATATCCCCCTAAACTGTAAGTACGGAGCTCTGGTAGTAAAGTGGTTATGAATCGGGCTGCTAACCACAAGGTCGGCAGTTCGAAACTACCAGCTATTCTGCAGGAGAAAGATGAGGCTTTCTGCTCCAGCGAAGATTTGCAGCCTCGGAAACCCTGTGCAGGGTCACTATGAGTCGGAACCGACTCCATGGTACTTAACAACAACAACAAACTATAAGTGAATACATTTTGGTTTGTTACAGCGTTCCACTGTGTCACCTTGGCTGGACCATGATTCTCAGTGGTTTGGCAGTTATTAATGATATGATTTGGTAGTTATGTAATGATACAGTCATCTTCTATTGTGTGATCTGATACGATCATCCTCCATTTCTGCATAACACTGATTTTTACATAATGACCTGGTCTTTGGGACCCAACCCCATTATTTAAATGAGGAGTGGGTGTATCCATTGCTAACACTATTGGTGTTATTTCATAGACTAAAGGAGCTCTGGTAGCATAGTGGTTACGAATCGGGCTGCGAACCTTAAGGTCAGCGGTTCGAAAGTACCAACCGCGGGAGAAAGGTAAGGCTTTCTACTCCCGTAAAGATTTACACCCTCGGAAACCCTGTACAGGGTCGCTATGGGTTGGAACCGACTCAACGGCACTTAACAACAACAACAACAAATGGACATAAGCACGTGGCGGGGAAAAAAACAAAAAAACCCACTGGCGTCACCAAGTTCATTTCAACTCATAGTGACCTGTATAGGATTTCCAAGGCTGTAAATCTTTACGAGAGTAGACAGCCTCATCTTTGTCTAGCAGAGGGGCTGCTGGGTTGAATTGCCTACCCTAGGGTTAGCAGTCCAGTGCTTATCCTACAGTGCCACCAATGCTCCTTAAACACTTGGCAGAGCCCTCAATGAAATACGAGTTGTTATTATTATTCCTAGCTCATAACAATGTTGTGGAAACTATCAAAACTCAGATAGCGTGCTTTGAGCTCATCGAATCTATCCTGCATGTATTCAGCAGCTCAGTCACGGTTTACTTGACACCCTCTGGAGGGCAGGGGCTGTGCTAGGAGCTGGGGATACAGCCTTGGACACAACAGAAACCGGGAGCTTACAGTTAAGGGGAGCGCACAAATAGGTTCTGTCTTTCTTTGCAGTTTTGATTCCAATGTTCTCCTCACCCTGACTGTGCCAGTGTCTGAGAAGGCAGAGTGGGTGTGAGAAGGATGTAGGAGGGGAGAGAGATGTGCTCTGAGAGCAAGGGGGCGGCTCTCCTTCCCCAAGGGTGTGATCCAAGGATCTTCTGGAAAGGACCTCAGAAGCCCTCAAAGGTGTACATTGGAGCTGCGCTCACAGACCTGCAGATGCACCTACACTTCGAGTAAACTCTTCCCCGGCACTCCCGGCTTTCTGTCCTTCCTCCCTCTCCCAGCCTCCTCACCTCCGCAGACAGGTTGGTGATGAGCTTTGGAAGTTGATATTTGGCCATTACTCTTCTGCCTAGTCTCGCCAGCTCTTCTCAGAGTACCTTCTTCTGTAATCTAATATTTGAGCCTGTTTCTCTGTAAAACGGCCAATTTTCTGTGCAGGCCTCTGAACTCTCTGTGGTTGTGCTGCCTTACCATTGTGCTTTGCCAAGGGCGGGCACAGAGCTGCCAGGACGCTAAATTCCTTACCACATAGGAGGACAGGGCAATTTTATAGCTGGGAAAACTGAGGCCAGAAAGAAGTGATGACTCAGATCTTTTTGAACAGGCTCCTTAACCACCCCCCCTACACATACACCCCGACACACACACCCTGAGTCTCTAAACTGGGTCTGATGTGCACTGCTCATCCCCAAGTCCCTTTCCCAGAATGCCAAGCAGAACCTCTCCTGTGAGCTGAAGCCTTTGGGGTTAGTGGGCAGTTGTGGAAGAATCAGCTTCCTTTCCCCAATTGCAGAATTGGTGGGGCACCTTTGATGATGACAGTTGGGTCTTGTCCTCTGTCTTGGTTTGCTGGTGTTGTTGTAACTGAAGTACTATGAGTGGCGTTAATGAACATAGTTCAGGAGAGTACAAGTCCAAGCTCAGGGCACTGGTTCTCGGAGGTCCTTGTCTTGTTCAGCTTCTGTAGCCCCAGAGTTCCTGGTGTCCTGGCAGTCCTCACATGATATCTGCCTTCCCCCCTTTTGTGCTTTCCAGTTGCCTAATCTGCTCTTTTTGTAACTCTGAAGTGACCCGGTGTAGAACACCCTACACTGATACGCTGTTGCTGTTGTTAAGTGCTATCAAGTCGATTCTGACTCATAGTGACCCTGTGTGGTGCTTCCGAGGAGTGACTGGTGTGCTTGATCTTGTGGTTCAAACCAACCTTACAGTCGAGTGCATTAACCCCCAGTGCCACATCAGGACTCATTAATTGATATGGTCTTATTAATAGAACAAAGAGAACCCTATTTCTAAATCAGATCACATCTGCAGTGAATATAATCCAACCGTTGTTGTTACGTGCTGTTGAATTGCTTCTATCTCATAGCGACACTGTATAGGGCTCCCAAGGAGCGGCTGATGAATTTGAACCACCGACTTGCGGTTCAAACTGACTTGCTTATCATACAGCGTCACACCAGGACTTCATTCAACCCATAATGCCCTCCTATTCCTCTTCTGATACTATGAGAGGCTTCAGAAAGCTCATGGGAAAATATCCACTATCTTTTCATTCCCTTTTTGTCCATGAAGGATTTGAAGCCCATTCGTATATTAGCTGCGAGCTCTGTGACTGGGGCAGCTAGCTGGCAGTTGTCTTCAAAGTGTGGGTCGTTCCCTAATCTCTCTTTCCTAATCAAGGTTTCCTTTCCACTGCTCAATTCTCCTTTCCTGCACTGACTTCATTCATTCACGTCATACTTAACTAACTCACTCACACATCCATGTAATCTTTCACTTATTCCACTTTGTTGAATGTTTAACAAGTGTCTCCCTTGTGCCAGGCAATGAGAATACCAAATGAGTAAGATACTGCCTTGTCCTCTGAGAGCTCACAGTATATAGTTGGGGAGTCAGACACCCAAACAAACTGCCAGAATATTACATGAAAGGAATGCCTACAGGCTTTGGAATCACAGAGGAGTCACCAGCTCCTCTTGGGGACATTAGTGAAAGCTTTACAGGGGCATAGATCTGTGAGTGGGGTTTTGAAGATCAAGTAAGGCTCCCTAGGGACAAGGAGAAAAACACACACACACACACACACACACACACACACACACACTCTTCCAGGAAGCAGGTACTGTGAAAAGCACCTCAAAGTTTGGACTGCTGGGGCCAGTTGGTAGTAGTCACATCACTGTTGTTGGTAAGTGCCATTGAGTTGGTTCTAACTGAAAGCAATAGAGTTTCCAAGGGGCGACTAGTAGGTTTGACCCACCAACCTCGTGATTAATAGTCCCATGCTTATCTTTCAGTGCCACACTAGCACTCCACGTTATGATTATACCCGTTTAAATTCAACTAGATCCCTGCTAGGAGTTTGCAGACAGTGCAAGGACAGATGTTTCTAGTGGCTATGTCCCTAGAAGATGTTTGCTTCTGAGGTTACAAGGCTCCTGGTTTCTTGTTCCCCTGAACCTGCTGTTGGAAAGCAGGCTCGGGAGGAGAGTGGAGGAGTGGATGGCTAGTAGTCTCAGGGCGGTGAGGTCCAGCCTTCATGGTTTGCCAAGAATGTGAGACACCGTTAGCTGGCACACACTACACGTGCCACTGAGGTTCTCTGGGAGTCTGTGCACAAGGGTAAGCAGAAGGACCCAGTATTTCCTGGGTACCTGTGATGTGTTTTACTTTGATGATCTACTCAGGGTATCGAGATCACGTCTTCAAGGGGGCACGATGAGTTCTGACATTTGCATGCTGGTGTTTGAGAAGTTCCATGGTGCATTCTTTAGGTCAGAACCTCCAAACAACATGTGTGTGTGTGTCCTTATGAGAGTGGGTCCCTATGACACGCGGGAGAAAGGAAGGGTCTTCACATGAGTTTCTCACTTGTAACAGGAAATTATACCAGTTCCTCCTCCTTTTCTCTTCTGAGTAGCTGTGAGTTTTACTGAAATGTTTTCCTGCCTTAGGGACATTTGCTGCTTCCTCTGCTGAGTCCTGGTGTGGCGCTGTGGGTTAATGCAGTACACTGCACAGTCAGTTTGAACTGCAAGGTTGCTGGTTCAAGCTCACCAGTTGCTCCTTGGAAATCCTCTAGAGGGTTGCTATAGGTGGGAACCGACTCGACGGCACTTAACAACCACAACTGCCTGGGGCCCAGTTCCCTTAGATCTTCTCCCTGCTGGTACCTTTTTACCACTCAGGACTCAGCTCAAATGCTGCCTCCTTTAGAAGGTCTTCCCTGACCAGAGTAGAGTGGCTTGCCCACTGACCTCCTCACTCACCTTTGTTATCATCCTGCTTTGGATTCTTGATACTTATCTCTCAGAGAAGTTACTTCATTATTAGTTTACTTATGTATTATTGGCCTTCCCCACTAGAATGGAAGCTCTCTTGGTGGCAGGGGCCTTTCTGTATTGCCCACAAGCTCAGTTTGTGGGCACCCAGTAACAGTTTGTATGAATGAAGGATGGATGAATTCGTGAAACTTTTCCCTGAGGTTACTGACTTCCTAGACCACATAAGGCAAGAGCTCACGGTGTTACCCATGCACTTGGGACTATGAGAAGAAAGGGAGACATCTACAAGGGGTGAACTGCTTCTGGTAGCTTTTCGTTCTGCTGGTGTATGTGTCGTTAGGAAGCAGGAAAGTGGCTTCCGTGACACCTGTGTGATGATTGGGGTTCTCTTTGGGCTATACTGAGACAAGAAGATGGTGTCTTTGGGAATAGGGTCAGTATCGCCTCCCATTCAGGTTGGTACTGGTGTAAAATGATGCCTGCCAGCTCAGCCAGACGGTTAGGCCTTTCCTGATCACCTCAGCAGCCAGGGGCTCAGAGTAAGGAGTTTCTAGGACCCAGCCACTGAGATATATAGTCTTTCCAGCCCTGTGGGAGCCCTGTTTGACTGAATCAAAGCCTTGGATCCCCAAGCCCTTAATGTTAAACATGGCCTTGGAGTGAGAGGATCAGGATTCTGTTTATCAAGACCAGGGCCTCTGCTTGCAGCTTCCCATTCCTCTCGGAGAAAGATGGTACAGATGCTGACTCATGCACCTGTTGAGCGAGCCTGGGTGCGCCTTTCCCCCAGGAGTGAGGCTAGCACAAGGGACAGTCAGGCTACAATTCTGGATCCCAGCAAACAGTGAGGCTAAGAGTCACCAGATAGAAATCAGCGAGTGGCATGTTGAGAGCAAAGACAGTCACATCCCTCACCCCTCACTTACTTGATCTGAGGGACTTCCGTGTTCCAGGAACCTTCGTCTTGAATCCCCTCTATGTTGTTCTCCCTTGTCTTTCCGTCACGTGCCCCTCAGGTAGGTGGGGAAATGGCATGATTGGTTTCCTGGTAAACTGCTTTGCTGAGAGACAAGTTTTGAAATATCTTGTTTAGAGTGGCACACTCAAGTTCTGCCTTTTCCTAAAGTGTGTTTTGCTGGTTGCTCAGGGTAACCTGGTTGGAGGTGACCTCTTACCGCTCCCCATAGGAACACCACATGTCCAGCACATGCTGGTTTCTTCCAGGAGACATTCCTAGAGCTTGGGCTTGGTAACAAGAGCCAACGTGGCCCCAAGGATTAGGTGTCTGCCTTAGGTTTCAGGTGTATTAAATTGTTCCTTGTTGTGGAGTTTCATTGCTAATGAAAAGACTCAGGTCACGCGGCTAGTCCTTTGGGTTGCGGTTGATCACATTTGGCACCAGAAGCAGCCCTGTTTCCACTGAAGCATGTGGCACTTGGCAGGCAGGCCAAGTTAACCCACGAAGTGCTGGCTAGAGAGAGGGGCTAACCTGCCAACAAACACACCCTAGCTTTCCAGAATCTTCCCCTCATGTGTGCCTCAGGAGAGATAGCATTGTTGGTTTCCTGGTAACTTTGGGGGCCATGTGAGC
The DNA here is from genome assembly GCF_000296735.1 of Chrysochloris asiatica. Taxonomy (NCBI): domain Eukaryota; kingdom Metazoa; phylum Chordata; class Mammalia; order Afrosoricida; family Chrysochloridae; genus Chrysochloris; species Chrysochloris asiatica. Next base: position 5,227,086 of record NW_006408739.1, read on the forward strand.
TCTGTTGTGAGTGGCATTGTCCCGTTTTGTTGAAACACTCCAGCTTAGCCTTGGCTCTTTGTCTTCCTTCCCTGGCCTATCCCTAATCCGCAAACAGAAGTCCCCTTCTACTTCCCAGAACTCTTTTCATGCCCCAACCTATGACTCTGGGCTCTCTAATTTGTCCTTCCATAAGGGAGACTGCCAGAGTCCTGGTGTGGCACTTTCGGAACCAACTCTATGGTATGGAATAATAACGAGAGACCTCTAACTTTTCCAGTCAAACCAAATCAGCCCACTGACATGGAGTTGGTTCCTATTTATAGTGACCATATTAGAACCATAGGGTTTCCAAGACTTAAATCTTTCCGGGAGCAAACAGCCTCATTTCTCCAGTGGAACTGCTGGTGAGTTTGAACTACTGAACTTGCGATTAGCAGTCCAATGCTTAACCCACTGCACCAGGAGCTCTTTAGACATTACAGATTTTTACCCCCAATTTACAGGCTGAGGAAATGGAGGCGAAGAGAAATGTGGTAAAACCAGAACTGAAGCCAAGCTGTGTCCTCACAGCTCTTCTGGTCCTTGTCTAGCACTTCCTCCAGTCTTTCCATTTGGAAGGCAGACAGTGATGGGGCATATTCCTTTGGATGAGCCCTGTTTTCCTCCTTGCGCTGTCTTTATGGCCCCTCCTCACTACACAGGGGAGGTGGTAAGCCACTATTTACCATCACAGGTAAGATATCTTAGGCGTTCAGTGAGTGCCAGTCCCTTCTTCCTTACCTGCCCCAGCCCTGGTGCTCAAAGGCCCTCCAGCCAGCCCGCTGGGGCTCTGGGTGGTGGCCTGGCAGTGACTGGAAGGGGCCTTGTAGCAAGGGGGACACAGGCGGGAGATGAGTGGGTAGGGCTAAGTCTGGAGCCTGGGACTGTGATGCCTCAGGCCATGGCCTCCTTTGCTGTTTCCTTAGCACTTTGTCCTGCCAATGTGGGGGAGGAGTCAGATAGCAGCAGATAGGAGAAACATGGTCCATCCCTCCTATGTTCACTGAGTTGGAGAGTGTTCACAAACTTAAGCTCATGCTAGTGGAATCACTACTTTATGCTAGCTCTGTGTTGGCATTGAGATAGAGAATAAAAACATAAAAATAAAGAAACTTTGGGAAACATAAAATACGTTGTCTGCCTTTTAGGTACTTTTATGGGGAGCTCTTGTTGTTAGGTGCCGTTGAGTTCATTTTCGACTCATTACGGAGGCCCCATGTGACAGTAGAACTGCCCCCATATGGTTTTCTTTATAACCTTGATGGAAGCAGATTGACAGTTCTTCCTCCCACGGAGCCATTGGATGGGTTCAAACTGCTGACCTTTTGGTTAGCAGCCAAGCGCTTCATCACTGTGCCACCAGGCTTCCCTAGAAGACAAAAAACAGGAGCAGGGAACATTATTGTAGAACTCATACAGGGGAAACATCTTGCCAGTGGGTGGCGCTGGTAGGCACCGGTCAGCTGTAGGACTCATTAAAGGGGCCTCTGTTGGAGGATTCCCAGAGGCTGGCACTGAAACTTGAGGGTCTGATCTAGATTCGCGGCTGCCCTAGGAACCACCTCCCCTGCTTCTCTGGACATATGTCTGCCTCATTTTACCTCTCGTTACCTAGCAGTTCCTGCAGCTCTGTCTGCAGGGAGCTGATTTGACTGGTTTAGCTAACTTCCCTCCTCCCTGTCCTGCACCATCCTCACAGCTGCTTCCACACTTGAGTCCTTTGCTATACCCACTCAGTCAATCCAGCTCATTGAAGATCTTCCTCTTCTCTTCTGACCTTCTTCTGTGTCCTGGTGTGTTGCTGTGGGTTAATACGCTAGACTGTAAAGTCGGTTTGAGCTGCAAGGTCAGGAGTTCAGGCTCACCAGCCACTCCTTGGAAACCCTATACCAGGTCACTCTAAATAGGAACCAACTGACAACACGTAACAACAACAGCTTTACCAAGTGTGATGTACTTTTCCATCAACTGGTTCCTCCTGATAACATGTCCAAAGTACATGAGATGAAGTCTCGCTGTATTTGCTTCTAAGGAGCACTCTGGCTGTACTTCTTCCAAGACAGATTTATTTGTTCTACTGGCAGACCATGAGATGCTCAATATTCATCACCAACACCACAATTCAAAAGCATTCATTGATGCTTTCTATACAGAATTCAATTTATACCCCACAACAATGTTTAGGAGATAGTTGGCATTCTTCTCACTGAGGCTCAGAGAAGAGAAAACTTGCCCAAAGTCACCCAGTAAGTGTCAGAATCAGAATTGAGACTTGAGGTTTTCTGATACCAAGGCAAATGCATGCCTCTTCCATTATGTTATACTTTCCCCTACCTAAAAATTTCCTACAATGTTAAAAGTACAGCTATCTGTGTTTCACTCTCAGGTTCTGGCTTAATGGATCTGTGCAGTAAAGGCATCTGCATTTTAAAAACTCGACTGTTAAGTGCCTTCAAGTCGGTTCCGAGATACATAGCAACCCTGCATAAGGTTTCTAAGGTGTCTCTGGTGAGCTTGAACCGCCGATCTTGTGTTTCAAACGACTTTACAGTCCAGCACGTTAACCCACAGCGCCACACCAGGACTCCAAAAACTCAACTAGCTGATCCTAAAGTTAAGGGTCTAAAGCCCACCTTGAGAAACAGAGAACGCGCATGCTGCTTCTCAATGCCAGGTGCAAAGCTTTTGTCTAGATTACTTCTCAAACTTTAGCATGAATCAGAATCACCAGGAGAGCTTGTTTGGAGTACAGTTTTGGATTCCTTAGATCCGAGGTTGTGGTTGTTGAGTGCCATCATGTCGATTCCAACCCATAGTGACCCTGTATAGGGTTTCCAAGGAGCAGCTGGTGAGCTTGAACCACTGACCTTGCAGTTAAAACGACTTTGCAGTCTGATGCAATAGCCCACAACGCCACACCAGGACTCCTAGATCCGAGGTGGGGCTCTGGAATTTACATTTCTCACAAGTCCCTAGGTGCCACTCATATTTCAGGTCCGGGGGCCATACTCTACTATCCACAGTCCTAGAAGCTTACTACTTAAAGTGTGGCCCAGGGACCAGTGGATCAGCTTCACCTGGCAACTTCATGCTGTAGCTCAGGCCTCCCCTGACGCCTCCTGAATCAGAATCTGCATTTGAACGTGATCCACGGGTGATTCTTAGGCACCTGAAAGCTTGAGAAGGGCAGCTTTTGTGAAGTCAGTGTGAGAACTTCTGAGGATATAATTAGAGAGGGAACATTTCTCCTTCCATTAGAAGATGCAACAGAGAGAGGGGGTGACTCCTCAAATGTAACACCCTGAGGAGTCTGCCATGGGGAGGCGGCGATACTGAGAAATTCTGAGGAGATGACATGGGCTTCCTAGGAAAGTCTCCATTAGGCAGATCCATCTTGCCCATATTAGAGTGGAGAAGGTGCTGTGTTGAGAGCATGGGGATGGAGTGGGGTGTGCTGAGCTGAAGACTTGGGGTCGGGGAGGACCTCAGCTGTGGGGAACACAAATCTGAACCATTCTTCAAGCAGCTGTGAGAGCCTGGCTGAGATGAGGAGACATGAATCGCCAGGGAGCTCTCTAATGTTGTCCTGCAATGCTCTGTGGTGGAAAACCCCAGCAGTCATGCGGGGAGAGGGAAGAGGACCTGGATGGGCACAGGCTACTGCAGGCCAGGGATACAGTGGAAGGTCCAGAGTGTAGACCAGGGGATAGAAGGAGCTGGTTCCATTTAAGAGCCTTAGGCTGTTGTTCACTTTTTAAAAATTAAAGCAAAACAAAAAAACGGGGTGAGTAAATTGTCTAGAAATTGTTAACTAGGAACTTAATTTGCTGTATAAATTTTTACTGAAAACACAATAAAATATTTTACTAAGAAATGATAGAGTTGGAAGGGGAAAACCTCTCAGAAGATACCGATTTACTTTATCAAGGGGCTTCAAAAAGCTCACGGAAAAACTCCATTCTGTTTCATTCTGTTTTTCCGACCAACTTTTTGCGGCCTCCTCATAAGTAGCCCAAATTGAAGCATGTTTCTTTACAGTGACATTAAAACTAATTTTATTGAGTGGCCCATAGGGCCTAGATTGTAAGATGTTGGAGTTTGTGGGGTGCCGTGAACCCCCAGAATTATTCTGCTATGATCCCTGGCCACACAATACAGGTAAGGGAGAGGAGAGGTGAGGAGGAATCAAAGCCCAGCCCTCACTCCTGGTGTGTTTCTGTAGCTTCTTGTCAGCCTGTTTCCATCTCTCCCTGTTCTCTCACTTGGAAAGGGTCTCTTAGTACTGAAAACTCGTCTCCCAGCTGATCTTATCCTAGACCCACAGGGAAACAGGAAATTAGGTTTAGTTCTGTGTTTGGTTAACATGTAACTCACCTCTCCTTTTTCCTAGAAACAGTGCTGGGGGTTGCATGGACTCTGTCATCAAACACACCTGTGCTGAATCTCTGTTATGTGCTGACCTTGAATAGTTAGTGATCTTACCTCTTTGGGCCTTTATTTCCCTTCCATTAATCTCCCACCAAAGGAGCTTTGGTAACGTAGTGGTTACGAATTGGGCTGCGAACCTTAAGGTCAGCGGTTCGAAACTACCAGCCGCTCCACGGGAGAAAGATGAGGCTTTCTACTCCGTAAAGATTTACACCCTCGGAAACCCTGTACAGGGTCGCTATGGGTCGGACCTGACTCGATGGCACTTAACAACAACAAAAGGAGCTCTGGTAGTGTATTGGTTACAAATTGGGCTGTAAACTTTAAGGTCAGTGGGAGAAAGATGAGGCTTTCTGCTCCTGTAAAGATTTATAGCCTTGGAAATCCTGTACAGAGTCGCTATGAGTGGGAACCGACTCCATGGCACATAACAACAACTACAAGCTCCCAACATGCAGAAGGCCTGGGTTTGATTCCCAGCAGGAGCGTCTCAGGTGAAGCCACTGCTCACCTGTCCCTGGAGGCGTGCATGTTTCAGTGGAGCTTGCAGACCAAGGCAGACTAGGGAGAAAGGCTGGTGATCCATGTCCGAAAAGTCAGCCAAGGAAAACTGGATTATAATGGTCTGATGCTGTTGTGTGTGGGGTCAGGTCGCCATGAGCTGGGTGTTGTGACTCAAGGGCAGTGAACAACAGCAAGGCTCTGTAAGAGCAGGAACCAGATGTTTTCTTCAGTGCCCCATCCATACTTAGTGCTTCAGGGCACAGAATCGGCTCCCAGGAATGTTTATGGGATAAGGAAATGTAACTTGCTAGCCACTCTCCCCTGGTAACTACTTTGCATAAGGCACAGTCCTTGACCAGCATTAGGGGAAGCTGCTATTGTTAGATACTGTTGAGGTGATTTCAACTCACAGCTGCCCCAAGTGACAAAGAGACCTGCCCCATAGGGTTTCCTAGGCTGACTTCTGACATGGCTCTGTAGGATCAGCACTGGACTGCAAACCACAAGGTCAGCAGTTCAAACCCAGTAGAGTCATAAATGACTCAACAACACTCTTTCTGGGGGAATCCTGGTGTGGCACTTGTAGTATAAGCACTTGACCACAAGACTGGTGGTTCAAACTCACCAACCGCTCCTTGGAAAACAGGGTCACTGTGAGTTCTCATTATGGTTGTGACTTGAAGGCACTTAACAATAACAACGGTCTTTGTGGAAGCAGGTCGCCATGTCTCTTTCCATGGAGCTGCTATTGGGTGAGTTCAAGCCGAGAGTTTTAACCACTGCATCACCAGGGCTCCTTGAGAATGAGCTAACATTGTAAAAATAAGAATGAACAAAATGTCTGGTTCTCTTTGAAAGAAGGCACTTTACCATGAAACAACAAGATGGTTCCAGGTACTGAATTCCTCTGGGAAGCAGCAAATTCTTGATAACTGTTGGTCTGGGAAAAGGGCTTCAGGATGATCTGGCTTGCCCCAAGAACAAACACACCTGTGCCCCACACCAAGTCCAGGTGGTCTTTTCTTGCCCCCCTCCTGCATGCTCTTTCTCTTCATTCTTTGCCAGTGCCCATTGAAGAAGGGCTGCCAGAAGTGCCCATCTGGAAAAATACAGCCCAATAGGTATGAATCAGCTCGGGCAGGCGAAGAGTGATTCATCTCTGACCAACTTGGTTTATGCGGTTCAGGTGCTTGTTCTCAATTTCTTTTTCTCCATTCTAATTAAATGTTGATTGGTCTGGATGGTGAGACGGGAAAGATTGAATTTAATCTTTCTGTATTTATGGAAAGCTAGAGATGGAATGAATAAGGGGAAACGTATTGTATTCCCATTTGGCAAAGACCTAATGACAGGGTGGAGTAGCAGTGATGTTGAGAATTCTGGCACCTTTGGGGGCTTCTGTGCTGGGCAACCTGTTCTCATCACCACATTCTCATCTGAAAACTCTCTCCAGTTTTTATGAAGCAGAACTGACCTACATGGCACAGCTCTCGAATCCTGGGTACAGTTTGGGTTGGGAAGAGGGAGGATGATAAAAAGTCTCCCCTCATCTCTGCCGTCACTCAGATTCAAGTCCAATACCAACACCCATGGTTGCTGACTTCTCAAGCTGCAGATTCTCAGTTTGCTTCTGCTTTGAGCTGATCCTGTTTCCTGTGTGGCAGCTTAGCTCTAAAGTCCTCAGGTAGATGAATCTGAGAACCCTGGTTTTGCTTCACCAATAATACACCCCCTTCATCTGGTCATGTACCATGCAGGTCACACAGAGAGCGCCTGCCATATACCATGCAGGTCACACAGCTGCAATTGACCAAATACCTACCACGTGCCAGTCACATTTGGTCTTCTCTGCAGCCCTCTGCAATGACTCATAATGTCCCCATTTTATTGATGAGGAATTGGAGGCTTAGAGAAGCATGTTGTCCAAAGTCATATTTACTGAGTTAAATGGCCAGAGTTAGGATTCAAGCTCTGGCTTACCTTCGAAGCCCCTGCTTCTTCTATTAAACAACAGCGCCTCTTGTGGTAGACAGGTTCATTTACAACAGAGATCCATGGAGACCTTTTCCTTGGCAGGCTTTGGCTAGGTGCTGGAAGCTTCAGACACACCAGGTGAGGTGGGGGTAAAACAATCCCCTGTCTCTCTAGGCTCCAGCTGTCTCCCTATATTCACAACGGGGCTGGAATCCCTCCTGATTACTAATAAGGCAGAGAGAGAAGCAGCCCAGGCAAATGAGGTAGCAGGCTATTCTGAGGGATTAGAATTCCAGGGTAGATAAACACCGGCAGTTGTCTCCAGAGGTATAAATAGAAAGACTTCACACATGAGTAAAGTGAGACGCATTTGGGTGACTGCTAATTGAGGCAGTAATGAAGTTGGAAACAACCTACCCCCCTTCCCCCCATATTCGACCTGCCTCCCTCTGCTTCCCCGGGTTCTATTCCTGCTGGTCACTCAGCTCAGTGAGGAGTGCATGCCCCATTCAGTGCTTAAGACACTTCCTGTTGTTGTTAAGTGCCTTCAAGTTAGTTCCGACTCATAGCGACCTGTATAGGGTTTCTGAGGAGCAGCTGGTGGGTTTGAACCGCTGACTTTGTGGTTTGCAGCCCAGTGCTGATCCTACAGTGCCACACCAGGAGTCTAGACACTTCTCAGGGGCCAGGTTTTGGTTAAAGGAGTCCCTTACCATATGTTACCTCTCTGCCAATTAAAGGAAATCCTTAAAAGTGTGACTGTCTTGGGCCTTCACTATTCAGTTCTCTCTGAAGTCCTGAACTCCACAGTTCAGTTCTGACCCTTCCTAACTTTGTCTCCTTTTCCTTTTCCTCAGGCGTTGACTTCAAGATGAAGACCATAGAGGTAGATGGCATCAAAGTGCGGATACAGATCTGGTGAGTGGGGTAGGAAGAAGGCCCTGGTTGCAGCTGTGTGAATGGAAACCTTTCTGTTAGAGAGAAATCTCTGAAGACTGCCTCCTGCTCCTATATAAACTCCAGTTTCTTCTTGAAGAAACGTTATAGGATTGACCACAAGTCCCTAGAAGGCAGAAGTTAGAAGGAATTGGCAAACTAACTAGTGTGAGTTTGTCTTAGAATAAGTTTGTAAGGAGGGAGGGCTACAGGCTATCTTTTAGGGTGGGACTCTGGTGAGACTGCGTCTGTCCCTCACAGTGCAGTTTCCACAAGTAGCCACACGAGGATGCTATGGCTCTCTGGCCTGGAGGCCTTTGCCAGCATTTCCAGAATGGTATAGGTACTGCTGTTAGAAGTCCCCCATTCAGCTAAGTCGGCCTACTTTGGCCACATTCTAGAATTGCCTAAGGCTCAGTTATGGATGCAGCCTCTGGTCCAGACATGGTTGTCAGCAGTGCAATGCAGATGACTGGCCTCTCTCCTGCAGAGTCAGACATGTTGGGACTCCTTTGGGGATCAAAGTGCCACTGACTTTGACCCTGCAGCTCCCCAGTTTTTCCTGCAAGGGCACAGGGTCTCCTCAGCTCCTGTTCCTCCCCTTTCCACCTGGCTTCCTTGGTTCCTACTCTTCTGAGGGGCTGGTTTTCTATTGCAGGGACACAGCGGGGCAGGAGAGGTATCAGACCATCACAAAGCAGTACTATCGCCGGGCCCAGGTGAGCCACCGTTCTCAGGCTTCAAGGGTAGGAAACTGCCTTCCAAGTCCCCAGCTTTGGGTATTTGAGCCATTTGTGCTCATGATCCCCAAAATAGGGCTTTAAGATTGACTACTGGGGAGGGGGGCTTCCAGGAGGCTTCCGATTGTCACTGATAAGTCATTCTTCAGTTATTCACTGAGCACTCACTGCAGAGTGCTCCCATAAGTCTTTCACCTCCACCCTGGGCCAGAGACACAGGTCAAAGCATTCCGTGCCTTCCTGTTCCAGGGAGTTCTGTGATGGGCCATGGAGGCTGATGCTTTGAGGGTCTAAGAGGGAAGGTGGTGCTTCTGGGTGCTGGGAAGCTCATGCTAAGCTAGGAAAAGGGGCAGAGAGTGGTGCCCAGTATCTTCGGGCCCATTGTCTGTGTGTGTCTTCTGTCTCCCCCATCTCCCTCTCTTTGTTTCTCTCCCAGGGAATATTTTTAGTCTACGACATTAGCAGCGAGCGCTCTTACCAGCACATCATGAAGTGGGTCAGTGATGTGGATGAGGTAGGAGATCTACCTCACTGACAGGGGTGGGGAAAGGGGGTCTCAGAGGGCAAGGCAGAGTGAGAGGGCCAGTTGGGAGTGCTACCAGGAAACCTTGGTTTCCACACCCCAGTTGTACCCTGGATGAAGACTTTGGGGTAAGTAAGACATGGGGAAGAAGCCAACCCTGCCACACCCTACTGCTCTATTTGCTGCCTGGCCTCCACAGCTGGAAATGAGCTCATTCAGAGCTCTCTGCTTTACCAGACAAGGATGCTCTTTCTCACCACTCCTATTCAGTGTTTAAGGTTAGAAAAGGAGTGCGCCAGGGTTGTATTCTTTCAGTGTAATTATTCAATCTGGACGCTGAGAAAATAATACAAGAAGCTGGATTGTATGAAGTAGAACGTGGCATCAAGACTGGAGGAAGACTCATTAAGAGTCCGTGATAATGAAGATGATAACAACCTTGATTGCTGAAAGCGAAGAGGTCTTAAAAATTCTTACTGATAAATATCAAAGACCACAGCATTTGGTATGGGTTGCACCTCAATGTAAGGAAAGCAAATAAAAATCCTTACCACTGGACCAATAAATAACATCCATATAAATGGAGAAAAGATTGAAGTTGTCAGAGACTTCATTTTGTTCTGATCAACCATTAACACTCATGGAAGCAGCAATCAAGAAATCAGATGAAATATTGCATTAGGCAAATGTGCTGCACAAGACTTCTTTAAAGTGTTTTAAGAGCAAAGATGTCAGTTTGAGAATTAAGGTGTGCCTAACCCAAGGCATGGTATTTTCAGTAACCTCGTAAACATGTGAAAGTTAGACAATGACTCAAAAAGACCCCAGTAGAGTTGATGCATTTGAGTTATGGTGCTGGAGAACATTGGGAGTACCATGAACTGCCAAAAGAACAAACAACTCTGTGATGACAGAAGTGCAGCCAGAATGCTGTTTAGAAGCCAGGATGGTCAGACTTCATCTCTCATACTTCAGACATACTGTCAGGTGGGACTAGTCCCTGGAGAAGGATATCATGCTTGGTAAAGTGGAGGGGCAGTGAAAAAGAGGGAGACTCCCAACAAGATTGGCGCAGTGGTGCAGTGGGCTCAAGTGAAGCAACAATTATGAGATTGGCACAGAACCAGGCAGTGTTTTATTCTCTTGTACATAAAGTTGTTGTGAGTCAGTACTGACTTGATGGCACCTTACTACAACAGCAACAACAATTCAATATTCTATTGGAAGTCTTAGCCAAAGCTATAAGGCAAGGAAGGGAAATTAAGGCATCCAAATTGGCAAAGAAGAGGTAAAACACTATTTGCAGATGATATGGTCCTATACATAGACAATCCCAAAGATTCAACAAGAAAATTATTGAAACTGATTGAAAGATTCAGCAAACTGACAAGGTACAGAATCAGTATACAAAAATCAGTTGGATTCTTCTACACTAATGAAGAAGGCTCTGAAAAGAAAATAAAAAACAATACCATTTATAATAACCATCTAAAAGATTAAATACTTAGGAATAAATCTAATCAAAGAAGAAAAAGACCTACCTGTACTAAGAAAACTAGAAAACACTACTATAAAAAAACAAAAGAGACTTATAAAAATGGAAGGAAGAGTGAACAAACAAGATGGCAGATTGTGTGGAAGTGCAGTGAGGAGCTCCGTCGGCAACAACACAGAATACCGGACCAAGCAGGCTCAGGGGATGGTCCCAGAACTCTGAACCACATATAAAGGATTATTTAGAAAGTTGGAAGGCTTACAGCCAGTGGAATTTGTAGCAGAACCAAGAAATCCAGTGCTTTCTAATTCAAGGCGCTCAGCTGTTTTCTGAGTGGTTATCTTGGGCAAGACCAAATGGGGGAAGGATCAGAGCAGCCATGGATTCCTGACAGAACCGCGGAGATAAAGGTGTGGACATTATTTGTATCTGTTCATTAGTCTCTTGCTGTCTGCACACCTCCATTCTGGTGACTAGAGGGGGTGCCTGAGCGAGTGGATACCCCACCACCACCCTGGAGGGTTCTGTTATGCATGTGTACAGAGCTCCTCAAAATTTAAAGGGACAGTTTCCACTTAAAAGCAAATGGTGGGGATATGCACAAGAACACCCACACTTGCAGATAATACCCACTTGACCTGACTTCAATGACTGGATGATCAGAGCTCAACCAGAAGAAGAAAGAAGAGGAAAAAAAGAGTAATCTGATACAATTTGATGAACTTGACCTACACCTATGGATGCAGTAGCTCAAAAGAGGAAACAAATCCTTACAGCAAGAATCATTCCCACCCCCTTCACACACAAAGTAGACAGGGATGGGCAACTTGGACATTAGCTACCCAAAAAGGGGGGTGGGGGGCTACAAAGGCAGGAAGTGACTGGCTTACAAGCTTTCAAGAGGGCATCTAGATCCAGGGGGCGTGGAGGAAGGTAGAATCTCCACTGAGTAGTATCTAATCTGTCTAGGCAGGGCTGATGAAATGAAATGAAATCCAAATAGGTCTCTTGTGATACAATAGTGAATAATTGTTATGAGGACCGATTGTGAGGGTTGGAAATGTAAAGGTAGACATTTTATAGCAAGGAGGGAGTGATTAATTTTTTAGTATAGGAGTGGAGGTCCCTAGGACCATCAATGGAGAAGAGCAGAGAGCAGGACCCTACCCGGAGAAGCAATGATGCCTGCGATGGAGGCAGAGACAATGACGTGGAGAGATGGAGCAGCTGGGGACTTTAGACACAGAGGGAGAGGGGCTGTGTGCTGAAGACCTGGGGGAGAGGGTGGCGGGGGGCAGGCTTGCAGGGTATACCCTTTGGTTGGTTGATGATGCATGGAGGGGATTATAACCATGGTAATGAAACAATATACGATAGGATGAATGTAAAATTAATGTTCTCCCTTGTAAACTATCACATAATTCACAAAAAAACATTAACCAAACAAACAAAACCAAATGGCAGTACAAAATGGCCACAGCGGGCCCTAAACTGTTTATCACTAGGAAAAAGGCATGAATGGGTTGTGGAGCAGGACAGGCAGAATAAAAAGGAAACAGGCCGAATTTTAAATCCTGAGTTACGTCATAACGACCAACAATGGCATCTTGAAATTTCTCAGGAAGAAGAGTGAAAAGGGAAGCCAATTTCCTGATCACATCTACCTGAAGGCAATCAGAAAGCATAAAAATACTAAAACACACACCCATCTAAGTATTAAGTTAAGGCCACAAAACACTCCCCAATCTGGGGCCAACCTCACTACTGTTGCCGCACTTGAGTCCATCGATGCTGCCCCTTGGCCAATCCATCTCGTTGGGGGTCTTTCTCTTTTTCTCTGACCCTCCACCTTACCAAACATGATACACTTCTCCAGCGACTGGTCCCTCCTGACATATGTCTGAAGTGTGAGAGATGAAGTAGGGCCATCTTGGCCTCCAAGGAGCTCACTGGCTGTACTTCTTCCAAAATGGATCTATTGGTTCTTTTGGCAGCCCATGGCACTTTCAGTATTCTCTTCCAACACCATAACTCAAAAGCATCTGGTCAAAAAAAAAAAAAAAGCATCTGGTCTTCCTTATTCACTGTTCAGCTTTCTGCTCCCATAAAGATTTGAAGCCTGTTTGTTGTTGTTAGGTGCTGTCCTGCTGGTTTCAATCCATAGCAGCCGTATATACAGCAGAATGAAACACTGCTCAGTTCTGTGCTATCCTCACAATTGTTGTTAAGCTCAAGCCCTTTGATGCTGCCACTGTGCCAATCCATGTCTTTGGGGATCTTTCTCTTTTTCTCTGACCCTCCACTCTGCCAAGCATGATGTCCTTCTCCAGGGACTGGTCCCTGCTGACAGTATGTCCTAAGCAGGAGAGACAAAGTCTGGCCATCGTGGCTTCTAAACAACATTCTGGTTGTACTTCTTGCAACACATTTTTGTTTGGTCTTCTGGAAGTCCAAAGTACCTTTAATTCTCCAACACCATAGCTCAAAGGCATCAATTTCAAAACCCTATATAGGATCACTGTGGGTTAGAACTGACTTGATGGCACTTAACAACAGTCAGCTGATCTTGACAAAGGACCAAAATAGTAAATAGGAAAGAGATAGTCTCTTCAACAAATGTTGCTGGCCAAACTGGAAATCCACTTGCAGAAGAATGAAACAAGACCCCTGTCTTAACACCATGTACAAAGACTGGCTCAATGTGGATTAACGGCCTAAATGTAAAATTTAAAACTATAAAGTTCATCAGTGAAAAAATAGGAACAAAGCTCTTCCTTGTGAACTGCTTCCTTTTGGAATTTCAGGACCAAGTACAGTTGAGAGACTGGGGTCTTGGTCCTGACTCTGCCATGTAGCTGTAGGCAATCCATTTGAACTGTTTGGGTCCCCAGTTCCTCATCTGTAGAATGAGGGGTTACACTAAGTCCAATGTTCTTTCCATCTCTGCCAGAGTGTCACCTCCCCAAAGCTGTACCCATGGTATCCCTCCGGGACCCCTGGGGTCAGCATGGCACCGCATCCAGTCAACCTTTTCTGTCCATAGCTCTTAAACTTGGTGCTGGTTTGGAGACCAATGGAGACTGTGTGGTGGGGTGAGGGGAGGGGTAAGCAGCACTTACCGGCAGCTCTACCCATCCTTTGTTCTTAGTATGCACCAGAAGGTGTACAGAAGATCCTCATAGGGAATAAGGCTGATGAGGAGCAGAAGCGACAAGTGGGAAGAGAGCAGGGGCAGCAGGTAAGTGGGATTGAACTGACCAAATCCATCCTTGGGTCTCTGGGTGCACTTCCAGAGCCAGTCCTAAGAAATGGGACCCAGGCATCTGTTCACATCAGCACGTTCTTCCCATGCTTCCCACAGTACCCCAGGCTCTGGGTAAGTTGGTGTCTGTCCTTCAGGGCAGTGGTTTTGAGTCCATCCTGAAACAAAGACCTCTTGGACAGCACTCTTCCAGGTCCAAGTTCCCCAAATCAGGATTATTCTCTGCTTACAAGATTGTTTCTGTGTGAGTGGTGAAGCAGGACTCTTAACTTGCTGCATTCGCTAATAACATCCAAAAATAGCTACCATTGACAATCAGGAACAATTTCCTTGACCCCGCCCCCCTTCATGCCCTCCCATGCCTTCTACCTTATCCTGGAACGAGGTAGGAAGGAAAATGAGGGAAGATGAAGGATCCATGGTTGGAGAGGCAATGGAGACAGAAGAGGTAAGAAAGATGGCTCACGGAGGATGGCACGGAGAGAATTTCCAAGTGTATGTGGAGAGGAGATCATCCTCACACAGAACAGAAAGAAAGGTGGAAGTTTCTGAGACAGGAGTCATTTACCCATTCCAGGAACCTCAAGAGCTTTTCTCGACTCTCCATATAATAGCATTCCATTAGCACTTCAACTGAGACTGCATTTTGGTATTAAAATATAATACATGGTCATTCTAGAACACTTTGAAAGTGCAGGCAAACCTACTATAATAGTATTTATGGAGCACTGTATGTCTGGCACTGTGCTAAGCAAGTGCTTTCAGATGCCTGATCCTATTTATTCATTCCACAGCCTTGGCCAATAGGCATGAGTCGCATTCCCATTTAACAAATGATGAAGCAGGGGTTTACAGAGGATAAGTAACTGGCCCAAGGTCATACTGCTGTAAAGTTGCAGCATTGGTATTCAACTCGGAGTCTCTGATTCCAAAGCCCATGTCTTTCATTAAGATGTCAAACATTTTGGTGTCTTTTGTCTCCTGAGGTATGAAGGGTATGTGGATGGCTGGATGGTTCTGTTACTTGCTGTTGTTGAGTTGGCTTCGACTCCGAGTGATCCTATATAGGGTTTCTGAGGAGTGGCTGGTTGGTATGAACCACTGACCATGTTAGCAGTCCAGTGCTGATCAGACAGCTCCATACCATGATTCCTTGGGTATATTTGTTGTTGTTAAGTGCCATTGAGTCAGTTCCGACTCAGCCACCCTGTATAGGATTTCCAAGGAGTAGCTGGTGAGTTTGAACTGTCGACCTTTGCAGTCCAGTGCTGATCCTACAGTACCACACCAGTTTGTCCCTGTGAGTATGTTGAGGGGAGAATATTAGTGGAGTTATAGCCTCTCATTGTGTACTGGCGGCATGCATGCCTAGGAAAGAGTTCCAAGTCTAGTCTGAGAACTTGTCATGACAATGGCCCAGTGTTGTGGGAGCCGCCTCCTCTGACCAACTCCCATCAGAAATGTTCTTCTCTTGCAGCTGGCTAAGGAGTACGGCATGGACTTCTACGAAACAAGTGCCTGCACCAACCTCAACATTAAAGAGGTGAGCTCACTGGAGAGCAGTTGCCCTGTTTGTCTGACCGAGTCCAGCAGAGTGGCGTGGCAAGAGGAGGAGGCAGCAGTTAGGAGCCACAATAGTGGAACGTCCCTCTTTGGACAGGTCTAGGGCAAGGGGAAGAGGAGGTGACGCTGACTAACCTGTGTCCCTGGCTTTCCCAGTCTTTCACACGTCTGACGGAGCTGGTGCTGCAGGCCCACAGGAAGGAGCTGGATGGTGTCTCGACACGGGCCAGCAATGAGTTGGCACTGACAGAGCTGGAGGAGGATGAGGGCAGACCTGAAGGCCCAGCAAACTCTTCCAAAACCTGCTGGTGCTGAGAGTCCTGTGTGGAGCATCATACACAACACCCCCTTCCCTTAGAAGGCCTGTGGGCAGACCGGGGAGCCTGGGCTTGGCCCCGCTGCTCTCCTCTTATCTGGTTGACCCTGTTGAATGCCAGTAGCTGCTGCTCCCCTCTGCCCGGCCCTGACAGCAGCTCTGCTGTCACCTGTGAGCAGCCTTGCCCCCAGCCTCTTCCCCTGGAGTGTTTCCCCAGCCACAGGCCTGCTAGGACCCTGAGCGCTGTGAACGCAGTCTTGCTGTCCCAAGCTCACCACATGGTGGCTAGGTCTGGGGTCAAGGCCACTTTAAGACTCCTTCTTTCTCAGTGCATTCTGTCTCTTCTCTTCTTCCAACTCCTTCCTCTCCAGTGTGTTGTGTATGAAAACCTTTCAGAGTCCTTTCCTTATGTAGACGCTGCGTGCCTGCTGGTACAGCTGCTTTCTTCCCTGCCTTCTTAATCCTGTCCAAGAGAATGGGCCCAGGCGCATGGGACGTTCCATACTCTCTGCTCCAGGGGGAGCTCCTCTCCAGCTTTGTGGGTGGGACGAAGGTTACAGAGTGCTTCTTCCCAGCCTCTCTGCCCCACTGCTCCCTTCTTGTGCCATGGGCCTGCCTCACCAACAGTCTGATGAAACACCAAACTCATGGGCCTCAAGCCTGGGCTGTCCTACCTCCACCTGCTCCCCCAGCCTGAGCTTTGGCCTTGCTTGGCTGCCTGCTTGCCTGCCTCTTTGGAAAACTGAGCTTTTATTGGCAGGTGCTCCAGAGACGAAGAAAAAAAAAATGGTGAGGGGTGGCAGGGATCAGTCACCTCCATTCTCTACCTCCCATGCAGTGTGAACAGTTTCTCTCCACCTGGGCTCCTGAATTTACAGATGTGGACCAGGGCCTGAGGGCACTGCAGGGGTCACTGTGTGCTCCAGGGAGAAGAGCATGTGAACTCACTCTTCCATCAGGCCAGGGACCGCACTTAGCAAACCAGAGGGCAGTGTGGTGGCAGCCAGGCCTGCTGGGCGCCATCTTTCATTTCTTGTGGGAGAAGAACGTTTTCCCATGATCCTTGGGCAGAAGTGAGCGGGGCTGTAAACATCTCATCCTTTCACTGAACCCAAGCTTCATCTCAAGGTTTTCCCGGGGCTCAATGTTTATGAGCGAAGTGCAAGGACAGCATGAGGTAAAAGAAAGCTGGCCCTTAGTAGAAATGCTTGCTGCTGTTCTCTTCAGCCTTCAGGATAAAGTGCTCATTTTGCCCCTCTTAGCTTGAGGGATTGCCAACTGCACTGTGGCTACCGGGGGAGGGAAAGGGCTCCCTCCCCAAGAGTTCTTTGTTCAGAAGAAATGTCTTTAAATCCATATAGCCCAAAAGTAGCTGGAAGGAGGAGCAGGAAAAAGTAGATGACTATCCCTTCTAGGGCCCCTCCCCAGCCCCACCCACAGAGTGGGAGAGTCCTGGGTGAGAGGTGAGAGAGGCTTATGCACCAGCCGCATGAGCTGCATCCACATGGCTGAGGCAAGGGCTGGCCATTGAATGTTCCCCAACTTAGGAAGGACCAAAATCTAGGGCACACGCATCCAAAAAAGGCAGGAGGCAAAAATCACCAGATCTTTCCTCCTGTTCAACAAAGCAGGAAACAGCAGGAGAATAGCTCAGGATTTAGGAACAGGTGTGGTTATCACAGTGCGGGGAGGAAGAAGAACATCGGAATAGTTACAAATGATCAGCTAATGAGAAAGTTAACGGATCTTCAGGATGAAGCCATCACGGTTGCTGGGGATGCTTAGAGGGGATGCCTCCTGGGTACCAAGACATGCAGCATTCCATATGGGGCCGAGGAGGTTGCTTATGCCATTCCTCAGCCTGCCTTCAGCCAAGGACTTCAGTATGGGCACGTTATCTTGGGCATTGGCTCCAACCCCTGGGTCAGTATTGCAGCTTTCTCTGAAGGTCAAGCCGAGTACCATTGCCTTTTTCCAAGCCCCCTCGGGAAAGAGGGACTATATTTCCACTGTACCCTAGGAACTCTTGAAGGGGAAGCGTGGAGCCAGAGCTCTGTGGGTTGATTAGTCCTATTCACAAGGGTCACAGCTGGGGAGAAAGAGTGTGAGCAGGGGGAGGGTTGATATTTTAGGGTGCAGCTACACTCACCCCTAAAACACTCCAGTCCAGGACAGGAAGTGACCTGGGATCTGGCATTAGGCCCAGACTGTTGAGCAGGCCCTCCTGGCCTGTTAGCTCATCACCACCTCTGCACCTGCTGTCTTGAGACTCAGCCCAGCCCCAGGCACCACGGCTCCTGAGCCCCCACCATCTCCCTGTGATGGGTGAACTTTGCGTACTGTCTCGGGTCCATTATATGAATTGTGAGCAGGGTTCATCTATTTTAAACTCAGATGTTTACAAAATAAAGAATATTTCAAACCACAGGTGGTGGCTGCCTGTATTGAGTTTCTGGGATAGGTCTCCCTTAGCAGTGATGGGGTTCAGGAAGGCTAAAGCCACAACCATGGACTGATGATTGTTGTTAGGTGCCATCGAGTTGGTTCCAACTCATAGCGACCCTATGCACAACAGAACGAAACACTGCCTGGTCCTGGGCCAACCTCACAATTGTTGCCACGCTTGAGCCCATTGATGTTACCACTTTGCCAATACATCTTGCTGGGGGTCTTCCTCTTTTTCTCTGACCCTCCACCATGTTGTTGTTGTTGTTAAGTGCCTTCGAGTCGGTTCCGACCCATAGCGACCCTGTACAGGGTTTCCGAGGGTATAAATCCTTACGGGAGTAGAAAGCCTCATCTTTCTCCCGCGGAGCAGCTGGTAGTTTCGAACTGCTGACCTTATGGTTCGCAGCCCGATTCGTAACCACTACGCTACCAGAGCTCCTTACCATACCAAACATGATATCCTTCTCCAGCAACTGGTCCCTCCTGACAATATGTCCGAAGTATGAGAGATGAAGTCTGGCCATCCTGGCCTCCAGGGAACACTCTGGCTTCACATTCTTCCAACACAGATCTGTTGGTTCTATGGGCAGCCCATGGTACTTCCAATATTCTCCAACACCATAACTCTAATGCATCAATTCTTCTACTACGGTCTTCCTTATTCACTGTCCAGCTTTTGCATGCATATGAGGTTATTGAAAATACCATGGGTTGGATTAGACACTCTTCAATACTTTAAAGAGGTCTTGTGCAGCATATTTGCCTAATGCAATACGTCGTTTGATTTCTTGGCTGCTGCTTCCGTGAGTGTTGATGGTTGATTCAAGAAAAATGAATGGAACAACAGTGGAAGCAGCAAATATTGTCCTCAGATTTGTGCCTTTCCTGATGCTACCTGTAGGGGAACTGAAAGCAAAGCCCCCATGCCCCGTAGGCTTCCACTGCAGAAATCTGATTAAGCACAAGAGCCGGACTACCAGTGTCATTGGCTACTCACCAGTCATTAAGATGCAGGATATCATGTCTGAGGGAATCTCTAAAGCTAAGATGGCTCTGGTCTTCTTGAAGACACGAGGAGAGATAAAATTATCTCAGGGCTGGAATCACAGCATTCTGTGGGGTGTTTAATACTATGCTTTGGGGGTATGGAGAAGAAAGGGGTACAGATAGCATGAAGAAGGAAGTTGTAAAATAAAGTTGAGCAATAGCAGCCTAAGTCTTGACGTTTACAGAGTACGTGTAATACTTTATCTCCTCTGATCTTAACCATTACTGTGTGAGATAAGGAGAATGGTTATCTTTATCCACATTCAAAAGATAAAGAAATTTGCCTAGAGTTACAAGGAGTTCTGGTGTGGTGCACAGATAAGCACTGGAATACTAGCTGCATGGTCAGTGATTCAAACCCACCAGCCACTTCTCAGGAAACAGGATTGCTATGAGAATCAACTCTATGGCACTTAAACAAGTGGTACCAGGTAACAGTGGCAGAATTCGGTTAGAAATCACTGAATTTGGGACCCATGGAAGGTAGAATTTTGCCATCTCTAGTTAGAAAAAAATTATAGGTGATTTTCATATGCAGCCAAAGCTGGGAACTACCGACCTGGGCTTTCTGCTTACTAAGCCAATCCTGTTTCCACAACAACCATTGTCTCCACAGAAAGTTGTGGGAGTCACACTTGTTAGTGCTTGTCCCAAGTCAGAGGCTGTTGGAAAGTGTGGCCAGATGGGCTGAGGAAAATGAGAGACAAGCTATTTTAGGACTTATAAAAGGGACAGCATATGCCTGAGGAAAGAAGAGGAACTCCCATCTCCCCACAAGGCTCAGAACTCGCAAGGTCTTCCTAGAGAGGGATCACAAAAGAGCAGCCTAGAAGTGGTATCTGGAATCCCAAAGAGTTCTGACAGCTCTCTGGGCATGCAGATACATCTTAGCAAGTTTGTGTCCCTACAAGTTCCACCCACTGTTAGTGCCAAGTTCTTCTGGCTCTGTGGCTTGGTAGGGAGGCATGTTGGCTGTTAAATTCATCACGAGACATACTTCACCCTGCTTCTCCTGGGTTTACCCATGCCAGTGGCAAAAGTTTCCCACTTAGGTAATGGTGGCTTATGTTTTTTTTTTTTTTTTGGAAAGCCATTGTGTAATGGTTTCTACAGCCAAGGAGCAGGTGACAAAAGACAGCAAAGCTGAGCACTCCCTGAAAAAAGCTGAACATTTCCACAAGTTGTATCCTTTTGAGAACAGCTGCTCCCCAGCCCTGCTTGTTTGTTCTGAGAGGCAGTTCCCAGTGGACATGTACCTGTGAAAACACTCTCCAGTAGTAAACATTTGCATCGTTACTGAAATTTCACGCTAAATTCCCAAAGCCAGGTAAACCCTAATTGTCAGTTTTACTGATGGAGAAATCAAACTATTACCAAAAAAAAAAAAAGATTGTTTAGTGGCAAAATTACAAAAAAAGACCAGGTCAGAATGAATGAGGAACCCAAGACTATGGTCTTTGGCCACCCTTCAGATCAGGAATGGAACTTAGTCTGGTGGGCCAATTTCCAACTGCATAGTAGATAGGTATATAGGGGGGATAACAACCCTATTGAGGTATGCATACCTCGGAAATGATCAACCATTCAAGATCAAAAGGGCAACATTTACCTGGGGACAAGGTTCAGAGGGGTTCAGAGGAACCACAGGGAGAAAGTGGGATAACTATAGTTGCTTGGAGGGAATTGCAATCATTGAAATGAAACAAAGTGTGTGATTTGTTGGATGTAAAACTGATGATCTGCTCTGTAAGCCTTCACTAAATTCACAATAAAAATGCTTCAAAAAAGAGAGAAAACTGTACTTAAAAAAATATTGCTGAGTTAGTGGATGCTTGGAAGAATAAAATAGCATTACAGTCTTTTTTAGGGTGTGCTTCCATGGTAACACTTAGCAAACAGCCAGCTGTCTTACAGTGTATGGTATAGCTGGTGTTGAAAACGTCATGAATGCCCTAGCTGGCTCTAGAACCACAGCAGCTTCAACGCCCTGCACAATTTCTTTGATGGGGAGATGACTAGCACAAGCCCCCATTGAGAAATCTTCAGAGGAGGTAGGTGACCACTCTTAACACTCCTGTCTTTGTTGGGGATATAGAGGACCATGTAGAGTATGTAGATGGTGTGGGAATGAGTATCTTTTCTTCAAATTTATTGTAGTCCTGTTTATTGTATTCAGATGGCATTTCTTTTTTTTAAATTTTTATCCATTACTACTTCCTGAAGTCAGTAGGGACTTTCCAACTTCCTTAAGCTCCCCTGTTGTTGTTGTCAGGTGCCATCGAGTCGGAACCGACTCATAGCGACCCCATGCACTGCAGAACGAAACAATGTCTGATCCTGGGCTAACCTCACTACCACTGCCATACTTGAGTCCATCAATGCTGCCACTTGGCCAATCCATCTCGTTGGGGGTCTTTCTCTTTTTCTCCGACCCTCCATCTTACCAAGCATGATATCTTTTTCCAACTGTTCCCTCCTGACAATATGTCCAAAGTATGAGAGACAAAGTTTAGCCATCTTGGCCTCTAAGGAGCACTCTGGCTGCACTTCCTCCAAAACAGATCTATTGGTTCTTTTGGCAGTCCATGGCACTTTTAGTATTCTCCTCCAACACCACAATTCAAAGGCATCAATTCTTCTACGATCTTCCTTATTCACTGTCCAGCTTTCGCATCCATGTGAGGTTATTGAAAATACCATGGCTTGGGTCAGGCGCACCTTAGTCCTCAAGTTCCCCTAGTAATTTGAAATAGCCAATCTAGTAAGGACAAGATTGTGTGCCCTACCAATTTGAATTAGCCAACCAGGTAAGGACAAGACTGTGCAGTTGAAGCCCTAGCTAATGGGGTGAGACACAGCCTTAGACTCACGTCAGGGATAAAAGACAGGATGGCCCACCACTTGCTTGTTGATTTGGTACTGTGTTGCTATGCACCCTTCTGCAGAAGTAAAATTTTGCCTTGTCGTGATACTTTTGAATTTACCAAGTGTCGGTTTGCAGCATTGGGGCTTATTTCCAACAATGGTGTAGTGCAGAGACAAGGGCAGACATGTTCTCCAGCTTCAACCTCGTGCAAGCTGAGGCACTGAAAGCCATAACTTTCAGAAAATCCCTACACTCACCTCCTAAGGGTCCCTTTTATTTTTATTTTATTTTACTTTATATTGTGAACTGAGCAAAGGTTTGCAGAGCAGATCATCCGTTTTACATTCAACAAATCGTACACTTGGTTGCCTCTCAATGCTTTCAGTCCCCTCCATGGAACAACAATCATCCCACTTCCTCCCTGTGGCTCCTTTCTCCATTCCACCCACCTTCCCTTGGCCTTGGATAAATGTTGTCCTATTGATTTGGAATGATTGTCCATTCCATGGGGTCCCTTTGATTCTGTATCTGTGGACAGCAATAGCCAAGGACGTCTGAACAGCGATCTGGATATTTCTGCAGTAGTCTGAGTCATGTTAACACGAGTCCCGATTCTCGTCCTCATCTTTTAGATCTCAATGACCCTGGCCTCTCACTGAGAGGTTAGCACTCAGCAGGCATTCGGTAAATGTCTGTGCCAAGCGAGAACAACTTGCTGGGGCAAGTACCAGTCAGTCTTGTGCGTCTCTCCCTCTGTTTTCCCTCCCATTCGACCTTTGGGGTTCTAGTTTCCTGCAAGTGGTAAATTATTCATTTCTGATCATAGATATCAAATTGGCCCTTCCCGGCTGCCAGTAAGGTGGGGCAGCGAGGCATTTTGATCAGGGTTTGTAAATAGCAGAAACCAACCTCCTTGTTTAAATAGCGCTTACAGATAGGTGGGTAACTGTTTTTGCTAAGTCATCCTGGGGATACTCAAAGCCTTGTTGTGAGATCCTTTCTTTCCTCCTCCCGGGCTCCTCCTTCCTCCCCACCCTTTAATAGGCCCTGACACAGGTGCCTGCCACTCTGCAGGGCTCACTCTGTGCCTCACCATGGCCTACATTGCCAAGTCCTTCTACGATCTCAGTGCTGTCAGCCTGGATGGGGACAAGATAGACTTCAACACGTTCCGCGGCAGGGCAGTGCTGATTGAGAATGTGGCCTCGCTCTGAGGTACAACCACCCGGGACTTCACCCAGCTCAATGAGCTGCAATGCCGCTTTCCCAGGCGCCTGGTGGTTCTTGGCTTCCCTTCCAACCAATTTGGACATCAGGTGAGGAGGTCCCATGTATTGTACCCAAGGAGCTGGATTGTTGTAGCTTGAGGAGGATAAGGGGAGGGAGCGCGTGATTATGTGTGTTGGAGTGTCTGGAATTATGGGGCATGTTTTGTTAATCTAGGTCGTTAGGTGAACACTGAGGTGAAGTAATAATGATTCTGTCTATATATCTTAGTTTTAAGATTAAACACTGTTTATTGTTTCCTCGCTATAGTCCACGAGAGAGGTACCAGGTCTGTTTTACTCTCCATTGTGTCTCAATGCCTAGGGTATAGAAGGCACTCATTAAATACTTGTTGAGTGAATGAGTGGAAGAAATAGAAGATCAAACTAGGAATGGACTGACTCAGGAGACCTTCATTCTGCCTAGTATTGGTTTTGCTGTATAATGAATGGCTCTTTGTCTTAAGAACAGTCATTCACCTTTTTTTCATTTCCTCAATTGTAAATAGGGGATAATCACTTAGAGGGTTATTGTGATGTTCAGGGGATGCAAAAATAATTCGAAAAATATCCAGTACTGCAACCAACTTTTTTTTAAAGTTTTTATTGTGAGTTGAGTAGAAGTTTACAGGGCAGATCATTAGTTTTACATTCAACAAATCATACACCTTGTTTCATTACAATGATTGTAATCCCCCCATGTACTATCAGTTAACAGTATTTTTCACTATTCATTTTAGCTCTTTTTTTTTTTAAGCGCACTCAAGCATATATAATAATTTATACCACCAAAGGGGCACACTCTGCAAGTCTGCCTCCTGGCCGCCAGCTTCTCAGTCCCTCTCTTTCCATGAATCTAGAGTCCTCAGCTGCTCCCTCTCTCCAAGTCCCCATCTCTGCCTCCATCTCTGGTGTTGCTGCTTCTCTGGATAAGTGCAACCAACTTTTAAAATTTAAACGGAAGGTTTTAAAAAATAAATCAGCCACGTGGAAAATGACGACAGAGGAAGGCTAAGGGTTTGCAGCAAGTCTCCCTTCTGGGTCACATGTATCTCTCTGTCAAGTTTTTAAAGATCTTCAGCCCAGACACCTCAAGTTATCTTTTAAAGAATTCCTCCATTTCTACTTCTGATTTTAATAGCACAAGCAGGCAGATGTCCCCAAGTGAACCCTCTAATAGCGGTCCCCTTTGTTCAATTCACAGTGGCATAATGGCAAGGCAAAGATTAGCAGAGATACAAGTACAAGATACAAGGAAGCTTGAGGCATTATTGGTTGTGACAAACCTGAGCCCAAATCATTACTGTGTTTACTCTTCTTTCCTTGTCTCAGTCCTCTTCATCGCCTTTGTCAGAGTTGTTGTTAAGTGCAGTTGAGTCTATTCCAACCCATAGCGACCCTGTATAGGATTTCCAAGGAGTAGCTGGTGAGCTTGAACCACCGACCTTGCAGTTCAAATGACTTTTTGCAGTCTGACACATTAGCCCACCACGCCACAAGGGCAAGACCCTTTTGGTTATGAATCGGGCTGCTAATCTCACGGTTAGCAGTTCAAAACTACCAGCTGTTCTGTGGGAGAAAGATGAGGCTTTCTGCTCCCGTAAAGATTTACAGCCTCGGAAACCCTATGCAGGGTCACTATGAGTCGGAAGCGACTCCATGGCACATAACCGCCACCACCTCTTGTCCCAGAGATGACTCTATCCTTATACGTCATTTCTGCCTAGCTCATTGCTGGAGGGAGTCCAGACCTACTAGAAGCCAGATAGCCATTTGCACTAAGAGATAAGAAGTCTAATAGAGATCAACTCCAGGCTCACAATGGCCCGATGGCCTCAAACTGACTGTACTAATTGGCTCTAGTAGGTCAGAGGAAGACACTCTCTCCTTGAGAAAGATATCTGACTCCTAAACCGGGATGGAATGGGAGAAAGGAGAGAGGAGATCAAGAATAAGGCTTCTTATTTACAAGCTTCTATCCTATCTAATCCATGTCAGGGTGGGGAATGGTGCATGGGGATGGAACAGGGATGGCAGTAGGGTGGTATGGGGACAGGTAATGGGTTCAGAGTTATAAAGCATTCATAGTTGAGTGAGTAAAACTTTTGCAAAGTCGGGATAGCAACCTATAGTGGAAGGAGTAATAATGACATAGTCACAACCTTTAACCTTCGCGCTCTTATTATAACCCTTCTCCTCCTGGGTCTAAGGAGCTCTGGTAGCGTAGTAGTTACAAATTGGGCTGCAAACCGCAAGGTCAGCAGTTTGAAATTACCAGCTGTTCTGTGGGAGAAAGATGAGGCTTTCTGCTCCCATAAAGATTTATAGCCTTGGAAACCCTGTACAGGGTCACTGTGAGTCAGAACTGACTTCACAGCACGTAACCACCACCACTTCCTGGGTCTAGTCCCAGCCCTAAATCCTCTATCCTATTTAATCCATGTCTGGTGGTCATTATGTAATTCCATGTAGAGGACATTTACTGGTGTCTGGAACTTGCTTTTCCTTTGTGGTACCTGAGAACTAGACCTACTTGCATAGACTCCTCCTCTTCCTATTTGCAATTCTATTCTAGGACAAGGCAGGATGAAAGCAAGAAGCTGTGAATTGAATTCTTCTGAACTTCAACTTCATCCATAGTGCCAGGCACTGAGTAGGGTGGAGGCAAAGGCTATACTCAACACTCACCTAAAATTAAAAGCAACAGACAAACAGGGTAGAGGGAAAGTTCTAGGAGGTGGTGGCAGGGTGTGTGAGTGTGTGTGTGTGTGTGTTGTAGCTAGATAGCTATGTAGAGGAGGGGGTTCTAAGCTTTATAGCCTGACACCTTCTTTTTCTTCCTTCTGCCCTAAACTCGTTTCTTGAAGCTTCAGATACCCTAAGAACACAGCTCAGGGTAGTTTGGAAAGAGAGGCAACAGCTCAAAAGTGCTAAATCTTTCAGTATAAGAATAGGCAAGCTAGGAACTGTAAGAATTTTCAGAAACTATCAAACAATAGCTTGCGGGGGGGCGGTGGGGGGAGGCAAAGATTAGGGCAAAACAACTGAAGAAGGAACAGAAAGGGAGTCGGGTGGGGGAGAAGGCACAGAAGGAATGATCTCAGGAAAGGAGTAGGAGGGTGAATGGGATGCGTGGTGTGGATCCTTCAGTTCCTCCTTCCCTTTTCCACACTTTCTCTTTTTTCTTCCTCAGGAAAACTGTCAGAATGAGGAGATCCTGAACAGTCTCAAGTATGTCCGCCCTGGAGGTGGCTTCCAGCCCACATTTACCCTTGTCCAAAAGTGTGAGGTGAATGGTCAGAACGAGCATCCGGTCTTCGCCTACTTGAAGGACAAGCTCCCCTACCCTCATGATGACCCATTTTCCCTCATGACCGATCCCAAGTTCCTCATTTGGAGCCCCGTGCGCCGCTCAGATGTGGCCTGGAACTTTGAGAAGTTCCTTATAGGGCCAGAGGGGGAGCCGTTCCGCCGCTACAGCCGTACCTTCCCCACCATCAACATTGAGCCTGACATCAAGCGCCTCCTCAAAGTTGCCATATAGACGGGAGCTGTTCAGCACACAGATCTACTCCATCGAATCCCTGAGTATCCTTCCTTAGGATTCAGTGTGCCCTTAGGAGACACTACTGGACCTAAGCTTACCCTGGAGATCGGTCCCCTTTCATGGTGCAGCCTGCCTTTCTGGTCTGCCTGTTGTCTTTCCCTCTCCCAGCCTTCTGGTTGCTGATTCAACTTAGGACTCTAAGACTTGGCTAGCCTCTGGAACTTCGCAGAATGATGGCCCCTTCCTAAACCCTGTGGGGAGGTGTCTGAGAAACGTGAACAGCCTAGGGCCAGCCTGCTAGATGAGTCCAATAAAGGGCAGGTGTGCAAGTGGTGAGGCTCTGTGTCATCTTCCTTGACAGAAGATAAAGGGATGGTAAAAGAAACGGTATAGGGACTAGAGGAACTGGTAGCACACAGCGACTTGGTACAGAGAGGCTCTGATGGAGACGACCCCTTCAGTACTGTCTGGGAAGCGGGCTCTGGTCAAGGTCTGCAGTGGCAGTTGGAATTGTAGTAAATGTAATCTTCTAATTAATCTCTTGATAACCTATACCAAAGGGCCCCAAAGAACCCCAAAGGGTCCTTACTTGCGCTTTACCTCCCATAATCACCTTATTTCCCCAGTTCTGGAGAAGTCATAATTGGGGCCCTTTGGTTGAGGTCATCAAGAGGTTAATTAGGTTACAATCAGGAAGATGTCATTCTCTCTGTGTGTTCTGAGTCAACTAAACTACTACCTGAACTTTGAGAAATTCCTGGGAAATCAATTTGGTCAACTTTTTTTTTTGAACTGATAACAAGGGTGTGGAGGAGCAGTTACCAGAAACAAAGAGCACTTGATCCTTTTTCTGATCACCTTGTTAACATTTACTCTTGATCATTTGCTAGACTGATTTTTCCTTCTTCTACAAGTTCATATTCCATCCCATCCTTCATATTCCATCCCATCCTTCTCAAACTCAAACAAGTTCATATTCCATCCCATCCTTCTCAAATTCAAGACAAGCATGAACGACTGGGTTCATTTCTCCTTCTATGCAGGTGGGGCTGGGAAAGAATCTCCTTTCATACCTACAGGCATAATAGCTGTTCATGGTGAGAACAGAGTTCTGCTACGGTCTTTCTAAGGATGGTGCCCCAGCTTCCTCATGTGTTGCAGGCCTATTCAAAAAGTACCACCACCACCAGGGTCAGATCCTCTTATGTTCTGGAGGAGAAACCTGCTGAAAGACCGCTGCTCTTTGTCACTTTGCCCCACAGACCTGTCCTGAATCCTCTGCATTTTACCTCTTCTTTGACCACTAAAAAACCCCCCCAAACCAAACCCACTGCCATTGAAATTAATTCTCACAGCAATCCTTGACCACAAGTAGGCACATTTCACTCCTCAATGCCTGGAGTGGCGCTATAGGATTAGCACTGGACTGCAACCACAAGGTAGTCATTTCAAACCCACCGGCTGCTCCTCAGAAATCACTATGAGTCAGGACTCACTCAATGGCATTTAACAATTGAAGTCCTGGAATCCTGGTGTGGTGCTGTAGGATAAGCACTGGACCATAAGATTCATTTGAACCTCAAGTTCGGTGGTTCAAACTCACCAGCTGCTCCTATACAGGGTTGCTATGAGTCAGAACTGACTCAAAGGCACTTAACAATAACAACTGAAGTCCTGGAGTCCTGGTGTATGCTATAGGATAAGCACTAGATTACTAACGGCAAGGATCGTGGTTCAAACCCACTAACCACTCCTAGGAAACCCTTTGCAGAGTTGCTATACATCGTCAGAATCAAGTTGACAAGAGTTATAGCAACAACAGTGAAAATCCTGGAAGGTCAGTTGGTCCACTGGATACCCTGCTTAAGAACCTCAATGTTGTTGTTGTTAAGTGCCGTCGAGTCGGTTCAGACCCATAGCGACCCTGTACAGGGTTTCCGAGGGTGTAAATCTTTACGGGGGTAGAAAGCCTCATCTTTCTCCCGCGGAGCGGCTGGTAGTTTCGAACTGCTGTCCTTAAGGTTCGCAGCCCGATTCGTAACCACTACACTACCAGAGCTCTGAGGGGGGGATTCTTGTTTTTTAATTACTCTGCTCCCCACAACCATTCTTAAAGTACTTGCATCATCTGAGAAATACCTGTGGAATAGAAGGTAAGGCCCCTCTTCAAGTAAGAATAGCTTTCAGTGAATGCTGTCAGGATAAGTAATGTTACCAGGAAGAACCAGTCCCCGGAGGACATAATGTTTGGCTGAGGGTCAGTCAAAGAGGAAGCCCCTCAAAGAGATGGACTGACACAGTGGCTGCAACAATGGGTTCAGATACAGTTTGTGAGGACAGTGTAAAACTGGGCAGTGTTTTATCCTGTTCTAAGTCAGAACTGATTTGATGGACACCTAACGACACTGTCCCATCAATGGTGCTTTATTTGAAGAGTAGCCTGTGATAACGAGACACAGTATCCTTTTTGCAGGGCTGCTACTAACCACTAAGTCAGCGGTTCAAACTTGCCTGCTCCTTAGGAAAAAAATGAGGCTGTTTGCTCCTGTAAAGTGCAGTCCCAGAAACCCTAGATGAGTTCTACAGTCTCCATTGTCTACGGTGCCAGACTTGACTTGATGACAGTGGCTCTGGGTCTGGTCTGGTCAAATAAGGTTAACCCTGACAATTGAAAATGCAAGTTTTCTGATTCCTGCTCTTAAAGTCAGCAACTGGGGTAGTAAATTCTTTTGTGGCAGTCTCAGGGCAAAGCCACACACACTCATTTTAGAACAATGCAGACAAATTTCCTCGCTTGATGAAATACTGAATTCATTTGGGTGTCAGTATGATTTGTTCATTATCCAGACAGTATTATAGCCTCTTGTTATACACAAGAAGCCAGCGATCCAAGATGCTGGTACTATTCCAGTATAGTAGGTTGGGTCTTTCCTATGGGGATCAAGTTGATTTAGGGATTTCCGAAGGAATGGGAATCAGCGGGACCAAATGATAAGTACTGCACTGCCAACCACAAGGTTGGCGGTTTGAGCCCACCAACCACTCCGTGGGATAAAGATGCCCTGAGAAGATGTACAGCCTCGGAAACCCTATATGGGTCATTAGGCATCAGAACAGACTTGACAGCATTTAACAGTAACAAGGAATGGGAATTAGTGTAAATGACTTTGCAGTAATTTATACTGTAACATAAGTGACAGTCAATACAAGAGACAGAAAGGGCCCTAAGGCTGGGGAAAGGGTTCCACTTGGGCAGGGGGAATGTTATTTGCTTTAGGGGGAAACTGACCAGAGTTTGGCTCCCCAGGGAATAGGAAAGACAGGGTTGGAAGAGCTTTTACAAAGACCCCAGCCTCCTGATTCAAGGTCCCTGTGATTGGTTACTGGCTCCATGACAGTGGTTTAGCTTTCCTAAAGCTTTAGCCGTACTCATTAAAATGGTGACACACGAGAAATTGTTTCCTTAATTCTGCATCTTGTTTACCCCCCCTTCACTCTCAGAAATACCAGTTTGTGGTCATCAACAGATAAGGCAAAGGTTAACATAACATAATCACCCACTTTCTTAAACAGAACCACTTAATCCAATTTCCCCAGAAATGCTGAGATAATATTACTCACTTTAGAGGACAGCCAGAGAATCACTTTTTAGAGAGCTTCCTGAACACAGCACTCATCGCTTGGCTTAAAAATGCTTTCACCTACATAGTATCATTTGACTACAAACCTCTGTGATATAGGTGTGATTTCTATTTTCCCACTGAACCACCTGGGGTGTAGATCGGATAAGTGACTTTCCCAGCATTCCACCATTTGTAGGTGGCCAAGCTAATTCTAGACAGGACTTTTCTACTATATTTCACAGTAGAGACTTGTACATTGTAAAATTGAGAGCCTCAAATTTAATGAAGTTAACTATGCTCACAAAATCAAATCAAAAGGACTGTCACACTAAAATAAAAAACCGTGTACATTTACCTCTTAGTGATAATTTACAAGTATACTGCTTGTGCTCAAACGATATCATGCTAATTAATTAGTACTGGAAGAACCCAAGACTGTTTGAAAAAGACAGAGCTGACTAAAATCACACAATTCCAGAGACTAAGTAGCCATATCTCAGGGCTGTATGTTATGGAGTTAGTAGTGAAGGAGAAAGTAGGCTGAAGCGAGGTGCCTGACCAAGTCCATGGCCCCAGTCACACCCACACATTCCTTTTTCTTCTTATACCTTAGGAAGGAAAGTAGAGACAAATGCTTTTGCCTGGGTCTTCTTTATTTGAATAGTAAGGAATAAATAGATCTGGGTTCAAGAGATCCTTCTATTAGATCCATAAAACACCACAGTATACAGTACAATGTCGGTTTAATAGTAATGAAATATGAGAATAACATCTTGTGTTTAAATTTTCTGTAGTATATGACCCAAAACAGATAAAACTATATATTCTGCAATAGATGAGGACGTCAGTAGGGGCATATAAAATCAACTCTTGAGTTCTAAATGACTAAGTTGGCAGCATCACCAAGCTCTAAGAAGGGACAATTGAGAGGCTATAATGGGCTCAGTACTGCTATTTAAAGTAATGAAGCATTTTCTCAGCTTTCTGGATTCATTTCACCAAATGATTTCCTCAGCAGCTCAGATAGAGATTTGCAACAAAGTGGAAAACATTTTCCAGGAATAAGACAGCTGAATTGCAAGCAGCAGCCGACTTAACTTTTTCTGACATACCTGGATTTCTTAAGGTGCTGTTACTGGCATTCTCAACTTCTTCCTAACCTTGTCAGGTTCTTACCCTTCATGTTTACCAAACATGACTGAGAGGGAGTCACTGTACTCGCTGGGTGACCTTAGTTTCTTGGCTCTAAAATGGGCTAACAATAATACTAGGTGCCTCACAGAGTTGTTAATGAGGATTAAATGAGCAAAGTGCTTTAAGAGGCCTAAGCACAGAGGAAGAAGCACTCAAACCTCAGCTCTTATTTTAAGTATTGCTGTTACACAACAAAGTTTTCCCCTGGCATCAAGTCAACAATGAACACTCCACTCACTTTTTCTTCTTGTAAGTAAACTTTAGTTCAGAAACATCTCCTACAGTATGAAGAGGAAACAAACATGCTTCTAATGCCTGACCCTTTAAGAATTGGTCTCAGAGTGAGAACTAAGGGAAGCCACTGCATTCTATCTAGTACTTCATATTCTTCCCAAGGCATTTTAGAGTTAATTCATTTGGATCTCCTAACAATACTGTGGGGTCCTGGTGTGGTCCAGTGGGTTAACACACTGAACTGTAAAGCTGGTTTGAACTGCAAGGTTGGCAGTTTAAGCTCACCAGCTGCTTCTCAGAAACCCTATATACAGGGTCACTGTGGGTTGGAACAGACTTGATGGCACTTAACAACAACAATACTGTGAAAGAAGCATAGTACCAATTTTATTAACCAGGTATAAAAATACAACAAAGATGTGCAAAGCAACATGTTCTTAATGATTAGACGGCTACCAAATGGCAGAGAGGCTCACGTACTGGGGTTTATGGCTCTCACGCCAGTCATCTTTCAACTGTACACGGGAAGACAGTCTACGTTCCCATTGGAATAAATGAAACCATTCTTTATCATTAACTAAAATCCACTTTATTCATACTACTTAGGTTGTTTTTTTTTCCTTTTTAACCAAATGTCGCTGGCCCAGGATCCCACATTACATTTAGTTGTCATGTCTCCTTAGGCTCCTCTTGGCTGTGACAGTTCCTTAGACTTTGTCTTTGATGACCTTGATAGTTTTGAAGAGTGCTGGTTGGCTATTTTGTAGATTGTCCATCAGTTGGGGTTTGCTTGATGTTTTTCTCATGATTACACTGACCTAGCAGTTTTTGGAAGACCACTGAGGTAAAATGGCATTCTCCTTACATCATATCAAAGATAACTCACTATCAAAGTGACTTATCAGTGATGTCATTCACCTTGAAACTATCAAAGTGACTTATCAGTGATGTCATTCACCTTGATCACCTGGCTGAGTCTTGTTTGCCAGAGGTCCCTTATAAAGTGACCCTCCCTACCCTGTTTCCATACTGTACTCAGGAAGGAATCACTAGGTACCGCCCACTAGGGGTGAGGAACTTACTGTTCCACTTCCTGAGTGCAGACTGTTACATAAATCTGGAATTATTCCATCCACGCCATGTCTCTCCCTTCTCATTCATTCGTTTATAATATCATACAAATCTGGTCTGTACATATTTATTTTTTATTTGGGGTTATAATTCAATACCACTTTGTTTTGTTGCACAAATTGTTCCATCTTTCTTTTGTACAATAAGTTCCACTGGGAACTCGTTTAGTTGCTCCTTTGTTCCTGACATACTTCCAATCACTGTGGTTTTTTTTTAAGCATTCCCTTACTTTGTGCTCCAGGCTCATCTTGTATATTCCCTGTCCTATTCCGAGAATCTGGGTGCTACATATGCTTCTGTAAGGATTGTTTTCCAGCTGTGTAACTGCTAACAATGATGCTTACCTCTGGCTGCACTGATGTGAACTGAGAACCTAAGCAGAAGAACTCAGCTCTGGAGAGCAGCAACTCCCTAAATTATGTGTGCTTTCAAAGAGTAGATAAATCTAAGCTAGAAAAAAAGGCAAAGTAAACCAACAGGTTTTCTGAATTGTAAACCAATTCAATGTGGTTTCAACAAAACTGCAGAAGGATCCTCAGAACAGCAGCGTCATCTGTCGGGGGTCATCAGGGAGAATACTGATAGTATCCTCGGCTTTACCACATAACAGACACAGCATGGTATACTCCTAGAACAAGAGAATGTGCATAAATACCTTGATGAATGGGGAGAAAAGTGTTCCATATAACTTAGTTTGATGAAGCTACTTTCTGAAAATGGTTATGAGCATTCTTTCTGCACCTTAGACAAACTTCTTCAATACCTATCACAGTGTCTTAGGTTTATTCTGCACATTACAGAACCATTTGTTTTTGTAAACTGAATACATGTTGATGCTCTACATACCCATATCATGGCTATTTCGTGGACTTAAAACACACACACACACACACACACATATATCTATATATTTGGCTTAAAGCTGCTATTAGAGTAAGGAAGTAATTTGGTATGCATCCCCTAAGGACAAACTCCTGTTTTTAGAGCTATTACTTTTTAGGGTATTTAACACTGCTATGGTAGCATAGTGGTTACGAATTGGGCTGTGAGCCGCAAGGTCAGCAGTTCGAAACTACCAGCCACTCCATGGGAGAAAGATGAGGCTTTCTGCTCCCATAAAGATTTACAGCCTCGGAAACCCTGTTCAAGGTCGCTATGGGTCGGAACCGACTCGACGGCACTTAACAACAACAACATATAACAGAAATGACTTGAAAAACAAAACGGGGGTAAATTCCCAAGCTAAGAAAGCTATTATCTACTCCAAGAAAACAAAATAATTTTGTTAAACCCATTACTATATCATGTTTCATATTTAGATTTAGGGAGCTGGTTGTCTGGAACTCAATCCATTTAAGGAGTTTTGTATTTTTGGGCCATAACAACTTAGCTAGACTAGTAATAGAAGGAATTTTAATTTAGTCAAATATCCTTAGGGAAAAGTCCCATTCTCATAGAATTACTTAATGTAATCATAAATTATGAAGACTCTTTTAAACCTTTTGCTTAAAAGTGGGTTATTTTCTTTGGGAAAACAAAAATCTATCTGAACCTATTAGTATTTCAACACCTGTCTGGAAATTGATTAGTCAAAGCATTTCTCAGCTCTGGACAATCACTAGTCACTGGAGAGGTCACTGAGATAAACAATGTCTCTAGTACAAAGACTCAGAACAAGGTAAGTGCCTTTCACTATCTCGTGGATTCAGCAGGGGAGCTTAGTTGAGACAGTGGAAAGACTGTTTAAGACCACAATTAATTTTAAAGTCTATTCTGCGTATAGACACTGTAGAAATAAATGAAGGCCAGAGCTCAGAGAACAAATATCAGCTTCATGAATTAAAAATCAAATAAAAACTTAGTCTCTCTAAGATCTTTTACTGCTGTTAAATATTTCTACTGCCTTCACCAGTTAGTTCACTAGTAATTGGACATTACTGATAGGACAGAAATGAAGAAGAAAAAGTAGAGGAGTTAAGAAGGAAAATTTGTGAAAATACACCAATGTCTGGTTTCAACCAATTTATCAACTGACAAGATTTACTGAGTACCTGTAAGTTCTGCAATGTTCGGTGCAGTGGAAGACATGAAAGAAAGAAAAAAGAACAGGCCCATGACTTTTATGAAATTTACAGTCCAACTTGAGAGAACCAAATAAACCCTAACATATGGTATAATCAGAAGAGAATTAAATCAGTGAAACTGATTATGCCCATAATTTTTCAAGCATAAGGGGGTTAGAATTCAAATGTCATTGTGCTAAGTAGTTCCCCACAGAAACAAAGTTATCCATGGCAGTTAGGCTTCCATACAAGTCCTTTAAATTCACACTGTACAAATGCTATATAGCATCTGACCACACATAGCAATGATTCCGTGGGAAAATATGTTTAGAATTCAACATTGAGATGCCAGGAAATGTGGGATTAGATTATCCTTTTCAAAACCTGCCAGGCGGAGATACTAAGAATTTAGCCCCACTTACAAGGAGTTCTGGTAGCGTAGTGGTTACAAATCAGGCTATGAATTGCAAGGTCAGCAGTTCGAAACTACCAGCTGTGCTGCGGGAGAAAGATGAGGTTTTCTGCTCCTGTAAAGATTTACAGCCTCAGGAACCTGTACAGGGTCACTATGAGTAGGAACTGACTCCACGGCACATAACCACTACCACCACTCATGGGGACCCCTCAGTTCTAGCTTGTCAAGGATTGGAAACAGATTTGGAAGGAATGAATGAAGTGCTCCTGGCGTGAAATGGGTGGGATCACCTTTGGGGAAGACTAGATACTGTTTGAGTTTCAGAATTTCCTCTATTACTTCATTAAAACAACAGTAACAATAACAGATAAAGTGATCAAGTTGATTCTGACTCATAATAACCCTACAAGACAGGGTAAAACTGCTCCACAGAGCTTCTGAGGCTGTAAATGTTTTAGGAAGCAGACTGCCTCATCCTTCTCCAATGGAGTGGCTGGTGAGTTTGAACCGCAAACTTTCTGCAGCCCCAAACCTAACCCAATGTGTAACCAGGGCTCCTCATAACTCTACTGTTGTTGCTGTTAAGTGCCACTGAGTCGGGTTTGACTTGTAGTGACCCTGTATAGGGTTTCTGAGGCTGTAAATCTTATGGGAGCGGAAAGTCTCATCTTTCTCCTGTGGAGCAGCTGATGGGCTTGAACTGCCAACATTGTGATCAACAGTCCAGTGCGTATCCAAAGAGCCACCTTGCTTCATTACTAGACTATCTGTTGTTGTTAAGTGCTGTTGAGTTGATTCCAACTCATAGTGAGCCTGTATACAGGGTTTCCTAGTAGCGAATGGTGGGTTTGAACTGTCAGTCTTGTGGTTAGCAGTCTAGTGCTTATCTTACAGCACTACAACAGGATTCTATTGTTGCTGTTGTTGTTAGGTACCACTGAGTCAGTTACAACTCATACAGACCCTACTCAACAGAACAACATTGTCTATAGTCCTGCACCATCCTATCCTATCCTCACAATTGTTGTTATACTTGAATCCACTGCATATGTCACTGTGTCAATCCATCTCATTGGGGGGTGGAGGGGCTTCTCTTTTTTGCTGATCCTCCACTTTACCAAGCATGATGTCCTTCTCCAGAGACTGATCCCTCTGATAACATGTCCACAGTATGAGAGCTGAGGTCTGGCCATCTTGGCTTCTAAGGAGCATCTGACTGTACTTCTTCCAACACAGATTTGTTAGTTCTGGCAGTCCATGGTACTTCTAATATTCTTCTCTAATAACACAACTCAAACTCATCAATTCTTCTACAGTCTTCCTTATTCACTGTCCAACTTTCACATGCATACGAGGTGACTGAAAATACCATGGCTTGGTTCAGTCAGGTACACCTTAACCTCAAACTGATGTCTTTGCTTTTGAACACTTTAAAGATGTCTTGTACAGCAGATTTTCCCAATGCAATATATCCTTTTATTTCCTGACTGCTGCTTCCATGAGTGTTGATTATGTATCCAAGCAAAATGAAGGCTTTGACAATTTAAATCTTGTCTCCATTTATCATAATGTTATTTATTGGTCCAGTGGAAAGGATTTTTGTTTACTTTACATTGAAGACTGTGGTCTTTGATCTTCATCAGTAAGTATGTAAGTCCTTTTAATTTCTTACAAGTAATGCTGCATTATCTGCATACCAAAGTTGTCTTCCGCCAATCCTGATATATGTACTTCTTCATATAATCCAGCTTCTAAGATTATTGCTCAGCATACTGAGTGGGTAAGTATGATGAAAACAAACAACCCTGGTGCACACCTTTCCTGATTTAAAAACCATTCAGTATCCCCTTTGAACTCCTGGTGTGGCACTACTATGATCAATACTAGACTATGAACCACAAAGTCTGCAGTTCAAACCCACTAGCTCCTCCTTGGAAACCTTATACAGGGTTGCTATAAGTCGGAACTGACTCAATGGCACTTAACAACAGTATCCCTTTCTGTTTGAACAGCTGCTTTTTGGTCGATGTACAGGTTCTCCCTGAGCACAATTAAGTGTTATGGAATATCATTCTTTGCAATATTATACATAGCTTGTCAATCATCCATACAGTTGAAATCCTTTGCACAGTCAATAAAGCACAAGTAAACATCTTTCTGGTATTCTCTGCTTGCAGCCAAGATCCATCTGATATAAAAAATGATATCCCTTGTTCCATGTCCTCTTCTGAATCTGGCTTGAATTTCTGGCAATTCCCTCTTGCTGTACTGTTGCAGCTAGTTTTGAATTATCTTCAGCAAAGTTTTACTTGCATGTGATATTAATAATATTGTTCTATGATTTCAACATTCTGTTGGGTCACCTCTTTGGAATAGGTATAAATAGGCTAGCTCATCCAATCAATTGGCCAGGTAGCTAAATTTCTTGGCATAGATGAGAGAGTGCTTCCACTGCCTTTAGTGTAGCTTGGACTTCTTCCTTTAGTACCACTGGTTCTTGCTCATATACTACCTCTTGAAATGGCTGACCATAGACCATTTCTTTTTAGTACAGTAATTCTGTATATTTCTTCCTTTTTCTTTTGATGCTTTCTGCATCATTCAATAATTTGCCCATAGAATCCTTCAATATTGCAAGTCAAGGCTTGAAATTTTTCTTTAGTTCTTTCAGGTTGAGGAATGCTTAATGTGTTGTTTTCTAACTCCAGGTCTGTGTACATTTCATTTTAATACTTGACTTTGAAATTTTCTCTTCATCTCTTTTACTTCCTCATTTCTTCCATTTGCTTTAGCATCTCTATGCTTGACAGCAAGTTTCAGAATCTCTTCTGTCATTCATTTTAGTCGTTTATTTCTTTCCTTTTTATAATGACTTCTGCTTTCTTCCTGTATGATGTTCTTGATGTTATTCCACAACACTTTTGGTCTTGTCATTAGTGTCTAATAGATCAAGTCTGTTCTTGATATTGTCCTTAAATTCAAGTGGGATATGTTCAAATTCATATTTTTGGCTCTCATGGACTTGTTTTAATTTTCTTCAGCTTCAACCTGAACTTGCATAAGAGCAATGGTCTGTTTCACAGTTGGCCTCTGACCTTGTTTTGGGTGATGATACTGAGCTTCTCTATCTTCTCTTCCCACAGATGTAGTCAATTTACTTCCCATATATTCCATCTGGTGAAGTCCCTGTGTATAATAACCTTTTACATGATTAAAAAATGGTATTTGCAATGAATAAGTCATTGCTGTTGTTGTTAAGTGCTGTCAAGTCAGTGCCGACCCACAGTGACCCTGTATACGGTTTCCAATGAACAGTGGGTGGGTTTGAATCTCCGACCTTGTGGTTCAAAGTGACCTGGTGGTCCAGTGCATTATCCTATAGCATAACACCAGGACTCCAAATAAGTCATTAGAATTGCAAAATTCTATCATGTGAGCTCAAGCATCATTTCTACCATCTAGGCCATTATTTACCAATTACTGATCCTTCTTCTTTTTCCAAGTTTCTCATTCTAATTACCCATAGTTAGCAATACATCTTGGTTACATGTTTGATCATTTTCAGATTGAAGATGTTGACAGACAATTTCACCCTTGCTCACTTAAGTGGTTGCTGTGTAAATTTGAGTAATAGTGGTATTAACTGGCTTTCCTTGTTGTTGTTAAGTGCCATCGAGTCGATTCTGACTCATAGTAACCCTGTATAGGGTTTCCAAGGAGCAGCTGGTGAGCTTAAACCGCTGACCTTGCAGTTCAAACGACTTTGCAGTCTGACGCATTAGCCCACAGCATCACACCAGGACTCCTTGTAGGCATATGGATATTACCCTATCACAGACAGCACTGTATTTCAAGACAAATCTTGATATGTTCTTTTTGATGATGAATGTGACATCATTTCTTTTCCGTTTGTCATTACTGGCATAGTAAACCATGTGACTGTCAGATTCAAAATGGCCAATACCAGTCCATCTCATCTCACTAATGCTTAGGATATCGATGTTTACATGTTGCATTTCATTTTTGACAACTTCCAATTTTCCTAGATTCATACTTTGTATATTCCATGTTGTGATTATTAATGTATGTTTACAACTGATTCTCTTCATTTTGAGTGTGCCTCATCAGCAAATGAAGGACCTGACTTTACTTCATTTGCATTACCATGGTCACCTACTCTACTTTGAGGAGACTGCTCTTCCCCAGTTGGACTTTGAGTGCTTTCCAACCTGATGGGCTCATTTTCTGGCACTATCAGACAGTGTTTCACTGCTATTTATATGGTTTTCAGTAGCTAATCATTCAGAAGTAGTCCACCTCTCCTCCTTCCTAGTCTGTCTTAGTCTGGAAGGTCAGGTGAAACCTGCCCACATGGGTCACCCTACTGGTATTTAAAATACCGGTGGCAGAGCTTCAAGCAGCACAGCAGCACACAAGCCACCACAGTGTGAGCAATTGACAGAGGAGTGGTGGAGGACTCCATTACTACCTGCTGATCCTGTGGTGCTGCAGGATCAGCACTAGACTGTGAACCACAAAGGCAGTAGTTCAAACCCACTAGCTGCTCCTTGGAAACCCTATATAGGCTCACTATGAGTCAGAACTGACTTGATGTCACTTAACAATAACAACAACAATTCCAAAACCAAGTCCTCTCCTTCCCTGACTCACAGGGGAATACAGTGCAGTCTAATAGCTCGTTTCTTGAGATAAGCACAAAGTTGTTTTAAGGGTCATCACTAATAATTAATAAAGTGCTTTCCATTAAACTCTTTACTGTTTCTCTACGTAACTCTCAGGTTTTCCCATCAGAAAATTGTATTACGGTGGTTTTAAAAACAGAATCCTTATCGTTTACATAAACTGAAATATTTAACAAGGTAGAGATATGTTTGGGATTTGCTTCAAAAGAATCCTGTGGGAATGGTGAGGACTAAACAAACAAGAGTGGTCATAAATTCATGATTATTGAAGCTGGTTAATGGAAGTTAATACACTATTGTGCCTACTGATGGGGGAAGGAACTAATACTAATGCCAGGATAAGACGGGGCACTGGGGTAGAGTCGAGAGGAGGAAGACAAGTCAGGGTAGCTGAGGGAAGAATTCTTATATTCATCAGAAGACAGAGGCGGAAGCTCCAAGTTGCTATGCATAGTAAGTCAGGGCCTGACAGAGCTAAGAGAGTTGAGAAAAGGGAGAAAGCAGTAAGGCTGGACTATCAAGAGCAGGGAGCAATCAGGAGATGGAATTTAAGTTCAGCTTGGAAGAGGTGATATTTAGTTGGCTTGAAGCAGGGACATTTAAGTCAAAGATAATGCATGAAGTGAAAAACAGCAAGCACATCACATTTGGAGTCATAGGGAAATGAGGCTGCACTTGAGTTTTTAGTGAGAGTGACAGAGTGGACTATTTTAGGATGATGAATTTAACGGCACTGCACAGAACCTCAGTTTGGGGTCTGCAAGTGTGATGGAGACTTGACTGGTAAGGGCATGGACATGAGTTGTGGCAATAGAGGAGAAAGGTAGCAGGAGATGCGGAGGAGGAAACCTGGGCAGGTGGATGCTGGGCTCAGAGAAGAAGAGTTGGAAGATATCTAATAGGTTTCAGCTGAGACTCTGAATGTACATCTGCTGACTACACGAAGAAGTACAGAAAAGGTTCTAGACCAGAAACCAAGCCTCAATCTGGGAAAATTAGGAAAGTAAACCAGATTAAAAGCAAAGAAGTAGTCAAAATAGTTTAAAAAGAAGAGTCTAGCACTAAGGCCCGCAACAGAAGCAATGCTTTAAAGACAATGGTTTAACATAACCAGATCGAGAAGCCAGGTTGAGAATAAGAACTGAGGCCACGTCACTGGATCTGCTCAGATGACTGGAAACCTGAGACAGTAGTTTTAGTAAAATGAAAATCCGTCCACTAAGCAGTTAGCAAAGTGCAAAACGGAAGGAAAGAGATGATTAGAGGGTGAATCAAAGAGGCAGCTGAGTAAAATGAAAGAATATGAGTTTATTTTAAATAAATAAGAACTATGTATATTGTATCCGCGGGAGAAAGACGAGGCTTTCTACTCCCGTAAAGATTTACACCCTCGGAAACCCTGTACAGGGTCGCTATGGGTCGGACCCGACTCGACGGCACTTAACAACAACAACAACAATGTATATTGTATATGTATAAGGAGCGCTGGTAGCGTAGTCATTGAGAATCGGGCTGTGAACCTCAAGGTCAGCAGTTCAAAACCACCAGCTGTTCCGCGGGAGAAAGATGAGACTTTCTGCTCCCGGAAAGATTTTCAGCCTTGGAAAACAGGGTCGCTATGAGTCGGAACCGACTCCATGGCACATTAACAACAACAAGAAGGTATATTGCATGCAAAATTTAAAACAATTCCATGGAGAAAAGAAAATGTTAGGAAGAGCTAAGATAACATGAGATTCCTGAGGAAATGCAGTAGGGGTACCATTGCTGTTGTTGCTATGAGATGTTGAGTTGGTTCCGACTCATAGCAACCCTGTATAGGGTTTCCGAAGAGGGGCTGGTGAGGTTTGAACTACAGACCTTGCAGTCCAGCCACACCAGGACTCCAAGGGCAGCATTAGAAAGGAGCAAACAAAACTCTTCCTCTATAATAGGTGAGAAAGAAGAGTGTGCAAAGTTGGGACAATGTTGTCTGATAGACAAAGGAGAGTAGTGGAGAGAAAGAGTCTGAGGCAGCCCTGTGAGGGCCTTGGAATGAGGAACTCGGATGTTATACTGTAGCTAAAGGTGAACTCTGGAAAGGCTAAAGAGCTGGCCTGAAAGCATCATTTTAAAGAAAAATAAACTGATGACAGAACACAGAATTGAAGGGGAGAGAGTGAATGATGGGAGTGAGGTGACTGCAGATAAGGGTCCAGGTTAAAAGCATTTTTCCAGAAAATTTTATTTTTTAGGCATTGTGACTATATGTCACCTTTTTCTACCTTTCTCTTCCAACTCCAAAGTAAATTTGGGGGCAGCTTTGAAAATGATTGTGTTCAGTCATGATGGAGAATCTTTGATCTCATGGCAGTGACTTATGATGGCTTCATATGGGGTACAAAGAGGCAATGTAATACCCAGTCAGGGGCTCTAAAAAGCTCACAGGTACTTCTGGAAAATAGTTATGTGCACTCCTTTCCTACCATGAAATTAGAGAGCTGCTACTTTTAGTCCCTGTTGCTCACTCCCCTATTTGGTTACTACTTATTTAGTCACCTCAAGTTTGCCCCAAGTTATACATACCAGATTTTCCCGAGGAGTTAACTTTTGGATGCTGAGGAAATGTTTAGACAATTAATCACATCATATTAGACCAGATTCTTACAGGTGATTAAGTTCTTTCGTCCATGCTAAACTAAGAATGAATGAGAGTGGTTATACCACTTCGTTACGATTCTCTTATGGAATACTATCACTAATTTTTTTTTTTCCTAATTAAAGTACTAGCTAAGTTTGAGGGGCTTGAAACAAATCCTCTTGCCGGTTAAAGCTCTAGCCTGATCTTTACATCCTATAAGGAACTCAGTTTGAGGACTTGAAAATGGAGGCAGTGAGAGACAGGCA
This sequence comes from Chrysochloris asiatica, assembly GCF_000296735.1. Lineage (NCBI taxonomy): Eukaryota > Metazoa > Chordata > Mammalia > Afrosoricida > Chrysochloridae > Chrysochloris > Chrysochloris asiatica. Next base: position 5,270,270 of record NW_006408739.1, read on the forward strand.
GTGTTGTTTGTCTTTGTGGGTTTTAGTGTGTCCTTGGCTCCCTCCTACTGTCTAGCTTTCCTTCCTGACTATCAGACTTATGAACCTTCAACTTCAGACCAACACCAGCCTTCTATAGAATTCTTCACATGCCTTCACAATTACTTAAGGACCAATCCTTTGATAGCTTCCTCATTTTCAATCTTCAAAGTAGTTCAAGTTCCTTCCTCCAACCTCAATACATCTATCTTGTCATTTTACTTAATAAGTAACATTAAAATATCTTATCACAATTGAGACTCCAGAGTTGCTCAATGCCTACTAGGGAAAACAAAGATAACTTCTTCCTTGTAATATCCATGCTCAGCAAATATGGTGGTAGTGGGCAGGTCAACACTTAAATGCCAAAAGTTGTGCAATCACAGTACTGGGAAGAGAAATAAGAGGCACAAACAGTAACTTCATAAGAAGTCATAAGGTGCTATTCTGCACAAAAATGGCAGGACTGAGATCTCGTTTGTAAGGCAGGCACTTTGATTTGTGATTCTTATAAAGACAGAATAGAGATTCACACAAATTTAAAGTTTCTCTCAAACTTACATAGGTAGTTAGGAAAGATGGTCTCCTTTAATATTTGCTAGTATTTCATTTATGAGAACTCTATGTAGGTTTTCAAGGCTACTTTTATTACCACCCCAATTATATACCCATATTTATACATTTACCTGAAATTCATCCATGATACTGAATGTATACTCATGCCTGGCAATAACGTGATGACAGTTCTTACACAGATCTGTCAAAACAAAGGAAGACTTTCTTAGTTAAGTCTTGAAAGGTCTCTTAAAACAGTAAAATTTCTATTCTCATCATTGTAGTCCTTAAAAAGAACCTTAACTCTTGTCACATTTAACACAGTAGGAAATCCATTATAATACCTACCTTGATAAGAAATCCAGAATCTGTCACATAACATTATATAATGAAGGGGGCTGAACTCAGAGACTTAATGTGCATATAATCCCCACTGAAAACTCTCTAAAGTAATCAATTAACATATATATGTTTTATAAACTAGCTGGACCGATCTATGAGTCAGAATCAACTCAATGGCAGTGGGTTTGGTTTTTTTGGTTTGGACTTATCTATGAAAAGCTTTTAGTCTCAGGAATGATAGAAAGTGTGGTGCTATAATCCATCATAAATGAAAAACCAATGCTCAACAAACTGAATTTACTCTATACATTAAAGACTATAATAAAAACAATATAATACCTAAGATTCATTACTACATACCAGGTGCTAATTAAATTATGGCGTCCTGGTGTGGCACTGGAGGATTAACACTGGACTGCTAACCACAAGGTAGGAAGTTCAAACCCACCAGTCAGTCACTCCTCAGAAACCCTACACAGGGTCGTTATGAGTTAGAACTGATGCAATGACATTTAACAACAATTGCTGAATTATATTATAGGAGCCCCTGTGGCAGAGTGGATTACATGCACCAGGCTGCTAACCTCAAGGTCAGCAGTTCGAATCCACCAGTTGCTCTGTAGGCGGAAGAGGAGGCTTTCTGTAAACTTTATATAAGGTCGCTATGAGTTGGCACCGTTTGAAGACATTTAACAACAATCTCACTATAATCATTCTACTAACACTGCTTTCTTATGCTGCTTGTCTCCTTATTCTTAGGTATCTTCTGAATATAGGAGGAATACATATTTTGGAAGAGGGATATGAAAGGCACTAAACCTTTAGAATGTTGTTGAGTGCCGTCGAGTAGGTGCTGACCCATAGCGACCCTGTACAGCGTTTCCGAGGCTGTAAATCTTTACATGAGCAGAAAGCCTCATCTTTCTCCCCCAGAGCAGCTGGTAGTTTCGAACTGCTCACCTTAAGGTTCACAGCCCGATTCGTAACCACTACGCTACCAGAGCTCCTTTAGAAAAGAGTCAAACAATTGAAAAATGTTCTAACTTAAAAAAATATTTTTTCTTTCTCTTAGCATCTACCCTTTTTAATATTCTCTTTTTTTTTAGGCAGTAAGGCGTAGGGATTTGAGCAAGGGATATAAAGTCAGACTGCCTGGGTTTGAATTCTGGTTCCAACACTTCTCTAGTGAATTGCAGTGTGCCTTTACTTCCGTATCTATTAAGGTATCTAAAGCTTAATGTTTTTTCCTGTGGAGTGGCTAGTGGCTTCATGATTGACCATGACCATGTGGTTAGCAGCCTAGCTCTTAACCACTGTGCCACCAGCAGGCCTTCTCCTGTAAAGGTTGTTGTTGATAAATGCCATCAAGTTAAGTCCTACTCATAACGACCCTGTATAAGGTTTCCAAGGAGCAGCTGGTGGATTTGAACCTCTGGCCTTTTAGTTAGCAAGAGCAGTGCTGATCTTACAGTGCCACACCAGGAGTTCCCATAAAGACTATGGCCTTGCAAAGTCCATTTGGACACTTCTACTCTGTATTAGATAACGGACTTGATGGGACCTTTTTTTAAAAAATTATTACAAGAGCAGATGGTCAGGTCTTTTTTCTCAGAGAGGTTGGTGGAGTCGAACCACTGACCTTTAGTTAATAGCCAAAAGCTTAACCACTACACCACCATGGCTCCTTTATATACTTGTGTAAGTATGGCATTCTGAGGTCACTTAGTATAGAAACAAGAAGCGCGAATGGACCCTAAGGTAACCTAAAAGACAACCTTACATCTTGTTAAGGAAAGTCTAAAGGCATAAAAAGTATGTCTTTGAAAAATAATTTAATAAACAACAATAAAAAAAAAAATGGGTGCCAGAAGCATTAAGCTTTAGTTACCTGCAAGTCATTTGATCTAGCACTATCTGATGATGCTCTATAAATGGGCGTTCTTCTTAAAAGTCTAACCAGTAAATAAATGTTGCAATATGATACTGCAATGGGCTTCAGAATACTTTGTACAACATACGAATTTTCAGAAGTTGACACCTATTAGCAGACTCTAATTTAACAAGATACAAAAAAATCTACTCACGATCATAAGTGACAATTTCTTCTCCATCTTCCTCTTTGAAAGACTTGTTTGTGATCATCATAAAATCCCTCTTACTGCACACTGCACACCCTGTGAAGTTCAGTAAGAAAGATCCATTCTCCAAGCAGGTGGTACCCTAAAATACCAGAAATAGGAATTTTATTTTCTTGGATCTCAAATGTTGTTGTTAAGTGCCATCGAGTTGATTCTGACCCATAGCAACCCTGTACAGGGTTTCTAAGGAGCAGCTGGTGAGCTTGAACCACCGACCTGCAATTCAAGGTCTTGGGTGAAAACAATAAACTTAAATTTTTAATGGCAAAAATATGGCCAAAATGTATTTATTTGAAGGCTATCCCAGGTTAGGTTTTGAGATTACCGACTGTTCTAAAGAAGTACAATTGATGTTAAATAAAACTCAAGTACAATATGACATCTTCAGGTCACTAAGGACAATTATCATTTAAAAGAGGACTAAATGCAAACAGATATTTAAAAATAACTTTATTAACTCTGAATATAACATGAAAAGATAAAACTAGAGAAATTTAATAGCCAAGAATGTTAAGTGGGGTATTATAAAATAAGAATTAAAATTCAATCAAAGTGAAAAAATTAGGCCAATCATAAAGATAATCTTATATCATAAAATTCCAACTCATAGCAACCTTCCTAGGAATGACTGCAGGCCAGTGCATTATCCTGCAGTGCCACATATATATAATGTGACGCTCAATTGTTGGTAAAGCTTCCTCTCAAGCCTCAACAGTGCTACAAAATAAACTTCAACAACAACAAATTCTTAGTTCTAGAGGTATCAGTCCTCAAGCAAATGTGAGTCAGGAAGACAAGACCAGTTCTGCAATTCATCAGGCTGGCACCACAGGTCTTCAAGAAAAGATTTTATCTGATCTCTAAGAAACTATAAACAATATACTCACCTAGCTCCAGGGAGGTCTTTGCCAAAGGACTAACCACAAGGCCAGCAGATCGAAACTACCAGCTATCCCATGGGAGAAAGTTGAGGTTTTCTGCTCCCATCAAGATTTACAGCCTCGGAAACCCTACGCAGCATCGCTATGAGCCAGAACCAACTCCACAGCACACTACCACCACTACCTCTGAGAACCAGAAGTCATTTTATAAATAATTTAGTCCAATCCTATTTTCTGACTTAAAACCATTCCATCCAATCAACATTTTCTCCATTGCAGTTACGTGCTTGATACTGCACAAAGCCTAGTGAATGACTCAAAGGCTAATCAAACATGCTGCTATCTTCAAGGAGCTTATCAAAAAGAAAAAAAAGCTTTTCTTTTGTTTTGTGCTTATTACACATATTTTCCTACTCTTAAGTTTTCAAAGATTTTCTCCTATGCTTTCTTATATAAGCTTTACAGGTTTAGCTTACATGTTTAGTTCTTTGATCCATATTGAATTTTTATATATGGCATGAGTTAAGGATAAAGGCTTAGATATTTATATATCTCCAGTTGTTCCAGCAACATCTATTGTTGAAAGAAATCAAATGACCAGATAGATGCATAGAAGCCTACTTTTGGACTACTCTGTACCCTGGACTTACATGTCTACCTTTACCTGGATACATTTTTATTACAGTAGTTTGATAGCAATCTTATAATTTATAAATTTTTTTTTTCAAAGTCTGCCTAGTCTAGGTCCTTTTCATATCCATTTTTTCCCCTTTTATTTTCATTTACAAAAAAAAAAAAAAAAAAACAACCCAGGACTTGATTTGTCATCTGAGCATCCTTTCAGGGCAGAAAGTGAAATGGGATGCTTTGATTTACTGAAGGAGGCACTGCTAGGTACCACCTGGGCATGCTTCACAGAGCAAGACCCAGCTTATGGTCTCAAGATGACTTGGGACATAACTGTATGTCTCCCTTAAGAGAAGAAGGAAGAAAAGCTGGTGGTGTGAAAGCAAGTGAGTCACACAATTTTATTGGAATTTTGGGAGCTCTGGTAGCGTAGTGGTTACGAATCGGGTTGCGAGCCTTAAGGCCAGCAGTTCGAAACTACCAGCTGTTCCGCGGGAGAAAGCTGAGGCGTTCTGCTCCCGTAAAGATTTACAGCCTCGGAATCCCTGTACAGGGTCGCTATGGGTCGGAAACGACTAACAACAACAACAACAACATATATCTTTGGCAAGTCATCTCATCTCATTGAACCTCGGTTTTCTTATCTATCATTAATATGAGGACCTTGGCTCAGCTTCAGCATTTGTTGTGAAGCTTAAAGGAGACCAAGGCAATACTATTTGAACTATAAAAAGCCTTACAAAATGTAGTTACCATTTTCTAGAAAAAGGAACTCTTCTTGGCAAGTGAAGAGGCATCAGAACAAGCAAATAGTGGTCCACCGAAGGTGTCCTGATGCTGTGGGGCTTTGGAGGCTCTGTAGACTGTTCTGGGGGCATTCCATGTAGATTTAAAAATCAGCTAGTAAACGTTTATAAAAAAGCCTGTTGGGATTTTGATTTAGACGTCTACAGATCAATCTGAGAATGGACATCTTAACAACACTGAGTCTTCCAATCTATGAGCATGGTCTGTCTCTACATTTATTTTTTCAATTTATCGTAGCAATGTTTTCTAGTTTTCAGTGAAAAGATACTGCAATTAAAATCAAAAAAAATTTTTTTTCTTCTTGCTTTTTTAAAAAAATCTGTCTTCCCCATCTACTCTCTTTTGAGTTGTTAAGTGCCGCTGGGTTGGTTCTGACTCAGTAACCCTACATAGGGTTTCCAAGGAGTGTCTGGTGAACTTGAACCACTGACCTTGTGGTTGGAACCAAACTTGCATTCTAGCGCATTAACCCACAGTGCCACACCATCTCTAACCTGTGAATAATTTTCCTTTTCCTTCCACCCCTATAACCATCACAGAATGTTTCTTTCAGCAATGAAAATCTTTTAATAACTTTTTACAACAGTGGCCTCATACAAAAAGACCTCAATGGTCTTTTTGTGATTGACTCATTTCACTCAGCATAATGTCCTCCAAGTTCATCCATGTTATGAGGTGTTTCACAAATTCATCATTATTGTTTATCCATTTTTCTGTTGATGGCATTTAGGCTGTCTGCATCTTTTCTGTTGCTGTGAAAAGTGCTGCAGTGAACATGGGTGCATACATCTACTTGTGTCTTATTACTGAGGACATATACCAAGTACAGAGATTGCTGGGTCATATGGTATTTCTATTTTATTTCCAACTTCTTGAGACAGCACCATACTATTTCCCACAGTGGGTTAGTCACACCATTTTACAGTCCACCTCAGCAGTATAGGAGAGACCCATATTCCACATCCTTGCTAGCATTTGTTTTGTTGAACTTTGCTATTAATGATCTTGCAAATATTTTGCTCAATTTATTCATTACCATATATTGATGCTCTAATGAATTTTTAAAATTTTCATTTTGTTACTGACCAACTTCAATAATCAAAGTGAGCAGGACTATACCCATAAATAAAAGCACCTTATACAATATACTTTTGTCATCTGACCTTGTAAGTACACAAAATGCAAACACTAAGAACAAAATGGGAGAACAGAAAGATCTGCAGTATATATATATATATGTTGTGTGGTAAGGAAATAAACATTTGAAATGGCAGAATGCAAGTACCACATACAAGAAACTGACACACATTTTATAAGGGGCCTCAAAAGTTTCTAGAAAAAATGGAATTAAAAGACAGTGGAATTTTCCACAAATTTGGTTAAGTCCCTTGTATAAAGAGTCAGAGTCATTTGACTACAGTGAGGGTACCCTCCATCAATCAGCCACACCTATTTTATCAGGTGAGGCATGGCTATTAACAGCAAATTTGGGAAAGTAAATAAAAGCACATAGCATTAAAAGAGGAGTCCTGGTATGGTGCTGTAGGATAAGCACTGGACTGCTAACCACAAGGTTGGTAGTTCAAATCCACCGGCTGCTCTTCAGAAACCCTTAAAGGGTCATGATGAATCAGAACAGACTCAACAGCAGTTAACAACAACATTAAAAGAAGTCTTAGGAGAACAAACAAGATGGCGGATCGGGCGGACGTATAGCAGAGAGCTCCGCCAACAACAACACAGAATACCCGACCAAGCAGGCTCAGGGGATGGTCCCAGAACTCTGAACCACATATAAAGGAATACTTAGAAGGTTGGAAGGCTCACAGCTG
>NW_006408739.1:5280775-5288135 GCF_000296735.1 Chrysochloris asiatica
CACAGGAATGTTTTGCTGTGAGTTTCTGTAGAAAACGGACTCCTCACTCTTAGAAGATGCACTTTGTAAGAGAGGCCTTCTTTCTCTCTGAACATGGTGATTGTAGACACAAAACTTGGAATTGCAAGAGGTTTTGCTATGGTATCGGTTAGGACTATTCATGTTTGGTAAAGTGGAGTGTCAGAGAAAAAGAGGAAGGTCTCCAGCGAGATGATGTTCCCTTATTCTGTTGGCTGCAAACAATAAGCTATTCTAATAAAAGTGGCTTGCACAATTAAAAAAAAAGAAGTCTTAGAGATCTTCTATAGTGGAAGGAAAAATAATGCAATTCAAGTCAATCATTACACTAAGAATAGTAGACACCTGGTGTGGCACTGTAGTACGCAGTAGACTGCTAACATCAAGGTCAGCAGTTCAAACCCATCAGCTGCACTACAGAGTTGCTATGAGTTGGAACAGTCTCAACAGCGTTTAACAACAACATAACAATAAAAATATTAAAAGGAATCTCGGGGTTCTTCTATGGTGGTGACAGTGTGCCACGGAGTCGGTTCTGACTCACAGCAACCCTGCATAGGGTTTCCAAGGCTGTAAATATTTACAAGAGCAGAAAGCCTCATCTTTCTCCCATAGAATGGCTGGTAGTTTCGAACTGCTAATCTTGAGGTTAGCAGCCGAACTCGTAAATCACTATGCTACCAAAGGTTCTTCTAACAGTGAAAGGAAAAATAATGTAATTCAAGTCAATTATCACAATAAGAATAGAGTCCTGGTGTGGCACTGTAGTAAACAGTGAGTGCTAACATCAAACTCAGCAGCACAAACCCACCAGCTGCTTGAAAACCTCATACAGGGTTGCTATGAATTGGAACTGACTCAATAGAACTTAACAATATAATAGCTTTCCACCACACATCTGTCAGTTTGTCATAGTTTTGTGGCTTACGTGTTGCTGTGATGCTGGAAGCTGTACCACTTGGTGTTTCAAATACTAGCAGAGTCACTCATGGTGGACAGGTTTGAATGGAGTTTCTAGATTCAGACAGACTAGGATAAAAAGACCTGGTGATATACTTCTAAAAAAGCTAGTCAGTGAAACACTATCTGATATGATGCTAGAGAATGAGCCCCTCCAACTGGAAGGCATTCAAAATACAAATGGTGAAGAGCTGTCTCCTCAAAGTTCACCTAAATGTATGGATATGAAGAGAGTAAAGCTTTGGGGACTGTCATTTGCTGACGTGGCATAATTCAAAAGGAGACGAGACAGTTGCAAGTATCCATTAGTAATTGCATCATGGAATGTATGAATCTAGAAAAATAAGTAGTCATCAGAAGTGAAGTGGAATGCATTAAGATTAACATCCTAGGCATTAATGAGCTGAAATGGTCTAGTATTGACCATTTTGAATCAAATAATCATATAAGGTCTGATATGCTGTTGATTTTGTAAAGTGCAGTTGAGGCGGTCCCGACTCTGTATATGTTTTCCTAGGAGCAGCTGGTGGGTTTGAACCACTGACCTTGCAGTTCAAACCGACCTGCTATGCTAGGAATGACAAATTGAATAGGAATGATGTTATATAGTCAAACAGAATATTTCAAAACCTATTCTGAAACACCACTATGTCAATGATATATTATCCATATGCCTACAAGTAAGATCAGTTACTACAACTATGCACTAACAACCAAAGCCAGTGATAAAGAAATTGAAGATTTTGACCACCTTGTAAGTCTGAAATTGACTGTTCAACCAAGATACATGAATATTAGTGATTGAAACGCGAAAGTTGAAAAGAAAGACGGACTGGTAGTTAAAAATATGGTTTTGGTGATAGAAAAATAACTGGATATGGCATGTTTAAATTTTGCAAACTCAATGACTTATTCATTGCAAATACCTTTTCAACAACAAACATGGCAACTATACATGTACACCTTAACAGATGGAATACACAGGAATCAAATCAACTACATCTGTGGGAGGAGATGATGGAGAAGTGCAACACCATCAGCCAGAACAAGGTCAGGGACGGAATGCAGAATGGATCAACAACTGCTTATGTGTAAGTTCAAGCTGAAGTGGAAGACAATTAAACCAAGTCCATGAGAGCCACAATATGATCTTGAGTATATCCCACCTGAATTTAGAGGCCATCTCAAGAATAGATTTGACCCCAGTGGACACTAATGACTGAAGAACAGATGAGTTGTAGGAAGACATCAAAGATATCAGCAAAAGATCATTAAAAAGGAAAGACCAAAATGGATGTCAGAAGAGACTCTGAAACTTGCTCTTCAACATCAAGTAGTTAAAATGCAAGGAAGAAATGATGAAGCAAAAGAGCTGGACTTCAAAGGGCAGCTCAAAAGGACAAAGTAAAGTATTAATAAAATGTGCAGAGTGATAATGAAAGTGAAATTTGGAGTTAGAAAACCAATTTTCAAGTTGAGAGAACTAGAGAAAAAAAATTCAAGCCCTGAGTTTTAATACTGAAGGAGTCTATGAAAGAACAATGAGTTTTCTGCTCCCATGGAGATTCAAAGCCTCAGAAACTATACAGGGCTGCTATGAGTCAAAATTGACACAATGACACTTAACAACAACATAGGCAGAATGGTGAATGACACAGAAAGCATAAAAAAGAAAATGGAAGAAATACACAGAGTCACTGTAACAAAAATAATTGATGGACTGTTTTAGAGGCAGCATATGATCAAGAACCAATGGTATTGGAGGAAGAAATCCAAGCTGCACTGAAGGCAAAGGTGAAAAACAAGGCTTCAGGAATTGACAGAATACCAACCGCAATGTTTCAAGAAACTGATGCAGAGCTGGAGACACTCACATGCCTAAGCCAACTGACAGGAAGAGATTCATGTATATGTCTAGTTCAAATAAAGAAAGAAAGGTGATCTAATGAAATGTGGAAATTATCTAACAATATTATTAATATCACACACAGGCAATATTATGCTGAAGAGAATTAAAAAACGGTTGCAGCAATTCATGAATAGGGCATTGCCAGAAATTCAAACTGAATTCAGAAAGGACATCATTGCTGATGTTGGATAGATCTTGGCTAAAGCACAGAATACCAGAAACATGTTTACCTGTGTTATCTTGACTATGTGAATCATAAAAAAAATGTGGAAAAAAATTTGAAGAGTGGAATTCCAGAACACTTCAACTGTGCTCATGCAGACCTGTATACAAAACACAACAAGGGGATATTGAATAGTTTAAAATTAGGAAAGGTGTGTGTCAAGGTTGTATCCTTTCACCACACTAATTCAATCTGTATTCTGAGCAAACAATCTGAAAAGCTGAACTATATGAGGAAGAACTTGGCATCAGGATTGGAGAAAGACATACTAAAAATCTGTGCTATGCAGAGGACACAACCCTGCTTGCTTGCTGAAAGAGAACTTGAGGCACTTACTGATGAAGATCAAAGACTGCAGCCTTCAGTATGGATTTACATGTTAACATAAAGAAAACAAAAATCATTACAATTGGACCAATAAGCAACATCATGATAAACAGTGGAAAGACTGAAGTTGTCAAGGATTTCATTTTAATTGGATCCACAATCAATGCCCATGGAAACAGCAGTCAAGAAATCAAACAATGTACTGCAATGGGCAAATCTGCTACAACAAAGGCAAAGATGTCATTTTGAGGACTGAGGTACACCTGATCCAAACCATAGTATTTTTCAAATGCTTCATATGCATGTGAAAGCTAAACAATGAATAAGGAAGAACTGATTTCTTGGAATTATGGTGAAGAATATTAAATACACAATGACTGCTATAAGAATGAACAAATCTACCCTGGAAGAAATACAGCTAAAATACTCCTTCAAAGTGAAGAAAGTGAGACTTTGTCTCATCTACTTTAGAGAAGTTATTAAGAAGAACCAGTCCCTGGAGAAGAACATCATGCTTGGTAAATCAGAGGGTCAATGAAAAAGAGGAAGACCCTCAATAAGATGGATTGGCACAGTGTGGTTGCAACAATGGACTCAAACATAGTAACTGTGAGGATGGCACAATGCTTCGTACTGCTGTACACAGGGGAGCTGTGAGTTGGAACCAACTTGATAGCACCTAACAATCAGAACATAATAGTTTTTGTTTTTTTTTTTTTAAAATAAAATTAGTATAGGTGACAGCATGTTATAGGGTAAAATCTTAGAAATTTGAAATTATTTTGCCAAGGATTTGATCAATGTATCTTTCACAGAAAACTCTTATTTCAGACAGTACTATTTAGTAGTAAATGAGGGGAGACCAGGCTTACTGGTCAGCTAGAGACTGGTAGAACCCCTGAGACTGTAGACCTTAGTCACCCTTTAGATATAGAACTGAACTCACCCCTGTGGATCAATTTTCACCCAAACAACAGACAGGTCTATAAGAGGAACAATAACGCTGGTGAGGTAAGCACACCTTTGAATAATCAACCATTTGAGACCAAAAGGGAAGCATTTACCTAAGGACAAAGTTCAGAAGGGTTAGGAAAGGAGGAAAAGAAACAGGAAACACAGGAAATAGGATAACTGGTGTTACATTGAAGGAATTGCAATTAAGATAAAACAAAATGTGTTTGAATTACTGCAAGTAAAACTGATGCTCTTCTCTGTAAATTTTCACCCAGTTAATAATCAAAAGGGTGGAAAAAGTATACGAGGGGGCTTCAGAATAAGAAGGGTGCAAAAAAGTATACAAGGGAAAAATTTTCATTATCTTTTAGCTCTATTTTCCCAAGAACTTTTTGAAGCCCCTTCACATACATTTTGTCTTTTGTTGTTGTGGTTAAGTGCCATCGAGTCAGTTCCGACTCTGAGCAACCCTTATAGGTTTCCAAGGAGCAGCGAAAGTTTAAAATAAAAAATGGAAAACACAGTTTTAAAACACCCCTTTATATATAGTGTTTTACCAATTACATAACAGAATCAGCATTTAATGACATCTGATATAATACTATTGATCAGGCAACAATCTCAGTATAAGAACTTTGGTAGTCTAGATTTATATGATATATAGAAAGTACTGAATTTTAATTTAATTTAAATATCACTCATTCATACTGATCTTATCCTCTCTAATTAAGTTAATGATATATTTCTGTATTGCTGTTGCATTACTGTGAGATTTACAGTTGAAACTTGAAATATATGAAATACAGGTTTAATTTATAGTTTGGTTTCAAAGATATTTTATTACAATGTTATGCCTGTTCAGTAATTTTAGAAAATGCAACAGAGTTCTAGTTCCAACTGGTTTGCTAAATGCTTTTCTGAAAAATTTGTTCAAAGCTCAGTTAAAAAAAACTAGGTTCAGACAATTAGTGTGGCTCATTTTGAAACTCATACATACTTGAGTCAAGTTCTTAGTAAATTATAAGCAAGTAGGCCACGGGCCTGTTAGGAACTCCATTGTGCATTTATAATTTATAAATAAAGTATCTATCACAACCTTTAGGTAATTTCATGTAACTAAAAGATAAACAACTAAATTGGTGTTAACCATTGTTAATTGCCATGGAGTTGTTTCCAACTCATAATAACCCTGTATAATATTTCCAAGGATTGACTTGTAGGTTTGAACCACTGACCTTGCAGCTGATTAATAGTCTAGTGCTTACCACCCCACCAAGATCCAAACAATTATATATTACCTACTATTCTACACATGCAGCTTCCCAATCAGCTAACCCATTATTCTTTGTCAAATTTGTTTCAATGTGTGGACACTTGCTGCCTCCATCTTACTAGCCTTTCCATTGCTAAACGTGAACAACTGGCTTCTGCTCTCACTGCTCCTACAAATATCTCATGACTTCAAAGAATCTCAGAGTTGGAAAGACCCTTGACATTCTAGGTGGTGAGTTAATGGCTTCGAACAAAAAGAGAGTTCAGTTTCATTAAAGGTCAATCATTTCATTTTTGAACATGCTAGTAATAAGTTCTTTATTTTAATTCAAAATGTACTATCCTATAACATCCACCCACTAATTACTTCTAAATCCACCTTCTGAATTTCCAAAGAAAAGTTTAATTCTTCCTCATGACAGCGCTTTAATTATTTCACAACATAATAAAATCAGACAAAAGTGCTTCTGACAAGTTTATTTTTGTTAAGTGCTGTCAAGTCATAACGACCCTGTATAGGGCTTCCAAGGAGTGGCTGGTGAGTTTGAACTGCCATCCTTGCAGTTCAAACCAATCTTGCTGATGAATGCTTATCCTACAGCACTACACCAGCACTCCTCTGAAAGCGTACTCTCCTGGTTTTCCAATCACCTCAATTATTTTTCTACTCTTCTTTTTTTTTTAAATTTCCTAAATTAATTCATTCTTTGAAGCACAGTCCTCAATTCTGCTTGGTTCTCCACATTACTTTCCAGAGGTAACTCCTCTCAATTTTGACACATTTGTAACACCAGTCTGAATCTGATATCCAAACTACAATCTTGTATCTTAACTTGACTTCTTAGATGCTACATTCTCAGCCTACAATGAAACACTATAAAAACTTGATAACTTGGGTCCAAACTTTTATGTTTCTCATATGCCTCAATTTCTGTAATGCTTCCAATTTCCCAGTTGCCTACATTGAAAATCTTCAGATCATTTATAGTTAGTTCTTCCTTATTGTTTTCCTCCTCCATTATATTGGTTGAGTCATTTGAATTCCTTTTGAAATGAGGTCTTCATTATCTTATGCCTACACTACTGTTATCATGTTTTCCTTAGTGTTTTGTGAATGTTTCTGCGCTTTTCTTTTACAACCACCCCTCCACCCTGTGCCTATAAAGCCTATGCTGTTGTTGAGTGCTGTCAAGTCGGTTCCGACTCATAGTGACCCTGTTAAGGGTTTCCGAGCAAAGGCTGGTGGATTGAAACTGCAAACCCTGTGGTTCACGGCCCCATGCTTATCCTACAGCGCAACACAAAGACTCCATAATTATACATATGGTGTGGCGCTGTACGATAAGCACCGGGCTGTGAACCACAAGACCAGCAGTTCAAACCCACCAACTAACCCATTATTCTTCATCAAGTTTCTTTTTTTCAATGTGTAGAGTTAACTTCAGGGTCACTATTTGTCAGAACTGACTTAATGGCCCTTAGCTCTATATGTTGTTGTTAAGTGCCGTCGAGTCGTTTCTGACCCATAGCGACCCTGAACATGGTTTCCAAAGCTGTAAATCTTTATGGGAGCAGAAAGCCTCATCTTTCTCCCACGGAGCAGCTGGTAGTTTCGAACTGCTGACCTTGTGGTTCGCAGCCCACTTCATAACCACTAAGCTACCAGAGCTCCTTTTAGCTATATATATATATATATA
>NW_006408739.1:5288650-5292124 GCF_000296735.1 Chrysochloris asiatica
CCTCATCTTTCTCCCACGGAGCAGCTGGTAGTTTCAAACTGCTGACCTTGCAGTTCGCAGCCCGATTCGTAACCACTACGCTACCAGAGCTCCTTAGATAAGGTTAGCAATTTGAAACTACCAGCTGCTCCGCGGGAGAAAGATGAGGCTTTCTGCTCCCGTAAAGATTTACAGCCTCAGAAACCCTGTTCAGGGTCGCTATGGCTCGGAACTGACTCCACGGCACATAACAACAGCAACATCTATAAATGTATACATATATATTTTAAAGCTTTTATTATGAATTGAGTGATAGTTTACATGGGAGAACATTGGTTTTGCACTTGTGCATACATATCTTTAAATAACATATTTTTGTTTTGCCTAGTTTGAATTGTACTTTATGCATTCTTTCATCAACAGTGTATTTGTAAGGCATATTCAGGTTGCTATGTAACTCTAGGTTCATTTTCACTGTTCTAACTTACGGTTTCTCAACCATGGAACTATTTTGGGATAGCTAATTTTGTTGGTGGAAGTGGGGGTGAGGAGATGCCCTATACAATGTAGAATCTTTAGCAGCATCCTTAACTTCTACTCACTAGATGCTAGAAGTACTTCTCCAGAGTTGTGACAATCAAAAATGTCTCCAGACATGGCCAGATGGCCCCCTAGAAGGCAATATCACCCACAGTTGAGAGCCATGCTCTAATTCCTTTTCATGCTCATTCAGTCTTCCATCGTATGAATGTATCACTTAACTTTTCCAGACACAACTGCTGCTAATACCTTTTGAACACGTTCACACAAGTCTGCAGGAGCAGATGCCCATGCATTACTAAGGGTAACTCCTGGGTCAGTGAGTATGCACATCTTTAACTTCACATGGTACCGCTACACGTTTTTCTAAGGTGGCTATATACTATATGAGAGTTCACGCTATTATATCCTTCCCAAAAGACTTATTATTGCTCACAAACATTGAAGAAATAGAAGCAACTAGAGATTTTACACCTCCCAACCAATGCAAGAATCCTTGTTGTCATCTTCCATATCCTTGGCACGTTCTTAGAGCTCTGGTGGCTTCCGTAAACATTTACAACTTTGGAAACGCCTGTGGGGCCGCTCTACTCTGATTATAAGGGTCACTGAGTTGGAATCAAGGGTACTGGCCCCACTAAACCCACTGCTATGAAGTCATGCTGACTGATCGTGATCTAGAGGACAGAGTAGAACTGCCTTATAGGGTTTCCGGGGCATGGAAGGAGCTCTGGTAGCATAGTGGTTACGAATCAGGCTGTGGACCTCAAGGTCAGCAGTTTGAAACTACCAGCTGTCTCGCGGGAGAAAGATGAGGCTTTCTGCTCTGGTAAAGATTTACAGCCTCAGAAACCCTGTATAGGGTCGCTATGAGTCGGAACCGACTCCATGGCACATCACAACAACAATTTTCATGGAGTCCTGGTGTGGCACAGTAAGATAAACACTAGAGTACTAACCACAAAGTTGGTGGTTTAAACCCATCAGCCGCTCACTAGAAATACTATACAGGGTCACTAGTGGTTGGAATCACTTCACAGCACCTAACAACTATCTTTATGGAAGCTCACAGCCTCTTCTTTCTCTAGTGGAGTGGCTGATGGATTCCAACCTTGGACCTTCCATTTATCTGACTAATGCTTAACCCGCTGTGCCTTCAGGGCTTCCTCCAAGACTTGCCCACGTTGTTCTTCGGTTTTCTTTCTTTTTTTTTTTTATTGGCGAGTGGGGGGTGAGGGTGGGCTTGATACATCCTTTCCTTTTGTAGCCTAATCACAAATATTCAAGTCCCAATGGAAGTCCACACCTGCCATTCTGCAGACAACAGTGCCACCTGCGGCTGCTCTCCTCTATTGCTATTCATTTTTGATTAATCACACACTTTCCCTAAACTGTAAACTCTTAGGCTGGGCAGACACCGCTTTCTCTTTTGTTTGCTCCTTTGAAGTGCCTTTCTGGCCGAGTGAAGCGATCTAGCTACACACGGAAAAATGCTCGGAAAAGTACACAGTGACTGAGAAGCCTCCTGAGTCTAAAAAGTATATAAAAATTTAAAAGACGGACTGCTGGGTGTAGCAACACCAGGGAACCTGAGTTTCTTATTATGGGAACTTGGTGGTGGTTATGTGCTGTGGAGTCGGTTCGGACACCTAGCGACCTTGTACAAGGTTTCCGAGGCTGTAAATCTTTACGAGAGCAGAAAGCCTCATCTTTCTCCCTTGGACCTGCTGTTAGCTTCCAACTGTCGACTTTAAGGTTAGCAGCCCCACTCGTAACCAGAGCGCCTTAGAAAGTGAACTTAATCAATTACGCGAGTCATTTCTCTTCCTGTGAGAGTGTTTCTTCATCCGCAAAATTAAGTTAATTAAAAACAGAGCATATGAAGTCCCTTACAGCACCAAGAACTCGGTAAGAAATCAGAGCGAGCTCGCGAATGAAACGGGGAGTGGGGTGTCTCTAGGTTGTCTCTTGGGGCTCAAAAGAAGGAGGTCCGAGATGAAACCAGTCACTAGGGCGGGGACCAGCGAGAAGAGGGCCACAGGCCGTCCCGAAAGTCCAAAGACTACAGGAAAGGAAGCTCCCGGGTCACTGGCCAGTACGGCTGAGTGCGGGGCCAACTACGGACCAATGCAGCGGGAAAATCTCGACGCCCACTCGCTCACCCGGTTGGGGTATTCCTTCTCCACACAGTCCCCACACATCGCGACGACCCGTTAACAGGGAACGTCCTCCACCGTTTCCGGAAAGACGAAACCTCGCGAGAACTGATGGAAGGTGGCCGCATGCGCTCCAAGCACTCGACCTTGGGAGCTTTGGTATCAGGAACTGATTCTAAGTTACCGCCCCTTAGCAACTGTTGTTAGGGCAGGTCCTGGTCTCCCGGGCAACATTGAGGTTGGGTGTGGGTTGTTGTTGTTAGTGCCTTCGAGACAGTTCCGACTCATAGCGACCCTGTACAAGGTTTCCGAGGCGGTTTTTTTGTTTGTTTGTTTGTTTGTTTGTTTTAAATTTTTGTGGGAACGGAAACCTCATCTTTCTCCCACGGAGCAGTTGGCAGGCTCGAACCGTGGGTTTTGTGGTTCGCAGTCCAACGCTTATCCTATGGAGCCTCCGCGCTCCCTCCTGAGAGTGGACTAGCTGATGGGGCAGGAAGGGGAAGTGATCTCGTGCTGATGGCTAAGTCCTAATAGCCATCTTTCTGATCTTGTTTAGTGTCGTCGAATGGGGCTCAGAGCTGAACAGGGGACTGTGCACACTAGAACAAAATACTGCCTGGTCCTGCCACCATCCTCACTGTGGTTGTTACGCTTGAGCCCATTGATGCTGTCACTGTGCCAATCTATCTTGCTGACCCTCCACTTTACCAAGTATGATATCCTTCTCCAAGGACTGGTCCCTTGATAACATGTCCAAAGTATGAGAGATGAAGTCTCGCCATCCTAGCTTCTAAGGAGC
>NW_006408739.1:5294099-5298929 GCF_000296735.1 Chrysochloris asiatica
GAAAACCAAAAGGGAAGAACACGGTCAGCATTTCTCAAGCTGGGGGAACTGAAGAAAAAATTCAAGCCTCTACTTTCGTTATTGAAAGATTCTCTGGGCAAATTATTGAATGATGCTGAATGCATCAAGAAAAGATGGAAGGAACACACAGAGTCATTGTACCAAAAGGAAATGGTTAATGTTCAACCATTTCAAGAGGTACATGCATATGAGGCTATTGAAAATACCATGGCTTGGGTCAGGTGCACCTTAGTCCTCAAACTGACATCTTTGGTCTTGAATACTTTAAAGGCATCTTGTGCTGCAGATCTGCCTAATGCAAACTCCTGGAACCCTGCTTTATTGCTGTCACGCCAACGAAATGATACATGGAGGAACATGTAAAATTCTGGCCTCAGAGTCTTTCAAGATTAATAACCATTTCAAAGCAGGCCAATTTAATTGGGTTTGGTAATATGGTCATTATATCCCCATTGAAATATTGGAACTATAACATTTAGTATTTTGCCCTCTGTGTTTTTAAAAATCACAGGTATACTAAGCTAGTGCTGTCAGAGTTCAGTTTACTTGGACTAATTATAATGCCTCCTGTATATCTGACACTTTCAACCTTTCCAAGTGTCCTCATTTCAGTTTCTAGTTTTATCATTATTATAACCCTATATGATGGGAATGAAAAGTATATCTTCTCTTTTCAGATGAGGAAACCAAAGAAGTAAGGTTAGGAGTGAAGTGCATAACTGTTTTCACCACTCAGGAACACCAATGTAGCTCGGATTAATATTTCTATTGGATGAAAACCCCAAATAATGAAATCCACTGCCATTGATTGGTTTCTGACTCATAGCGATCCTTTGGGACACAGTAGAACTGCTCTGTAAGGTTTCTGAGTAGAACTGTACTGTAAGGTTTCTGAGACTGGAAATCTTTACAGAAGCAGAATGCTTCCATCTTTCTTCCACAGAGCAGATGGTGGGCTTGAACCTTTCGGTTAGCAGCCAAGAACTTAACTACTTTGCCACCAGGGCTCCTTTTCTATTGGACAATATGGGTCTATATGATCCTTCCTTCTTGTGTTGTTAAGTGTTGTCAAGTCAATTCTGACCCATAGCAACCCTGTATAGGATTTCCAAGGAGCAGCTGGTGAGCTTGAACCACCAACCTTACAGTTCAAACGACTTAGCAGTCTGACATTAGCCCACAGTGCCACGCCAGGACTCCAATCCTACCTTGTATACATCTTTAAATACTTCTCTTTTTAAAGTTGGAGTCCTGGCGTGGCGCTGTGGGTTAATGGACGGGACTGCAAAGTCGGTTTGAACTGAAAGGTCAGCAGTTCAAACTTACCAGCTGCTCCTCGGAAGCCTAATACAGGGTTGCTATGGGTTGGAACCGACTCGATACTACTTAACAACAAACAACAAAATTTTAAAGCCTAGTGCCAACTTAGTTTTCTTAACCATTATATCTATTTTACTCAATTCTATAGACATTTGTTGAGTACCCTCAGTGTGCAATAGGAAGAAGAACAAACTGCCCATTTCCATCCTACATTGGCTCATAATAGAGGCCAACAAATAAAATGAGCACAAATATCTAAAATTACTGAAAAATTGGGGTATTAGAGCACAGAATGGAGAGAATAGTGCCAATTGGGGGCTAAGAAAGGAGAATTTGGGCCTTGAAAGATGTATTTTTTAAAAAACAAACCCCCAAACAAAACCCATTACCATTGAGTATTGTTGTTGTTAGGTGCCATCAAGTTGGTACCGACTCATAGCGACCCTATGCACAGCAGAACAAAACACTGACCGATCCTGGGCCAACCTCACTACTGTTGCCACGCTTGAGTCCATCAATGCTGCCACTTGGCTGATCCATCTCGTTGGGGGTCTTCCTCTTTATCTCTGACCCTCCACTTTACCAAACATGATATCCTTCTCCAGCAACTAGTCCCTCCTGACAATATGTTTGGCCAAAAGCAAAGATTTTTTATTTGGGAATTTCAGGAGGAACATGCCAAGGAGTTTTTATTTTATCCTGTCAGATCTAGGGAACCAGTGAATATTTGAGCAGGAGAGTAATGTCAGAGTTGTGGTTTAGGAAGATTATTTATCAGCAATTTGTCAGAACTGGTTAGAGCTAGAAGAAATTGGAGATACAAAAGGTAGACACTAACAGGGACCACAAGGGGGAGATGTATAGCTTTCTGCTTCATCACTAACAGCGAGTATGCACTTAAAAGACATACATAAAATTAAAAATTACAGTGCAGTTGCAAATTTCATAGAGTATGTCCTTGTATATGAGCTCACTTAATGTTCTGAGGCATGAGAGGCAAACTATGAATTTATGAGGGTCTTTTTTGTACCTGTCCAGAGAGATTGTCTTAAAAAAATTTTTTTAATTAAAAATTTAAAAATTTAATTAAAAGACACAAGTAAATAAAAATTCATCTTATTCATAGGCATAAGTGTTCACAACTGCCACAAAAGCTCAAGAGCTATTGGCTAACTCCCTAGTGAAGTTCTCCAGTCAGATCTGGTCACAAGTAGGGGGAAGAGCAAGGGAGCTGAGGGGGAAGGGGGAGGGAGTGAACTAGTCAAGAAATTCAAGCGTCACTGTTGTAATTGTTGTTGTTGGTAAGTAATGTACCAAGTGGGTTCAGTCTCATAGACACCCTGTATAGGGTTTCTGAGGAGCAGTTTGTGGGTTTAAACTGTTGGCCTTGTGGTTTGAAGTCCAGTGTTGATCCTACAGCTTCACATCAAAAGTCCTTTGTAGTAATTGTTGCTGGGAAGAGGCTTTGAGTCAGTTCAGACTCATAGCAACCCTGTGTAGGGTTTCCTAGAAACATGAAAATATCTGAGATTCACAGATGGAAAAAGGGAAAAATAGATGTTTTATTATTAGAACCCAAAAGGAATAGACAAGTAATAGTATAAAACAACAAAGCAAACAGCAAACCCCAAAATTAATAATAATAATAATCTCATTCTCTCTCATAGGGAATTATATAAGATAGAGTTTTCAGATGCCAGGTTAGGGTAACCTTATAAGAGAATTTTCATTATGTGATATCATTGATGTGTGTCAAATGTATTTGTTGCAGTTTCCGCATGAGATTGTTGTTGTTAAGTGCCGTCGAGTCGTTTCCGACCCATAGTGACCCTGTACAGGGTTTCCGAGGCTGTAAATCTTTACGGGAGCAGAACGCCTCATCTTTTTCCTGCGGAATGGCTGGTAGTTTCGAACTGCTGGCCTTAAGGTTTGCAGCCCGATTCGTAACCACTATGCTACCAGAGCTGCATGAGATTACCTGTTGGTATTTGAGATCAGTTGAGACTCTAAATGTTAAAATGGACCTACTTGCTAGCTCAATTACATGTGCTAAACTGCAGTAAGAGTGCTATTTGTTTCTCCTTTTAACATCCTCTCTCTATTACATTTTCTCCTTTGTCTTTTATTATGCCTAAAGTTAAGAGACTGGAAGGATGAATTGCCGATCATCTTTTGGTTAACGAGGTGGGGTGGGGGGGTGTAACTAACGGTGGTAAGGAAACACCCTTAAGCTTTTGTGGTTGGGCTACCAGACCAGTTTCACTGATGGAGGGAAGCTCATCCCTGAGTTGGCCTGGTGAAGGTATGTGTCATTCTTTCCATCGACTCAAGTCAAGTGTGAAATAAGAGTCTTTGGTTATCTTTACCTGGTATAACCTGCCTGTGATGAATGAACAGAGGCTAGCCTGGCCTGAAGGCAGTGTTATCAGAACACCTTAAAGTTCAGGGTCAGCTACTTTTATTAGTCCAGTGGCTGACTTGGACTTTCTTCCCTTTTAGAGATGACAACTATTAACAATAGCAGCAGCAACAACAACAGGGTTCTCCTAGCTCACACTGGGCTCCTTTCCTTCTTTAGTCTACAAGTAGGCATCAACTTTTCAGAGACATGGCATATAAGAGTAAGAAATTGAGATACCTTAAAACTTTGAACTGAAACCATCCTGGAGGTCATTTTTTCAGCTAAATAACAGATGGATTAATAAAATAGACAATGTTACTCATGAGTATTGTGGTCCTTTAAAAAAACAAAACAAAACAAAGACCCTATGAAACCAAATAGTCCCTATTTGGTTTCATAGAGTTAACATTTACCCTAAAGCAAAGGGAGGTCAGCGAAGCCAGATTAATGGAAACAAAATAACTAGAACAGAATAATGAGAACATTGACATAATGTGGGAAATGTAGCGAATATTGCTGACCAATAGGTACAAAATCAGTTAAATAAGATCCCAATTTGCTGTGTATGTAAGTTGGTTGTACTGTGGTGGCTTGGGTGTTGCTGTGATGCTAGAAGTTATGCTGATACAGCAGCTTTAGATCTGAGAGTGTTACAGCAGCTTTTAGATCTGTCGAGGAAGAAACCGGGGCCACTCAGAAAGGTGAAGCAGAGTTTCAGATGAAAGTTAGCCACTCAGGGGAGCTAACTTCTCCAGATTCTGAGCTCCGAACACAGGTCAGCACAGGTTTATATGGGGTCAAGATTGGGGAGGGGCTAGGTTGTGGACCTGTTTGAGGACAGGAGGGAAACCAGAAGATTGGTTCTGCTCAGTAACCTGATTAGCATTCTAGCTTGTCTCCTGAGCAGGAAGGAGACCTTTCCTGTTCATTCCCCTCTTTTGAGGCTCCTATTACTAAAGGAGCTCTGGTAACGTAATGGTTACGAATCGGGTATGTATTTTGGTATTTTTTATGCTTTCTGAATGCCTCCAGGTAGATGTGATCAGGAAATGGGCTTCCCTTTTCACTCTTCTTCCTGAGAAGTTTCA
>NW_006408739.1:5304179-5306326 GCF_000296735.1 Chrysochloris asiatica
CACAATTCACAGGGTAATATTTGGATTGTCCGGTAATATAGCCTGGTATCACCATAGGCTTCCCTTCTTTTGCAGCAGGGAGATAACTTGATGGGGACAGTGACAAGCTGGCCAGAGTGAATTTCCCGGCCTCTTTCCTGAGAGAATATTGGTTTCTGTGGGATGATCAGCTTTCAGACTTCAATCAGACCTCGACTGGGGATGTTTATTGGCTCTTCCCAGAGTTCCACTAGTCCACACAGGGGGTTTACCTGATTGTCGATCTCCTCAGTCCAATGTGACTGGTTTCCAGAGTTTGAATCAGTAATTGCCAGACATTTTCATGGGGATTCTCCATCTGCAGACTTTTGGTTTCAGGAAGCTGTTTGAACATGCAATTTTGGATGCAGGTCCTGGCCCAGTAAGAGGACCAGGCAGTCATTTTCTTTTCCCCAATGAAGCTGTCCCAGGGTTTCAGGAAGAGCTGGTCCTCAGGCCTCCCTGAGATCTCAGTCACCATCACTGAGCAGAACAATAACAGTCTGTCCCCCATTGTTATTATCAGCTGAGGCCCCAGGGGTGGGGCAATAGGGGTGGCAGAGGTTGATGCCAAATCATGCTTGGCCCCCTTACCCCCTGACACCATTAATTTTCTGTAGACAATGAAGCTTGTTCAACCATCTGTTGAGTTGGATGACTTTTCTGCCAGATCCTCCTCTGATATTTGGGCATTCATTTTTCCAGTGTCCAGGTTTTTGCAATAAGTACATCAGTCCTCTCTTAAGGTCCTCTTTCCTTTCAGGGGTCCTCCCTGGAGTCCCACGGGCTTACCTCTAGTGATCTTTTAGGGAGACAGTTGAGACTTCTCATGCTCTCAGCTGTTAAATACCTCGAAGGTGATGTTCATCAGCTGGGATGGATTCATGCCAATTGCCCTGTTGAATTTCTGCCATTTCTTTTTAATATCCAGGGTGCTTTGTGAGATAAAAGTCATTTTAACTATTCGGATATTTGCTGAGTTCTCAGTATCAAGATCTGTGTACTTACAGTAAGCCTGGTGTTGTTGTTGTTGTTAAGTGCTGTGGAGTCGGCTCTGACTCATAGTGACCCTGTACAGAGTTTCTGAGGCTGTACATCTTTACAGGAGCAGAAAGTATCATCTTTCTCCCCCGGAACTACTGGTAGTTTCGAACTGCTGATCTTAAAGTTCACAGCCCGATTCGTAACCACTACGCTATCAGAGCGCCTTACAGTAAGCCTGGTAGATTCATTTAAAGAATTCAGAGGAGTCCTCAGTTGGCTTCCACTGAACTGCCTGTACGATGTTCAAGCTTTTTTGTTTAGGAACTCCCTTCTTCAGAACTCTGAGAATGCCACTTTTATAGTGTTCCAGGCATGGCAGGCCCATTTAGACTTCAATATGTGTCAGCTAGAGGAATTGCCTTGACTGGGGCAAGGGTCCTGTTCAGGTTTTTTTCTCCATGGATGCATGTTGTTTCATCCCATGCCTTATGTCAGATGAGCCTTTTTCATTGCTGGTCAGGAGCATTGTCAACAGAGCCTGAATATCTCCCCAGTCAGGTAGCAAAAATAGTGGTTATTAAATTTGTTATTTTGGTTGGGTCATCCTGGTGGGTCAGTGCGCTGGACCACCAAGTTGGGTCATCCTGGTGGGTCAGTGCGCTGGACCACCAAGTTCATCTGAACTGCAAGGTCAGAGGTTCAATCCCACCAATTGCTCCCCAGAAGCCTCACACAGGGTCACCAGGAGTCTGACCCAATGGCACCCAACAACATCTCACTAGGAAGTATTTGAATTTTTCCTATTTAACAAATCCAAGCAATGATAGAGAAAGGAGTATGTGCCCAGTAATATCCTGCAGCTTGCCCTTCCATATTCAATCCTATGGGCATCTGCAGAGGGGGTACTGTCTTGCCTCTGTTCCAGGTAGCCCTCTACTGAAATGGGTTCCTTGAAGGGTATAGTATAGAGAAATCACTTCCAAAATGCTTTTCTCAGTGGCTGAATATGACCAGGCAGGTTCACTAGATCAAGCTATATACATATATATTTTTTTCTAATGGCAGTTGCTGGTGTACCAGGAGTTGTAACAAGACAAAGCTACAATCAAAAGCTATATTTCACAGAAAAGTAACCATTTATCTCT
>NW_006408739.1:5306426-5307901 GCF_000296735.1 Chrysochloris asiatica
TCTTTCCCCCACGTGGTCTCATCCAAGATGGCGGCTCCTGGAGCAGCTGAGCGTCCCAGACTAGAAAGCAATGGATTTCTTGCTTTTGCTGCAAATTCCCCAGCTGTAAGCCTTCCAACCTTCTAAATATTCCTTTATATGTGGTTCAGAGTTCTGGGACCATCCCCTGAGCCTGCTTGGTCGGGTATTCTGTGTTGTTGTTGGCGGAGCTCCTTATTGCACTTCCACCCGATCTGCCATCTTGTTTGTTCTCTCAGCATTCACTTTTCATCCCTTAACCTCTCTCTCAAATCCTTCTGCCTCCTCCAACATTCAAGCCCTCTTGGTACACGGTTTTTCTTGCCAACATTTCTAATGCCCTCATCAGTACAATCAGTTCAGTTTTTTGAGCTGAGATCCCCAGCAGGAAGGTTATTGCCTCCACCTGGTCTTGTAAGAGTACTATTACACACCCTGCTATTTGAGTCCCTTTTTCCATGTAAGCACTTCTGTTCCCGAATAACGTCTAACCCACCAGATGTAGTCAAACAGGTCAGGTTGGCTGAAGAATACATGGTCAATGATTTCTATACAATTATGGTTCAGACTTCTAGTTGCCACATCAGGGAGAAGTATGGCAGGTTTGTTGTTGTTATGTGCCATCGAGTCAGTACCGACTCATAGCAACCTTATGCACAGCAACATGAAACACTACCCGATCCTGGGCCAACCTCACTATAGTTGGCACACTTGAGTCCATTGATAATGCCACTTGGCCAATCCATCTTGTTGGGGGTCTTCCTCGTTTTCTCTGACCCTCCACTTTACCAAACATGATATCCTTCTCCAGCAACTGGTCCCTCTTGACAATATGTCCAAAGTCTGAGAGACGAAGTTTGGCCATCTTGGCTTCCAACAAGGACTCTGGATGCATTTCTTCCAAAACAGATCTATTGGGTTTTTTGGCAGCCCATGGTACTTTCAATATTCTCCTCAAACACCATCACTCAAAAGCATCAATTCTTCTACGGTCTTCCTTATTCACTATCCAGCTGTTGCATTCATATGAGGTTGTTAAAAATACCATGTCTTGGGTCAGGCACACCTTAGTCTTCAAAATGACATCTTTGCTCTTCAACACTTTCAAAAGGTCTTGTGCAGCAGATTTGCCTAATGTACTACGTCGTTTGATTTCTTGACTGCTTCTTTCTTGAGTGCTGATAGTTGTTGCAAGAAGAATGAAGTACTTGACAACTTCAATCTTTTCTCCATTGATAAGAATGTTGTTTATAGGCCCAGTGGTGAGGATTTTTGTTTTCTTGACATTGAGATGTAATCCATACCGAAGGCTGTGCTCTTTGATCTTCATCGGCAAATGTCTTAAGTCCTCTACTTTCAGCAAGCAAGGTTGTATCATCTGCATATCACAGGTTGTTAATGAGTCTTCCTCCAATCCTGATGCCACCTTTTTCTTCATAGAACCCAGCTTCTCAGAT
>NW_006408739.1:5312206-5313857 GCF_000296735.1 Chrysochloris asiatica
CAAGTTGCCCGTCCCTGTCTACCCTTTGTGTGGAGGGGTTGGGAATAGTTCTTGCAGCAGGGATTTGTTTCCTCTTTTGAGCTACTGCATTAATATGTGTAGGTTGCATGGCTTTGATATTAGTGATATAAATGCATTATAGTACATATATGCAATATAGCTTACATATTCCTGGAATTCCAGGTTGTTTTTAGTTTCTTAAACATAAATACAGGACAAAAACAAAGTAATTTTACAAACAAATAGACAATCTGACACAGTGGTTGAATAATTCAAGCTGTAAGATAGTATAATAATTTAAGGATCCATTCAAAGGTTATTTTTCCATCAACTAGATCATACATTGGCCAAGTTGTATTACATTAAAACACCATTTCCTTTGATGTCATAGGAAGGTACCCCTACAGAAACCAGTTAGAATTATGCCTTACAGCACTTTTTTGGGGGATTGAGGCCTATATTTTCATTTTAGATACAGAGGTTAACCTTAACAGAAACAGAAGGGACACTTGTAGGAAATTACTTCCTGTCTACAATGCCCCAATGTGTCCACCCAGAATAAAGCAAGGGGGTCTCAAAGGGAAGGCGACAGTGAGTGCAGGAGACAAAGGGCCAAAAACTCCCAAAGAAAAGATTCTTGGCAGCGCTGTGTGGAGTGTTCGGTTACTGTGCTCCTGGGCTTACCTGTCCAGGTGGCCAGTGGGCCTCTCATGAACGGTGCGTTTACAACAGACAGATCACATCCAGGCTTTGCTGAGAAATGTTGTCAACACCCTGGATACTGCCTAGTTCCTTCTTGGTTATGAGGTCACTGATGAGTTATCAAGAGTGCTTACCGACAAACATTCAAGAAATCCAATCTGTACTCATTTTAGTGAGAGTGAGACTTTTTCATTTCATTTTGCAAAATCAGGCACCAAACCACACCTTGCGGCCATTTCACAAAGCCTTTTATTCTTCTAGGTTGAGAAAGTCCTTCTCCTCAGTTCTTCATTGATTGAGAACTATGGGGTTAATAATCTTTCCCCAGAGGCTGCCTACTTTCCCTTGATGGAAGCACTCTTATTTAAAGTTCCTAGTTGTTGAACAGGTTCTTCCTCCTCCCCCAATTCATCCCATTCACATACCCCAGATGCATAGGCCACTGTGGCTGTGTTAATCAACAGTCTATGTCTGGTCTAGAAATTTCCTGGAGCCCCCCTTATTCCTGAAGATGGACCATCTTGAGAATTTATTTCTCACAGCTTGAATTGCTAACCTTGCAGTTCAAATATATGTAATTTAGTAGGTACATAAATTAGGTTAAAAAAAAAATTAAGCTCATAGGCAAGATAATAAAAGAACATAATGAGATTAAGAAGTGGAAGATTGAAAACTTGACACAATTGAGAATCAAAATGAGATTATAGCAGATACAACAAACAATTAGAACTAGACAAGAACATAAAAGAAAAATTAACAGTAATTTTTTTTACTGTTAATTACAGTATAATTAAATTTAGTAAACAGTTTATAGACTAGCTGTTCAGCTTGAGGACTAAGGTGCGCTTGACCCAAGCTATGGTATTTTCAATAACCTCATATGGATGCGAAAGCTGGACAGTGAATAAGGAAGATCATAGAAGAATTGATGCCTTTGAATTGTGGTGTT
>NW_006408739.1:5315695-5320740 GCF_000296735.1 Chrysochloris asiatica
CCAGGTGGCATCATTGATGGATTCAAGTGTGGCAGCGGGAGTGAGGTTGGCCCAGGATCAGACATTGTTTCGTTCTGCTGTGCATGGGGGTTGCTATGAGTCGGTTCCGACTCGATGGCACCTGACAACAACAACTGCTATCCAAGAGCATTGTGATCTTGTGTGACAATGCATATCCCATACCTCTGCCCACACTGTTGACACTCTGCAAAAAACTATTTTCAGTTGTTAAAGTATCCTCCCTATAGTGTTGATCTTGCTTCATCAGACTTTTACCAGTTTGGTCCCCTAAAAGCAGCCTTCTAGGACAAAGATTTTCACCTCTGATGAAAAAGTGAAGACAATGGTGCATTTGTGGTTTGACGCTCAGCCTAAAACATGTTTTAATAAGGGAATATAAAAGCATGTTGATAGATGAACAAATGGTATAGAAAAGTAAGGAAATTATGTTGAAAACTAATGTATTTGTCTTTTCTAAAAGTTTATTAAAATAAATTCTACAACCAGAGTGCAGATGAGTTTTGAGGAAGAAAAAAAAGTGAGATATCTTGTTCTTTGTATGTAAATAAATTATCTAAGATTCATTGAAAAATTGTAAAAAAAAAAAAAAAAGTGAGGATGGGAAGACTTTATCTCTCGTATTTTGGACATGGTGTCAGGAGGGAACCCTTCTGAATTTTGTCCTTAGGTAAATACCACCCTTTTGATCTCGAATGATTGACCATTCCATGGTGTGCATACCTCGCCAGTGTTGTTGTCTCCTGTATACCTGTCTACTAGTTGGCTGAAAATTGAGTCATGAGGGTGGGCTCAATTCTAGACCTAAAGGGTAACCAAGGGCCATAGTCTCAGGATTCCTCCAGTGTTTTTCTGGCTAGTGTGCCTGGTCTTTCTTATGACTCATCCCTCCCCACTCCACATGTTCTCCCACTCTATCCAAGACCTTCTAAAAGTGATCCCTTCCAGAGTAGTTGGTAGAGGCAGCCGGGCACCATCTAATTCTTCTAGTTTTAGGGTCATGGAGACTGACATTCATGTGTTCTGTTAGTTCAGTGGGCTTATTGTTTCCAAGCATCTTCGGTTTTCATTACTCTTCTTTCCATACATGGAGAGACCAATATGTACCTTAGATGGCCACTTACAAGCTTTTAAAGTACTAGTCGCTACTTAACAAAGTAGGATGTAGAACATTGTGTTTGTGAATACGTCATGCCAATTGATCATGGTGCCCTCTGAGACTATGGTCCTTAGCCTCCAGGCTCAGTAGTCCATCTCCTCTAGGGTTTTTTGGTGATGTCTAAGAACTTTTGTGAATTTGTTCCCTGTATGCGCCACCACTTTTGTGGATGTGTTTGCAGTGAGGTAAATGCCCCTGTACAAATATCCTCTGTCAAACTTTTATATATTTGTGGGTATACTCCCACTCTACCTCCCACATCTGTTCAGCTTGTGCATTTATCCATGTATCTACCTGTAGATCTCTGTTATTGCAAGATTGTGTATATAACAGTACTTAACTGTATTCCCTTTAATTCTTGAATTCCTCTCTGTGTTTTACCCTGTCTTCATCATTTTCTGCCACCCTCCCTCTTGTATATTGCCTTCCCCATCACCCAAGTTAACATGTGTCTAGACTGGGATAAACACTGAACTCCTAACTGCAAGGTCGGTGGTTCAAACTCACCAGCCTCTCCTTGAAAAGACTATACAGGGTCTCTATGAGTCAGAACCATGTCAATGGCACTTAAAAGCAAACAAGAGCCTTTTAGCCAGTGAGTTACTCTCTCTTCTCTTCCCCGCCTGGTAACCATCAAAGAATGTTTCTTTTAGCATGAAAACCTTTTATTGATTTTTTTACAATAGCAGTCTCATACAATACTTGTCCTTTCGTGACTGACTAATTTTACTCAGTCAGCATAATGTCAACCAAGTTCATCCATGTTATGAGGTGTTTTGTAGATTCATCATTATTCTTCAACAGTGCATAGCATTCCATTGCATATATGCACCAATGTTAGTTTATCCAGTTTTGCATTGATGGGCATTTAGGCTGTCTCCATCTTTTTGCTATGCTGAATAGTGCTGTTATGAATGTGGGTGTGTCCTAATTGCATCTTAATAATGGCAGAACCATGAACAAGTTGCTTGTTGACTTGGTTTCAATCTCCTCATCTGTAAAATGACAATTGTAAACATACTTACCTCACAGGGTAGTTATGAAGTTCAAATATTTATCAAGATAATCTATTTGGAAGTGTTTTCTAAAATTATCCACAAATGTTTTAGATATATGAGTTTATATATATGACTCAGGAGTGCTAAGAAAAATAACTCATATCATTAGCCTGAGGTGGTGGAAGGAAGGGTAAGAAATTAGGAAAAGGAGTTGGTAATGGCTATCATGCACTTTGTGTGAATTCATGTCTAGCTGAGTTGGGTCATATGAGACTGTAGTGTTGTTAGGTGCCATTGTATTGTTTCCAACTCACAGTAACCCTATGTTCAACAGAACAAAGCCCTTCCTGGTCCTGTGCCATCAAAATCATTGCTGTATGAGTCCATTACTGAAGCCACTGGTTCAGTCCATCTCCTTGAGAGTCTTTCTCTTCTTTATTGATCCTCTAATTAATTAAGACTGCATACTTTTAACTAAAATGTGCAAACTGATTTTGTGCACTTGAAAAGACTGAGGGAGTATTGTGTTAGGGAGGGAAATCACAGAAGACAGGTTAATCGGTCAGTCTCCCTCAGGAAATTGACTTGGAAAGTTACCCAAAGGAACAAAAGGGCAGTGAGTTTTCTGCATAAATACTGCTGTGGGCTCACACCTAATCACAGATTCACAACTCTACTTTTAGCTTCTAGTTCCTTGCTTTTCTTTCTATTCTTAAAAGCAAACAACAACAACAACAAAAACACTCCCCCCATCCCACCCCCCAAACCCCCCCCACCCCCGGAATAAGAAAGAGGATTGCAAGGTTTGGGAGAATTAAGGTGTATATTCATTTAAAATGTTTTATTGTTGTTGGGGAGATACACAGTGAAGCTTAGGCTGATTAAACAGTTTCTACATGTATAATTCATCGGTGTTGATGACATTCTTTTGAGTTGTGCAACCATTTTCAACCTTATTTTCTACGTTTTTCTTCCCCTATCAACATGAACTCACTCCCTGAGTTCCCATCTAATCTTTCTCACTGCTGTTGGCAATTTGATTGAATATTTATAGATATAGGCAAGGAGCTCTCGTAGCATAGTGGTTACAAATTGGGCTGCGAACCGCAAGGTCAGCAGTTTGAAACTACCAGCTGTTCCACAGGAGAAAGATGAGGCTTTCTGATCCCATAAAGATTTAGAGCCTCGGAAACCCTGTATAACAGGGTCACTATGGGTCAGAACTGACTCCACGACATATAACCACCACCACCATAGATATAGGCATAGCTGTGGTGCTGCAGGATAATGCATGTGACTGCAAGGTCAGTTTGAACCGCAAGGTCGGCTGTCCAAGCCCATCAATCACTTTTCGGAAACACTATACAGGGTCATTATAAGTCAGAATCTCTACGGCCCTTAACAAAGCAAACAAAGATGAGCACAATGGATGAGGCAGAACTTTTTTCTAAACTACCGTGTCATTTTAAGAAGACTTCAGGAAACATTTTTAGTTAAGGATTTAAAGATTATCTGAGGGCGATAGTTTTGGGGGTTCATCTAGCCTTCATGGTTCCAGACGTCTGGAGATAAAATTCTGTTTTGTATTTTCTCCCTTTTGATCAAAAGTCTTCCATCCAGTTCTTCTGGTCTCATGACAAAGAAGGCAGCTGTTCATGGAGACAATTAGCCATATATTTGAGGCATATTGCTAAACAGGGAAATGGGATTCGGTGGTAGAATTCTTGCCTTCTAGGTAGGAGACTCGGGATTCCTTCTTAGTCCACCTGTGCACAGCCACTACCCATCTGTCTGTGGGGTTGTGCGTTGCATGTTGCTCTGACGTTGAAACAGGTTTCAGCAGAACTTCCAGACTAAGGTGCACTAGGAAGAAAAGCCTGGCTATCTATTTCAGAAAATTAACCGATGAAAACCCTATACCTCACAACAGTGTAATCTGCAGTTAATCACTGGGAAAGTGTTTTGTCTCTCAAACCAAGTGTTTAACTTGGTCACCATGAGTTAGGGATTGAGTCAATGACAGCTAACAACAACATCAACATTAATGAAACAGTTATGATAAATGACATCATTATACTTCTTAACTTCTTATTGCATTCAGGATGAAAACCAAATTTCTTACTGCAGTATTCAAAGCCTTTAAGAATTGGGCCTTGGTGTAATTCTTTGGCCTCTGTTCCTGCAGCTTCACACCTCTCCTTCTGCCATCCTATACTTGTTACCACACATTTCCTATTTCTAATCTCACCAAACTTTTCACAGCACTAAGCACACCAAATCCTTCCAAGTATTCTACTTTCTTTGTGTTGCTGTTTCCTCTGTCCATAGTTTCCCTTTCTCTGCCCATTGAACTTGTAGGCATTGCTTAACCATCACCTCTGCTATGAAAACCTGAAATTAGTTTCCCATTCCAACCACTTTATTTATTTCCTTAGTATGGTGTATGTGGGAGAGAGATAAGGCTTTCTTTTCCCATAGTGATTTACAGCCTTGGAAACCCTATACAGGGTCACTATGAGCTGGAACCCCGACTCATCCACTATGTGGTGGAGTGTGTGGTTCTGTGATTCTGGAAACTAAGCCATTCGTATTTTAAATACCAGCAGGGCCACCCACGTGGACAGGTTTCAGATGAGCTTCTAGGCGAAGACAGACTAGGAAGAAATAGAGATACTACTTCTAAATATTTAGTCACAGAAAATCTTATGAGTAACAGTGGGACACTGTCATATAACACCAGAATATTGAATATTGAAACATGGTGAAGAGCACCAGAATACTGTCAGATATACTGCTGGAAGATGAGCCCCTCAGGTTGGAAGGCACTCAAAGTACGAATGGGAAGAGCTGCTTTCTCAAAGTAGAATTGG
>NW_006408739.1:5356572-5358276 GCF_000296735.1 Chrysochloris asiatica
GATGGACTCAAGCGTGGCAACAGTAGTGAGGTTGGCCCAGGATCGGGCAGTGTTTCATTCTGCTGTGCATAAGATTGCTATGGGTTGCTACCGACTTGATGGCACCTAACAGCAACAACAACATCCTGTCAATCACAAAAGACCAAAAGCTAGAAAATGACATTATTTTGTGAAAGTAAGGGAGCAGAAATAAACAAGGGAAACTCTCACTGAAATACATTCACACAATGACCAAAACAATGAACTGAAACATACCAATGATGGTGAAGATGGTGCAAGATTGAGCAACATTTCTTCTGTTATCCATGAGGCCATTATGAGTTGGAGCCAATTCAACAGCAGTAACCTATCAATACATTGAACAAAATAATTTTCCTTCCAGAAGCTTTTCAACATCCATTTTATTTTGACTTGATGCTCTTTTGTAGTGTTATTCTCTGAATTATTTACCTCCAAGACACGATTCTGTCCTAATGATCTTGTTCCCACATGTCTTTCATTTTTCAGTTGTTGTTTTAGTTTCTTCTATGACTGTCCAGTGTCTTTTTCTGTTTGTAGTTGTCCTTCCTTCGCCTCCTTTGGCTACTGGTAGCAGGGATAATGCTGAAATGGGGCCAGATGTTAATTAAGTAAAATGAATCAAGCAAATCAAAACTTTCAAATATTTGGTTTCAGTTTAGTTAGCCACAGCAGCATTTTCTTAGATGCAGTTTTATTTTGATTGGAGTTACATACGTCTTCTGTTTAGGGGCTGT
Source organism: Chrysochloris asiatica (assembly GCF_000296735.1). Taxonomy (NCBI): domain Eukaryota; kingdom Metazoa; phylum Chordata; class Mammalia; order Afrosoricida; family Chrysochloridae; genus Chrysochloris; species Chrysochloris asiatica. Next base: position 5,357,328 of record NW_006408739.1, read on the forward strand.
CAGCTTTCTTCAGTGTGGTGTTGTCACAGAGCAATAGAAAGAGTGTGCTGTGAAGATAGAGACCAAGGACATTCCTAAGTAACAAGGCAGAATCATGTCACAACCCAGCCCCCCTCAAAATCTCGAGGAAATCTTTTGATGTCCCAACTATCTGTTTCTAGGGACACAGAGAGTTTTGTCTTGTCAGAAGAATGATTTGATGATTTTACTGCTTTTTGAAACTTCGTGATTTTCAATGCGAAAACTTTTTCTTTTCACTGTCAATTCTCCACAGAATTCCTAAATCTATATCTCTAGCCATGACCTCCTGTCTGAGCTTAAGTCTAAAAATTTCCTGCGGGACATTTCCAAACGGATGTCTCAGACTCATCATGCCTGGAGCAGGACTCATCTTTCCCCTCCAAAGCTAACTCTGTCTCCTCAACTCCCCCACATTTGTCAATGATACCATCATTTTTTTCAGTTACTCATGCACAAAATCTTGAGTCATTCTTGACTGTATCCTCTCTCTCCATTTTGTCTTTGCAAATTCTCTCAAGTCTGTCTCTTCACATCCCTTTCTACTGCCTCAGAAGCTTATCATCTCTCCTGGACATTTCTAACCTTTTGTAACGACTTCCTCTCCTTACTCATTCTCCTCCTTTTGTTTGGAATATTAATCTTCCAAAATCATTTTGCTGCAGGTCTCATTTCCCACTCAAAACTTTTCAATTAGCTTTCTATAACCTAGAAGTAAAATTAGAATTTCTTAATCCAGCATTTAGTATCCTCCATTATCTGAACTCTACTTTTTTAAAACTCCTATCTCACCAAATCCTCTACACTAAATCTCTGCTCCAGATAAAGTTATATTGTAACTATGCTACACATAGGACACATCCTTAGAGTCAACAGTTACCAATCCAGAGGGCACCATTCACAGAAAATGTAATTTGAATTTTTTTTTTTT
>NW_006408740.1:0-9442 GCF_000296735.1 Chrysochloris asiatica
TTCCAAATTTCTTGGCAGAGATGAGTGAGTGCCTCCTGTGCTGCCTCACTTTCTTGAAATATTTCCATTTTTTTTCCATCAATTCCTGATACTTTGTTCTTTGCCAATTACTGCAATGCACCTTGGACTTCCTCCTTCAGTATCATTGGCTCTTGATCCTATGCTACCTCTTGAAACCGTTGAACATTAACCATTTCCTTTTGGTACAGTGACTCTGTGTATTCCTTCCATCATCTCTTGATGCTTTTCTACATCATTCAATAATTTGCCTAAAGAATCTTTCAGTAACAAAAGTCGAGTCTTGAATTTTTTCTTCAGTTCCCCCAACTTGAGAAATGCTGAGCGTGTTCTTCCTTTTTTTGTTTTCTGATTCCAGATATTTGCACATTTTGTTGAAATATTTGGCTTTATCTTCTCGAGATGATCTTTGAAATTTTCTGTTCAGCTCTTGGGCCTCCTCATTTCTTCCATTTGCTTTAGCATCTCTACGCTAGAGAGCAAGTTTCAATGTCTCTTCTGACATCCATTTTGACCTTTTCCTTTTTTCTTGTCTTCTTGATGACTTTGTTTACTTCATGTATGATGCTCTTGATGTCATCCCACAACTCTTCTGGTCTTCGGTCTTCAGTGTTTAATGTATCAAATCTGTTCTTCAGATGTTCACTAAATTCAGGTGGGATATACTCAAGGTCATAGATTGGCTATCATGGACTTGTTTTCATTTTCAGTTCGAATTTGCATATGAGTAATTGATGGTCTTTTCCACAGTCTGCCCCTGGCCTTGTTTTTACTGATGATGTGGAGCTTTTCCATCTTCTCTTTCCACAGATATAGTCAATTTGATTTCTATGTATTCCATTTGGTGAGGTCCATGTGTAATGAACAAATCATTGATTTTGCAGAATTCTATCATGTGATCTCCAGCATCATTTCTAGCACCAAGGCCATATTTTCCAACTACTGATCCTTCCTCTTTGTTCCCAACCTTTGCATTCCAATCACCAGTAATGATCAATACATCTTGATTCCATGTTTGATCTATTTCAGATTGAAGAAGTTGGTAGAATTCCTCTATTTCATTCTCACTGGCTTTGGTGGTTGGTGCATAAATTTGAATAATAGTGGTATTAACTGGGCTTCCCTATAGGCACATGTATATTATCCTATCACAGACAATGTTGTACCTCATGACTGATCTGGATATGTTCTTTTTGGCAATGAATGCAACACCATTTCTCTTCAATGTGTCATTTCTGGCTTAGTAAACCATGTGGTTGTCAGATTCAAAATGGCCAATACCATTCCATTTCAGCTCACAAAGATATCAATGTGTATGTGTTCCATTTCATTTTTGACAACTGCCAATTTTCCTAGATTCATACCGTACGTTCCATGTTCCAATTTTCAATGGATGTTTACAGCTGTTTCTCTTCATTTTGAGTTGTGCCCCATTAGCAAATGAAGGTTCTGTGGGCTTTTCTCCCACAGGCTTTCCTCCATTCACATCATTATGGTCAACTCTACTTTGAGGAAGCAGCTCTTCCCCAGTCATATTTTGAGTGCCTTCCAACCTGAGGGGCTCATTTTCCTGCACTATATCTGACAGTGTTTCTCTGTTATTCATAAGGTTTTCAGTGACTAAATATTCAGAGTAGTTCGTCACTCCTTCTTCCTAGTCTGTCTTCATCTGGAAGCTCTTCTGAAACCTGTCCACCATGGGTGACCCTTCTGGTATTTAAAATACAGGTGGCATAGCTTTCAGAATCATAGCAACTCACAAGCCACCACAGTATGACAAACTGACAGCCGAGTCGTGGCATTAGGCATTAATGAGAAGCAAATCAAAACAACAATGAGATACCATGTTACCCCAGCATTAATTTTTATTGCTGTTAAGCTTGAGTTGATCCCTACTTATTGTGAACTTGTATAGGGTTTCAAAAGAGCTGCTGGTGAGTTTGCAGTTCTGACCTTACAGTTAGCTTAAACTATAGGGCCGCACTGGATTTTCTAAGCATTGATAGTGAAGTTCAAAAAAACAGAAAACAACAAATGCTGGTGAGGGTTTGGAGAGACTAGGACCTTCCTACAGCTGGATGGACTGTAAAATGGTTCAACCACTGTGGAAAATGGGGCAGACACTTTGTAAAAAATTTGGATAAAGAAATGTTATATGACCCAGTAACCCCTTTATGTGTGACATGTCCTCAACAAATAGGAGCTGTGACACTAACAGATATATGGATGTTCGTGTTTATTGGAGTTCTGGTGTGGCACTGCAGGATAATGCACTCGACTACAAGGTCAGTTTGAACTGCAAGGTCAGCTATTCAAACTCACAAGCTGCTCCTTGTAAACCCTATACAGGATTGTTAAGAGAACTGACTCAACCGTTTTTAACAACAACAATGCTCATTGCAGCACTGTTCATAATAGCAAACACATGGCAACAGCATAAATGTCCATCACCAAAAGAGTTAGACAAACTTGAGCTCATATACATAATGGGATACTATACAGTATTGAAGAATAACAAGGAATATGGAAAACACTTCATAACATGGAAGAACCTGGAGGGCATTTTACTGAGTATAATTAATCAATAACAAAAGGACAAATATTGTACAAGACCACTATTTTAGAAAGTCAAGAACTAGTTTTTATACTAATCGAAATGTTCTATGAATGGTTACCGGGGATAGAAGGAAAGGGATCATTATTGACTGGCCACCAGGTCACTATGAGGCAAACAAAATTGATGGCATTTATCAACAATAACAGAGGGTTAGATATATGTTAACTTGGATGAGAGGGAAGACAATATGTAATAAGAGGGAGGTGGGCAGAGGAAAGATGAAGGTAGGGAAAGGCAAAGGAGGAGTGAAAGTGTTAAAGGGAGTAGAAGTAAATACCATTAAATGATGGTACATGGTGGTAGTGGTGGTTGTGCGCCATGGAGTCAGTTCTGACTCATAGCAACCCTGTATAGCATTTCCAAGGCTTTAAATCTTTATGCGAGTAGAAAGTCTCATCTTTCTCCTGCGTAGTGACTGGTAGATTAACTGCTGACCTTGCCTAGCAGTTAGCAACCCAACTCATAATCCACTATGCTACCAGGGCAACCTGATGTTATATTTTTCTTTTCCATTATCATAATTTCTATTTAGAATTATTATTTTTTAAATGTTATCTCTTCTCAGATAACTATGTATTTGCTTGGACTCCTATATTTGCTTTGTTATTGTTGTTGTTGTTGTTGTTATGTGCCGTGGAGTCGGTTCCGACTCATAGCTATCCTGCATAGGGTTTCCGAGGCTGTAATCTTTACAGGAGCAGAAACCCTCATCTCTCTCCCATGGAACAGCTGGTAGTTTCAAACTTCTGACCATGAGATTAGCAGCCCAATTCATAACCACTATGCTACCAGAGCTCCTTAGTCATACCCATATATCCTTTCATGTCCCTAAGCATAATATCATAGTGATTTTAAAGACAATGTCTACTAATTTCAATATATGTGTCATCTCAAGCTCTGTTTATATTCATTACCTCACTCCCAACCCAATTATAGGTTATGTTTACATTTGCTTGCATATCTAGTAATTCTTCTTTAAACGTTTTATTGTGAAAGAAATGAAATATTGTGAAAGGAGTGAATGTTTATAGAGGAGATCATCAGCTTTACACTCAACAAATCATGCACTTCATTTCAGTTCAGTTACAACTGCATCCATGGTAGTACACGATGGTACATGGATGGGGTTGTAATCACTGAAATGAAACAAAGTGTATGATTTGTTGAATGTGAAAATGATGTAAACCTTCATTCCATTCACAATAAAAAGTTTAAAAAAGAATTACTAGATATTCAAGGAAATGTAAATGCAACCCGTAATTGGGATGGGGGGGAGGCAATCAATATAAACAGAACTTGAGATGACCCAGATATAGAAATTAGCAAACACCGACTTTAAAACCACTATTATAAGTATGCTCAGGGACTTAAAAGAATTTAACTTCTGGTGTGGCACTGTAGGATCAGCACTGGTCTGCAAACCATAAGGTGAGCAGTTCAAATCCACCAGCTGCTCCTCAGAAACTCTATACAGGGTTGCTTTCAGTCAGAACTGACTCAACAACACTTAACAACCACAATGGGAATAACTAAGTAAATCTATAGAAATTAACAAAATAAAAATTCTAAACTGAAATTAGCATAATGGAAATGAAAATATACTCAATACAGTTAGGGTAAGACTGTAGATGGCAGGAGGAAGGGTCAGTGGTTTAAGAACAGATTCCAATAAAGTGTGCAACTAAGGAAGAAACAGAAAAATATTTTTTAAATTAAAAAAAAGAGAGAGATTGTCAATCAAAAGTGAGCAGGAATAGCAATAATATTAATTTCTGATAAAATAGACTGTAGGGCAAAAATCAGCATAAGAGACATGGCAGGACGTCATATAATAATGAAGGGGCAATTGAACAAGAAAATAGAGCCATAATAAATATCCAATGAAAAAGCCTCAAAATACATAATTAAACAACAAAACGGAAAAGAGATATTGACAACTCTATGGTAATAGTAGGGTACTTTAAGCAACCACTTTTGATGAAGGAAATAACAACTTGAAAGAAATTCAACAGACTCAGAAAAACTAAACAACACAATGAGACAACTTGACCTCATAGTCATGCACAAAACACTCCAACCAAAAAAAGTATAATATATGATCATTCCCATTCCCAGCACACATGGTACATTTTTTCAGAATAGACCATATGTTAAGCCACAAAGCAACCCTTAATAAATTTTAAAACACCAAAATACCACAAAGAACCTTTTCAGATCACAACATTATAGCATTAGAAATCAACAATAAGGAGATCAAAGAAAAGAAAAAGTGAAATACATGGAAATGTAGTCAATAAAGCACAGGAAAACATCTTTCTGTCATTCTCTGCTTTCAGCCAAGATCCATGTGATGTCAGTAATGGTATCCCCTTGTTCCGCGTCCTCATCTGAATCTGGCTTGGACCTCTGGCAGTTCCCTTTCAATGTACTGCTGCAGCCTTTTTTTAATTTACCTTTAGCAAAATTTTACTTGCATGTGATATCAATGATACTGTCCGATGATTTTCACATTCTGTTGGGTCACCTCTCTTTGGAATCAGTAAAAATATGGATGTTTTCCAATCAGGTGACAATGTAGCTGTTTTCCAAATTTCTCAGCATAGTTAAGTAAGTGCCTCCAGTGTTGCATCAGTTTGTTGAAGGATTTCAAATTGTATTTCTTCAGTTTCCAGTGATTTGTTCTTTGCTAGTGCCTTCAGTGCACCTTGGACTTCTCTCAGTACCATTGATTCCTGATCATATGTTATCTCCTGAAATAGTTTAACATCGAACATTTCTCCTCGGTACAATGACTCTGTATAGTCCCTCCATCTTGTTTTGATGCTTTCTGCATAATTCATTATTTTGCCCCTAGAATCCTTCAGTATGACAAATTGAGGTTTGAATTTTTTCCTCTGTTTTAAGCTTGAGAAATGTTTAGTGTTTTCTTTCCTTTTAATTTTCTAACTCCAGGTCTTTGCACATTTCAGTATAATATTTCATTTTGTCTTCCTGAGCTTCCCTTTGATATTTTCTGTTCAGCTTTTTTACCTCCTCATTTCTTCCATTTGCTTCAGAATCTCTCTGCTGGAAAGCAAGTTTCAGATTCTCTTCTGACATTCATTTTGGTCTTTTTCTTCTTGTCTTTTTAATGACCTTTTGGTTTCTTGTTCTATGATGTTCTTGATGTCTTACCACAACTTTCTGGTTTTCAATGATTAGTGTTCAATGTATCAAATCTGTTCTAAAGAGGATCTCTAAATTCAGCTGGAATATGTTCAAGATCATATTTTGGCTCTCATGGACTTGTTTTCAGTTTCTTCAGCTTCAGCCTGAATTGTATATAAGCAATTGGGGTTTTTTTTCCCACAATCTTCCCCTGGCCTTGTTTTGACTCATGATATGGAGGTTTCTCACTATCTCTTTTCACAGATGTAGTCAGTTTAATTTTGGTGTATTCCATCCCATGAAGTCCATGTGTATAGATGTGCCTAATGTGGTTCAAAAATGTTATTTGCAATTAAAAATTCATTGGTTCTAAAAAATTATATCATGCAATCTCCAGCATCATTTCTGTAACCAAAGTAATATTTTCCAACTACAGAACCTTCCTCTTTATTTCCAACAGTTGCATTCCAATAGCCAGTAATTATCAATACATCTTGATTGCCAGTTTGATCAATTTCAGACTGAAGAAGTTGGTATAATTATTTAATTTTATCATCATTGGCTTAGGTGTTTGGTGCATAAATTTGAATGATAATTGTCTTAGTGGTCTCCCTTTAGATGTATGAATATTATACTTTAAGATAACTCACATACAGGATTATGTTTTGTCATTCCTTGCTTAGTAAACCATGTGATTGTCAGATTTAAAATATCTAACACCCATCCATTTTAGCTCAGTAATGCCTAGAAAAACAATGCTTATGTGCTTCATTATCAGTTTTGAAAACTTCCAATTTTCCTAGAATCCTATCCCACACATTCCATGTCCTGGTTACTAATAGATGTTTACAGTTTTTCTCCTCATTTGACTTGTGCCCCATCATCAAATGAAAATCTCAAAGGCCCTACTCCCTTTGCGTTACCACAGTCAACTTTACTTTATGGGGGCAGCTCTTCCCCAGTCATATTTTGAGTGTCTTCCAACCTGATGGGCTCATATTCTCACACTATATCTGATAATATTCTGGAGATATTCAGTATATTTAACATTTAATATTCTGGTGCTAGCAGTATTCCACTGTTACTCATAAGATCTTAAGCAGCTAACCATTTGGAAGCAATTTGCCAGTTCTTCTTGTCAGTCTATGTTAGTCTAGAAGCTCAGTTGAAACCTGTCCACCATGGGTGACCCTGCTGGCATTCAAAATTCTGGTGGCACATCTTCCAGAATCATAGCAGCATAGAAGCCACCACAGTATGGCAAATTGACAGAATAGAAGTGGTTTAACAAATAGATATGAAAAAATATATCCACAAAATAATTTTACATAAATATTTTAGTAGCTTTATCCAAAGTAGTTAATAACAGAAAAAGCCAACTGCCTCTCAAACGGAAAATAAATAGAGAAATTGGTATATACATACAATTGAATATAAGTCAGCAATTAAAAGAATGAATTACTTAATATATTTATCAAAATGTGTGGATTCCATACACATTCTGCTGAGCAAAAGAAGAGAGACAGAAAAAAATGCACACAGTACAATTTCAAATATATAAAACACAAGAAAAAGCAAAACTAATCTGTGTTTATAGAAATAAAAAGAGTGGTTTTCTCTAAGAGGTTGAAATTCACTAGAGGGTGGGATGAAGAAATTTTCTGAAGTGATCATAATGTTTCTTGGGTTCAGTGGGATATCAGTTACACATGCGTGTATATGAGTAGTTTACAAAACACATTGACTTGCTTTGCACATTTGATATTTAAGCAGTTTTCCTTAATAAATATAAATAACTGTAGCATCTAATGGAGTCCTGTTACATTGTAGGATAAGCACTGGACTGCTAACTGCAAGGTCAGTGTTTCAAACACACCAGCTGCTCCTTGATAACCCTACACAGGGAAACTATGAGTTGGAACTAACTTAACAATACTTACCGACAACAACAAAAGAAGATATGGGAACTTTCAGCGGAGTGTAAATGAGAAAACATGCAATATATTTTCTCTTAATGTCTGAGTAAGTAACTCTAGTGAGGTATACTGTGTCAACTTCGTTAAATTGAAATAATTTATCTCAAGATACCCTACTTTGTATATTTCCAGGTTAGAATTAATAATAATAATAAAGGTTATACAAGAGTTGGAAAGTAGAGATAAAACAGCAGCTAATATTATATGCATATTTTTATTATCAGATGCAGAGATGAAATATGAAGAATTGCTCAATGAGTTCCATCTTTCTTTCATTATCATTATCAACTCTCCCCATCCAGCTCTCTTCTCAACTGCCAGTCCTGTTGGCCAACAGCAGGATTCTGCTATCCATCTGATGCTTGGCTAAGGACTCATGGAGGTAATAGTTATCTACAGGCAACAGCTTCCCATAGATCTCTCCAGGATATCATCCTCACAGTTCTGCTTCAAAGACTTAAACGTATTTTCAGATTATTTACTTGATTGCTGACTCACTTTCAGTTCCTCCAACTTCCTTTTTGTATCTTCACTTTCCCAATGTCTTCACAATTGTGTAATATCTAATTTCTGTTGTTGTTGTTAAGTGCCATCAAGTTGGTACCAACTCATAGCGATCTTATGCGCAGCAGAATGAAACACTGCCCAATCCTGGGCCAACCTCACTACCGTTGACATGCTTGAGCCCATTGATGCTGCCACTTTGCCAATCCATCTCGCTGGAGGTCTTCGTCTTTTTCTCTGACCCTCCACCTTACCAAACATGTTCTTTCTCCAGTGACTGGTCCCTCCTGGCAATATATCTGAATTATGAGAGACGAAGTACTCCCTTATTTCACAGTACTTTCAGTGCCTATTTCTCTGATTAACCCCTGACTTATGATATAACAATCCTGATGTTGAAACTGATCCACTTAATGAGATAAGGGGCTGCTATAGGTTTAGTAAATGTACAAGCAAGTGGAGGGCTGTGACACAGCCCTGTGGTAAAAATTACCACTACAGGAACAGAGGTTAAACAAATGACCTTTCACAGATCATTGCTGTTGTTGCGTGCAATTAAGTCAATTCTGACTCACACATTATTAGAGCCCTGATGGTTTGGTGGATTACACATTGAGCTTCTAACCTCAAGTTTGAGTTTACTGCATACTCTATGTGCAAAAGGTGAGTCTTTCTACTTCCATAAACATCTACAGCCCCAGAAACCCTATTCAGGGTCACTATGGACTCCTGGTATGACATTGTAGGATCAGCACTGGACTATGAGCCACAAAGTCAACAGTTCAAATTGACCAGATACTCCTCACAAACTCTATGTAAGGTAACTCTGAGTCAGAACTAACTCAACAGCACTTAACAACAACAACAACATAAGATGGATATACTCTATGACACACAGGCTAAAATAATAATTTTATGATAAATATCGATTTCAAAAAAGAGGATATCAATACACACATTATGTATATATATATATAATTTTTTAATGTGAATTATGTGATAGTTTACATGGGAGAACATTAGCTTTACACTCATTCTATCGTATATCATTTCATTGCCATGGTTACAATCCCCTCCATGTATCCTCAACCAACCAAAGGGTATATATACCCTGCAAGCCCGCCCCCAGGTCATCAACACACAGCCCCTCTCCCTCTCTGAGTCTAGAGTCCCCAGCTGC
>NW_006408740.1:17732-22042 GCF_000296735.1 Chrysochloris asiatica
CAGTAACAGTTGTCTATGGGAGTCCTGTGTTGCACTATGGGTTAATGCTCTGGACTGTAAAGTCAGTTTGAACCGCAAGATCAGCAGTTCAAAATCACCAACCACTCCTTGGAAACCCTATACAGAGTCCCTATGGATCAGAACTGACTCAATGGCACTTAACAACAACACATTGGATAGACAGGGAGAGTTGGTAGCCTACTGGGCTAGGCATTGGGTTGCTAACTTCAAAATCAGTGATTCAAATCTACCAGGTTGCTCTGTGAGAGAAAGATGAAATGTTCTGCTCCCATAAAGGTTTATAGCCTTGGAAACACTACAGAGGGTTGAAATCAACTCAATGGTGCACAGCCACCACCACCACCATGGGTAAAGATAGAGTCCTGGTGTGGTGCTATAGGATAAAAACTGTACTGCCAACCACAGGTCAGTGGTTCAAACCCACTAGTCACTTCTCAGAAACACTAAACAGTGCTGCTATGAGTCAGAATTGATGAATGGTATTTAACAACAAGAACACAGATAGATGGATAGCTATACAACCTAAACAAATGTGGGAGGAAGAGTAAGAGAACATCTACAAATACATAAAGGTTGGATAGATGATACTTAAGTATGAGTTTTTACTTTTGCTGCAAACATAGTAGAGCATATGGGGGTAAAACTGAAAACTTTGTAAACATTACTAAATTCCTTGATGGAATTAATTTCTGGACCTAGAGCCTCAGGTCCATACTCTCTGGGGACACCAGGATCAATCTGCATAACAGTTCTACATCCTACTTTTGTGACTATTTACTGAGATCTTAAAAACTCATGAACAGTCATAAAAGGTGCAACTATTGGTCTCTCCCTGTCTGGAGGAAAAACAGTGATGGAATTGAAGACACATGGAGGCAATTAGTCAATAGACTAATGAACCAGATGAACATCAGTCTCCACAACACTGAGACCAGAAGATCTTGATGGTGCCCAGCTGCCACTACCAACTGCTCTGAAAGGGATAACATTAGAAGGTCCTGAATAAAGTATGCGAAAACAAGAAATAAGAAAAGGCTAAATGACCAAATAAACCCCATTGAGTTCCAATAATACTGCTGTTTTCCAAAATATTTTTGGAATTTCTCTTGCCAAATCACAGCACTTGAGTTGTGTCTGTGTGTGCACCATTTATATGAGGTTTTCTTTTCGTTGTTAAGTGCCGTTGAGTCAGTTTCAACTCATAGCGACCTTGTACAGGATTTCCAAGGCTATAAATCTTTACAGGAGCAGAAAGCCTCATCTTTCTTCTGCAGAAGAGCTGGAAGTTTCGAACTGCTAACCTTGAGGTTCGCAGCCCGATCCTCCAGTAGTCTACACTACTGGAGACTTCAATAAATCCCTAAAAAGCTAGAATTAAAAAACAATGGGATCTTTTATGACAAACATTTGAGGTATCCTTTTATACCATACCTCTTTGTACAGCTATGATATGTGTGTGTTTATGTGTGTGTGTGGGGGGGGTGTAGTTCTGGTTTCGTGCTGAACTTCAAGGTCGGTTTGAACTGCAAGGTGGACGTTTCAAGCTCATCAGCCAGTTGTATTTTCACTTGTTCACATGACAGGAAATACATACTGAAGGTTATAATGTTTGATTTTCATCAGTAAGTACTTTTAAATTTTCTTGGCTTTCACCAAACAAGGCTGTGTCATTTGCATATTGCAGGTTGTTATGAATCTTCCTCCAACCCTGATGCCATGTTCTTCTTCATATAATCCAGATTGTCAGATTTTATTTGCTCAGCATACAGATTGAGTAAATATGGTGAATAGATACAATCCTGGCATACATGTTTTCTGATTTTAAACCTTTCAGTATTTCCTTGTTCTGTTGTAACAATTGCTTCCTGGTCTATGTACAAGTTGAGTGCAAATAAATATTCTAGAATACTCATCCTTTGCCATGTTATCCATAGTCTTTTATGATTCACTGTCAGTTTGTCATACTGTGGTGTATAGTGGCTTGTGCATTGCTATGATCTTAGAACTTTTACCATTGCTTTTTTAAATACCAGTACAGTCACCAGTGGTGGACAAGTTTCAATGGAGTTTCTAGACTAAGAGTAGGAAGAAGGAGAGGCAGACTCTTCTGAATGGTTAGTCACTAAAAACCCTATAAAGAGCAGCAGAATATTGGCAGATATAGTATAAGAAGATGAGTCCTTCAGGTTGCAAGTCACTAAAAATATGACTAGAGAAGAGTTGCCTGCTCAACTTAGAACTGAAAGAACAGATCACTAGTTGCTTTCAGGACCTTCATTTGCTGATGAGGCACACTTAAAATGAGAAGAAACAACTGCAAACATCCAATAATAATTGGAAAATGGAATGTATATAAACTATGAACATAGGAAAATTTGAAGTTGTCAAAAATTAAATTGACAACAAAATAAAGATTTGGTATTAGTGAGCAGAAAATGACTGATATTGGCTACTTTTAATCAGACAATCACATGATTTACTATGCAGAGAATGACAACAAAAGAAGAATAGTGTCACATTCATCTTTAAAAGCAACATTTTAAGATCTATTTGAAGTGCAATGCTGTCTGTAAAAGGATAATATCCATAAATCTACAAGGAAGACCACTTAATACTGCTATTATTCAAAAATATATACCAATAAAAAATGCCTGGGATGGTGAAACTGAAGCATTTTATCAATTTCTTCACTATGAAATTAATCAAATATTCAAACAAGATGCATTGATCAGTTTTGGTTCTTGGAATGTGAGAAACAAAGAGGAAGGATAAAAATATGGCCTTGATACACAAATGGTGCTGGAGATCTCATAATAAAAATTTGCAAGACCAATGATGTATTCATTGAAAATACCCTCTCAAAACATACCTGGATTTCTTCAAAATGGATGCCAAGAATCAAATTGTGGAAGAGACAATGGAGATATTCAATATCATCAGCCAAACAAGGCAAGAGATCAACTGTGAAACAGACCATCAACTGCTTATGTGCAAGTCATGAGAAAGATGAAGAAAATAAAAACAAGTCCATGATACTCAAAATATGACCTTGAACATATCCCACCTTAATATAGAGACCTTCTCAGAAATATATTTGATTCATTAGATACTAATACCCAAAGACTAAAAGAGTTCAGGAATGATATTAAGAACATCATACAAGAAGAAAGCAAAAGGTTATTTAAAAGACCAAAGTGGATGTCAGTAGAGACTCTGGAACTTGCTCTTGAACATAGAAAACCTAAAGCAACTTGGAGAAATGATGAAGTAAAAGAACTGAACATACCATTTCAAATGGTAGCTTGAGAAGACATAATCAAATTTTATAGTGAAATGTGCAAAGATCTGAAGAAAACCAAAAAGTTAGAACATGCTAAGCATTTCTTAAGTTAAAAGAATTGAAGAAAAAAATGCAAGCCCTGTGTTGCAATATTGGAGGAACATATGGACAAAATATTGACAGACACTGGAAATATCAAACGAAGATGGAAGGGATAATAAAACCATTGTGCCAAAAAGAATTAGTTGTTGTTCAATCATTTCAAGAAATACCATATGATCAAGAACTGATTGTATTGAAGGAAGAAGTCCAAACATCACTGAAGAATTTGGTGGGAAACAAGCCTTCAGTAACTCATGGAATACAAATTGAAATGTCTGAACAAACTGATGCAGCACTGAAAATCCTTGTTCATTTATGTCAAGAAGAATGGAATACAGCTATCTGGTCAATAGATTGGAAGAGATACATATTTGTGCTCATTCCAAATAAGGTGACCCAACAGAATACAGAAATCATTGAACAATATCATTAATCTCACATGCAAGCAATGTTTTTTCTGAATATAATTTTAAAAACAATTATAGCAGTACATTGACAGGGCACTGTCCATAAATTCAAGCCAGATTCAGAAATGGACATAGAATGAGGGATATCATAGCTGATGTCAGATGGATCTTGGTTGAAAGCAGAGAATAATAGAAAAGTGTTTGTTGCTGTTAAATGCCATCAAGTCAGTTTCAACTCATAGCTACATAGTATAGGGCTTCCAAGGAGTCGCTGGTGGGTTTGACACACCAACATTGCATTAAGTAGTTCAGTGCTTATCTTATGGCACCACACAAGGATTCCAGAATGATGTTTACTTTTTATTTATTGACTTTTCAAAGGCATTTGACTATATGAATAGATATACATATGTTTATGTATGTTACATACACATATGTTGTTAAGTGCCACGGAATCAATTCCAACTCATAGTGAATGTATAAGGGCTTCTGAGGAACAA
>NW_006408740.1:22872-24444 GCF_000296735.1 Chrysochloris asiatica
ATCTAACAATGATTTATAGCCATAGAAACCCTATCAGGGTCACTATGAGTAGGAACTCATTTGCACTTAGAAACAAACATATATACGTGTGCATAGATAGAGTAATAAGCACCTTGTTTCTTCTATATTTTCTAATATAAGTATAGTATCTAAATAAGCTTCTTTGATAAAAAACACTTATTGGGGCTTTTCAAGCCATATCTAGGCAAGCACGTATGTAGCTGTTATAGACAAAATAGCTGTGTCAGAAAGAGTTAAACAATGACCTTTAAGCTCCTTTTCAATATTGAGATTTTCTGTGAAATAATTTGTTATGTTTGTTTTTTTAAAAAAACATTCTAATACATTGTGTTTACACTTCATAAAAAGCACTATGTAAATGGAAGATGGATCTTTGTTACAAATAATAATATTATGATTGTCCTTTTAGTAGAGTCTCTAATTGCTGAATTAATTTCCATCAACTCTCACTGCAAGGCCAGATAGGTTGTGTTGTGCTATCTTACAGCAAACTGAGCTATGCTCTACTTTACAGTGGCCATACATGCAATTGTTTGTTTGATGTCCAACGTTCCCTGTAGGCCTTAAATTCCTTAAGGGATAAGGCATACCTGTCCTGTTTATCACTGAATTGATCTTGAATCAGAGTAGGTACTTAATAAGTATTTTTAGTGAATAAGGAATATTTGTTAAATGTCAATAGCATAGGCTACCGAATTAACCTGTACACTTTTCTTGTCTTATCATTCCAGTGGAAAAAAACTAATTGGCATTTACTAATGGCTTTCTATGTGAAAGACATCACAGCACTTACTAGGAGGGATAGAGCCCTTGCATGCAAGGAGGGTACAATTTAGTGGAGAAGCCAATGTTAGCTCACATAAGTATAAGTAAAGAGAAGTTCAGAGACATTTGTCTCAGTTGTGTGAGCAGAGAAGCAGGGTATCATGGAGGAAAGGAAGCATTTCCACCCTCAACAGAACTGCAAGCTGTCCGTTTGTCTGTGGCATAAAGACTGTGATGGAGAGTGGTGGGAAATTGGATGTTGGATTTGGTCACATTAAAAAGCCTTCACTATATTAGGCTAAATAATGACACCCAAAGATATAGAGAATCTATTTCCTGGAACTTGTGAATGATAAGTTATATGGCAAATATGATTAAGGATTTTGAGATACGGAGACAATTTTTTATTACACTAAACTGGTTATTTCAGAGTTGGCTCTGACTTATGATGACCTAATGTGTGTTAGAGAAAAACTGTGCTCCATAGAATTTTCTTTCTTTTAATTTTTGAATTCCCCTTCACTCTGATTAACACATGTAATCTCTTGGCATGGCCCTGTAGGATAAGCACAGGACTGCTAACCACAAGGTTAGGAGTTCAAATCCTCCAGTCATTCCTTGTTGTTGTTGTTGTCAGGTGCCATTGAGTCGGAACCAACTCATAGCGACCCCATGCACAGAAGAACGAAACCATGTCCGATCCTGGGCCAACCTCACTACCGCTGCCACACTTGATGCCATCAATGATGCCACCTGGCCAATCCATCTCGTTAGGGGTCTTCCTCT
>NW_006408740.1:24934-41166 GCF_000296735.1 Chrysochloris asiatica
CATTGATAAGAATGTTGTTTATTGGTCCAGTGGTGAGGATTTTTGTTTTCTTGACATTGAGATGCAATCCATACTGAAGGCTGTGCTCTTTGATCTTCACTCCTTAGAAACCTTATATAGTGTTTCTATGAGTGGGAACCACATCCACGGCACTTAAACAACAATATTTGGAGTCATGGTGTGCTGTTGTAGGGTAAGCACTGGACTGCTAACCACAAGGTCAGAGGTTCAGCTACCAGTCACTCCTCGGAAACCCTATACAAAGTCACTATGAGTAGGAATCGACTCCATGATACTTATTGACAATATTATCTAGTTAGTGATTTCCCCCTCTCTCCCCTCCCATCAAAGAATGTTTCTGTACTGTAAACCATTTTTTTACTTTTTATAATAGTTGTTAGGTGTCATTGATTTGGTTCAGACACATAGCAACCATATGCCCAACGGATCAAACACTGCCAGATCCTGCATCATCCTCACTCTTGTTACATTTCATCCCATTGCTGCTGCCACTTTGTCAGTCCATCTCTTTGGGAGTCTTCCTCTTTCACTGACCCTCCAATTTACCAAATAAGATACCCTTCTTCAAGGACTGGTTCCTCCTAATAACCTATCTGAAGTATGAAAGATGAAGAAGTCTCACCATCCTGGCTTCTAAGGAGCATTCTGGCTACACTTCTCCAAACACAGATTTGATTGTTCTTTTTGTAGTCCATGATACTTCTAATATTCTTCTCCAACACCATAGAGAAGGATGGTCTTCCTTATTTGTTGTCCAATTTTTGAATGCATATGTAGGAATTAAAAACACTATAACTTGGATCAGGCACACCTTAGTCCTCAAACTGGTATCTTTGCTCTTTAACACTTTCAAGAGGCTTTTTGCAGCAAATTTGTCTAATGCAATAAGTTGTTTGAATTCTGGGCTGCTGTCTCCATGAGTGTTGATTGTGGATAATAGCAAAGTGAAATATTTGACAATGCCAAACTTTTCTCCATTTGTCACAAAAAAATGTTGTGAAGTTTTTTTTTTTGTTTGTTTTTTTTTACATTGAGGGGCAATCCATAAAGAAGTCTGTAGTCTTTGATCTTTATCAATAATTATTTTAAGTCAGCTTTGCTTTCAGCAAGCAAGGTTGTATCATCTGCATATCAAAGGTTGTTAATGTTTATAATAGTGGTCTCATATAATATTTACCCTTTTATGATTCACTTACTTCAGTCAGTATGATATCCTTCAGGTTTATTCACATTATGTGGTATTTTGGAGATGCTTCATTATTCTTTCACATTGCATAGTATTCTGTTGTGTACATTCACCACAATTTCTTTTTTCATTCTTTGTTTGATGGACATTTAGATTGTCCATCTTTGCTATTGTGAATTTTTGTATCCTGGATTTTATTTCTCTAGAATATAAGGCTAATAGTGGGATTGTAAGATCAAATGGCATTTCAATTTCCAACTTTTTAAGGAAAGGCCATATCATTTTCCATAGTCTTGCACCACTTTACAGTTCTACCAGCAGTGTATGAGAGTTTCGATCTCTCCCTACCCTCATAACCATTCCCTGTGTTCTGTTTTTGCTATTATTGTTGGGGTGAGATGATATCTGATTGTCATTTTGATTTACATTCCCTATTGTTAATGATCATGAGCATTTCATATGTCTGTTGATTGACTGAATATCTTATTTGGTGAAGTGTGTGTTCATGTCTTCTGCCCATTTAATTAAATTGTCTGTCTTCTTGTTGTTGAGGTGTTAAAGCTATCTATAAATTTTAGAGATTTCTACTTTGTCAGATAATAGTCGCTGAAAGTTTTTTTTTTCTTTTTTCTTCCCAGTCAGTAGGATCTCTTTTTATTCTCTTTTGGGTAAGTCTTTTGGTGCACACAAATATTTAAATTTTAGGAAGTCCAAGTTTATCTTCTGCTGTTTGTGCATTTTTGCTTACATTTGATAGACTTTTTCAATTAAGGACAGAACAATTAGGAATTAATTCAACAAAGATTCTGAAGATATAAATAACTCAATCAATCAACTTGACCTCATAGACATATACGGAACACTCCATCCAACAGCACAATAGATAAACTTTCCCAGCACACATAAAAAAATTCTCCAGAATAGACCATACTTTAGTCCACAAAGAAAGTCTAAGTAAGTTTTATAATATCACAATACTACAAAGTATCTTTTCAAATCACTATAATATAAAATTAGAAATCAATAACAGGAAGAGCATGGGGAAAACAAATACATCATATAGTGTAACAGTGTAACTAATTACTTTATATGACTCTTCTACCCACATTCTTTATAACTCCCACTAAATTACTCCCTCTCCCCCCGCCCTCATGGGGCAGGGTAAGAAAAGATGGAAGAAGATGCTGATAGGATTATATGATTCCACTGTGAATGATTATTAACAGGGTTAACTGTGATCTCAAAAACTTGGAACTCTATGTTGGTATAAAATGAGCCATATTAAAATAGGGGAAAATCTTATTACCATCACAGGTGAAGATCCAAGAGTGGAGTGCATCCTTTGGACCTCTCTAACCAAAGTAGAGATGTCAGCTTGAGGACTAGGGTGCGCCTGACCCAGGCCATTGTGTTTTCAATAGCCTCATATGGATGCAAAAGCTGGACAGTGAATAAGGAGGATCGTAGAAGAATTGATGCCTTTGAGTTGTGGTGTTGGAGGAGAATACTGAAAGTGCCATGGACTGCCAAAAGAACCAATAAATCTGTTTTGGAAGAAGTGCAGCCAGAGTGCTCCTTGGAGGCCAGGATGGCTAAACTTCGTCTCTCCTACTTTGGACATATTGTCCGGAGGAAACAATCGCTGGAGAAGGATGTCATGCTGGGTAGGGTGGAGGGTCAGAGAAAAAGAGGAAGACCCCCAACGAGATGGATCAGCCAGGTGGCATCATTGATGGACTCAGGTGTGGCAGCGGTAGTGAGGTTGGCCCAGGATCGAACATTGTTTCGTTCTGCTGTGCATAGGGTCACTATGAGTCAGTTCCGACTCGATGGCACCTGGCAACAACAACAACAACCATGTGTATTGAACCTCCTAGACTCAGGAAACAGCTGTGATATCAAAGGAGTGGAAGCAGAAGAACTAAAATCCAGACTGCTAGACAGAGTGGTGGGTTCCCAGCCAACAGAGCAAGTAAAGCTGAATGCCATTTACAAGAGGTTTATTTGTCGAGTGGGGTACCTCCAGGCACTTCATTTGGGGGAATTAGGTTTGTTACCCACTGAGCTAGAGCTTAGAACTTTAAGGCTGAGATTTATGTAGGAGTATGTTGCCCTTTCGTCATTGATCAGTAGTGCTAAAAGATCTTTGCAACATTGCTAGAGCAGAACAGAGGCCAAGGGGTCTGTGGCTGAAATGCCAAGGAACAGAGAAAGGCCTGCTTGAGGGTATTATTGGGACGAGACTGTCTTGACCTAAGAAATGTGCTTGGAGCAATTCTAATCCTGAGTGGACCACAAAGTTGGTTTGAACCACAAGGTTGGGGGTTCAAATTCACCAGTCACTCCTTGGAAACCCTATAAAGGATCACACTGAGTTGGAACCAACTCGGCAGCACTTAACAACAACAACTTCCCTAATAAACCCCATAACTCAGAATGGTGTCTGAGTTCTGTGTGACCACTGCAATAAGTTATCAAACTCAACTGAATAGAGAGTGTTGTAGGATGGATGGTTGGTGTGATTTTTGGTAAAGAAGGTTGAAAAGCATATGCACATCTAACCTCAGTCCCATAGGAATGACTCTTGGTCTGATGGTGATGGTGATTCTCTTCCTCTCCCTTGTGAAGTTAGAGCAGATAAGATGCTGCCTGCTTCCATGTCAGTTTTGTACATTTATGTATATTAAAATTGCTTAAAAACTACTGGGTAATAGAAAAAGTAAACAGAGAAAATTTTTAAAAGTTCTTACAATCAAGCAAGAATTAAAATGTAATATGTTGCATTTGGGACACAACAAAAGCAGTAC
Source organism: Chrysochloris asiatica (assembly GCF_000296735.1). NCBI lineage: Eukaryota > Metazoa > Chordata > Mammalia > Afrosoricida > Chrysochloridae > Chrysochloris > Chrysochloris asiatica. The sequence goes on from NW_006408740.1 coordinate 28,949, forward strand.
TCAGAGGACAATTTATAGCAATAAACATACACAGATCAAAAGAATAGGAAGGAACCAAATAAAGACCTTAACACAATAACTCTAACAATTAAAAAAATAACAGCATAAAAATCTAGAGTCACCAGAAGAAAGAAAGTGATAAAGATTAGAGCAGTAATGAATGAATCAGAAAACAGAAAAACAATGAAAATAATCAACATGACTAGAAGTTGGTTCTTCAAAAAGATTTTCAAAATGACTAATCACTGGCAAATTCAACAAAGGAAACGAAAGATAAGATGCAAATAGCATGAATAAGAAATGAAATGGGTGACAGCACCGCATAAAAAGGATAATAAAATAAAGCTAAACATCTATACTGCAACAAACTTGAAAACCTAAAATAAATTTCTAGAAACACACTACCTACCTAAAGTAACAGAAACTGGTGTAAAAAACCTGAACAGACTCATCACAAAATAAATGAACAGTCATAAAAACAAAACTAAACTAAACTAAAAAAGTCCTGGCCTAGATGGTATTAATAGAAAATTATGCTAAACATTCAGAAAAGAATTGACACCAATTTTACTAAATTACTCCAGAGCATAGAAAGAGATGGAATACTTCCAAATTGATCTTAGGAAGCAAGCATAATCTTGATACCAAAACCAGGCATAGACATCACTAAAAAATAAGGTTATCAATCAATATTCCTCATTAACATAGATACAAAAAAATCCTCAACAAAATCCTAGTCAATAGAATCGAAAACAATATCATATAAAAAAATCATAAACAACTGGTATTCATATTATGTATACAAAGATGGTTCAACATTAGAAAAACAACAAACATAATCCCCTACATAAATAAAATAAATAAAAAGAACCACATGATCATATCAATGAGTGCAGAAAAGGCAGTTGGTAAAATTCAACACCCATTTCTGATAAAAACTCTCTGCAAATTAAGAATAGAAGTAAAATCCCTCAACATATATACAAAATAAATGCTCAACAATAGTCTCAATAGAAAGTAACTGAGAACATTCCTCTTGTGAATGGGAACCAGACAAGGATGTCCTTTGTCATCACTCCTATTCAATATTTTATTGGACGTTCTAGGCAGAGAATAAGGTAGGAAAGGAAAATAAAAGGGATCCAAATAGGTAATGAAGAACTAAAACTAACTCTATTTGCAAATTATATGATCCCATATACAGAAAGACTTCAATTTTGAGTCCATCAATTCCTGGAATTGTTGGAATCAAAATTGAAATCTTTCAAGAAAGTGAGCCAGCGCAAGAGGCACTCACTCATCTCTGCCAAGAAATTTGGAAGACAACTATCTGGCCGACTGATTGGAAGAGATCCATATTTGTGCCCATTACAAAGAGAGGTGACCCAACGGAAAGCGGAAATCATCGGACAATCTCTTTGATATCTCAAGCCAGTAAAGTTTTGGAAAAGGATGTCATGCTGGGTAAGATGGAGGATCAGAGAAAAAGAGGAAGACCCCCAACAAGATGGATCGGTCAGGTAGCATCATTGATGGCATCGAGTGTGGCAGCAGTAGTGAGGTTGGCCCAGGATCGGACATTGTTTCGTTCTGCTGTGCATGGGGTCGCTATGAGTCAGTTCCGACTGGATGGCACCTGCCAACAACATATACAGAAATCCCAGAGACTCAGAAAGAAAGATATTGGAATCAATAGAAAGATTCAGCAAAGTGACAGGATACATTATCAACTTATAAAAATTATTCATATTTTTTATGCACCAACAAAAAGAATTCTGTAAAGGAAATAAGGAAAACAATAACATTTGCAATTTTTTTTTGTTGTTGTTGTTAAGTGTTATTGAGTTGGTTCTTACTCACAGTGACCCTGTATAGGGTTTCTGAGGAGAAGCTGGTGAGTTTGAACCACTGATCTTGTGGTTCAAATTAACTGTAACCCAGTACTTACCTACAGTGCCACATCAGGATGTCAATTATCCTACAGTCGCTGTAGGATAATGCATTGAGCAGCAAGGTCAACTTGAACTGCAAGGCTGGCAGTTCAAATCCACCAGCTGATCCATGGAATCCTTATACAGGGTTGCTATGAGTCAGAACCAACTCCATGGCACTTAGCAATAACAACAATATCCAAAAAGATAAAATGCTTAAGAATAAACCTAACCAGAGTTACAAAGAAAACTATAAAATATTTCTGCAAGAAACAACAACAACAAAAAAACCTTGCATAAAATGTTCATGCGTAGAATACAACATTGCGTAAATTTCAGCAAAACCAAAAGCAATCTATAGATATAATGTAATTTCAATTCTGATCCTCCAATTTCTTAAAGAGGTGGAAAAAAACAATCACCAATTTTAGAGGGAAAAGAAAGAGACCCTGGATGAGAAAATCACTACTGAAGAAGCACAAAGTAAGAGGCCTCATACTTCCCAATCTTAAAGCCTACTATACATCATAGTACTAGACAGTACTATACATCTGACCACTGTACTTGGAACTTGCCCACCTCTACAACTGTCTGAGTCATTTCCTGGTGTGATTCTGTAGGACAAATACTGGATGGTAAACGGCAAGGTCAGTGGTTCAAACCCAAATGCCTCTTCTCAGAAACTTTATATAGAGTTGCTATGAGTCAGAACTGACTCAATGGTGCTTAACAGTATATGGTTAATAAACAGTCTAGGGCTTATCCTATATTGCCACACCAGGACTGTATAATAATATATATGCTTCTCTCTAGAGAAGCAAGCCTAAGACACACTTGCTACTTAATCACCTTCAAAGGTTATAAACTGGCAATTGGCAATCCTATGAAAAAAACATAAAGCTAATTTTAAACCAGACATTTGATATTATCCAGTCTTACGACCCTTTATCATTTTCTGAGAGTGTTTACATACTCAACAGAGGCCTTGAATTTGGTTTTAAAAACAAGGAGTTCTTGTATCTTAGAGTTGAAGAAAGCCTTGAGACCATGCCATCCAAACCTAATTTTAAAACTGAGAAATTCCAAATTCAGGGAGTCAGGTGAGTCAGTGAGGAAACCTTGGGTTTCTTAACCAGTGTTATGGTACCACACACCTCAGTAGTAAGAAACTCATGCATCACCTGATGATGGTGTGTGGAGACACATAGATCAGTGGAACAGAACTGAGAATCCAAAAGGAAATCTATCTACCTAAAGCCAGTGAAAAAGAGGAAGACAGGCCCTCAATACAATGAATTGGCACAATGGAGGCAACAGTGGGCACAAGTGTAACAAAATTGTGAGGTTGGTGCAGGACTGGGCAGTGTTTCCTTTTGTGGTTCATAAAGTTGCTATGAGTTGGAACAGACTTGACAGCACCAAACATTAGCAAGAAAGACTGCTGATATACAGCAAAGGGCAAAAATCCTTAGGGTTTTCAGTGGCTGACATTTCAGAAGTGGATCCTCAGACCTTTCTTTCAAAGCATTAATGGGTGAACTTGAACCCCTAGCTTTTTTATTGCTGAGTGCATTTACCATTTGTACCACCAGGGGATACTCTGAGTATCCTTGTGAGCACTAAATGCAATCACAATTATTCATTTAGTGGGGAGATTGGGAGGAGAAGGCAAGTGAAGACAGGCTAGAAAGAACATTGAAGATGCTACACTGCTGCTCTTGAATATGGGAGAAATACCCATGAGTCAAATAATTTGAGGGATATGGAAGAAGCAAGGCAATGGATTTTCCACTGGAACCTCTGGAGGGTACACACCTAGATGATACCCTGGTTTCATGTATTGAAACCCATTTTAAACTTCTGATTTCTAAACTGCAGGAGAATAGATATGTGTTGTTTTAAGCAACCAAGTTTGTGCTACTTTGTTACAATAGCTACAGGAAACCAATAATACCAGGTTATTTTTTTAAATTTTATTTTATTGTTTTAAGTGATGGATAGTCATGGCACTTTAGGTGAAAGATTGATTGTTGGGAGGCAAATGCATGGGACATGGGAGAAGAGAAGTGTGCAATAGTTGCTAGTTTCTAGAAATCTCCCATTATGTTAGCAAAGTATTTTGGAATACTCTGAGATAAAAGGTGCTAAAGAAAATATAATAACGCTAATAAATATTCTATGATTTTCCTGGAGCATGTTCACAGGTGAACTACAAGGCAGCTCTTAATATCACTATAAAAGATGTGAGCGACTCAGCACTTTGGGATCTCAGGGGTGCCATAGAAACCATGACAATGTTTGTCTCCATTCCCTGGGGATGGGTATCCTCTGAGCCTCCCAAGTCTTCCTTTCCAAACCATAATTCACACAAGCTGCAGGAAGCAGTAGCAAAGGGCATTGTCAAGATCTGTTCAAGGCAATGATAGCAGGAAAAGAAAGTGTAATGAATTATTTAGCATTTATTCATGACAGCTCAAGACAAATTCCAAATACTGAGCAAGGGATTATTGGGCTAATGATTATAGATTATTTTTTTACCTAGATCTCTAAAGTTTATTCATGGAAATTTTATCCATGCTGGAGCCAGGGACCTTGTAATAGTTAAGGCTTTGGGTCAACTTGGCTGGGCCAGAATTCTCAGTGAATTGGCAGGTAAGATATGGTAATCCCTCATGATGAGATCAGCTGTAATTGCACAATTAATTGAAAGGAAGTTTCCCTGGGGAATGTGGCCTGCTTGCAATATATGTGGATGCTGTGGGAAATCTGGCTTGCTTTTTACTAGTTCTGGATCCTACATCTAACTCATCATCTGGCCTCTGCTTCTTTGGACTTGAGCCAGTGGTCTGTTGTAGTGGTTGTTGACCCTGGGAGTCATCAATAACCCACCATCTCAACTGCTGACCATTTACCTCTGCAGGCAGAAGCCTGCTATCTGACCTATCAGTTGTGAGGTCATCAGTCTCTGCAGCTACCTGAGTTAGGAGAAATCTTCAGCTTGACATTTGACTACTTTACTTGGAACTTGCCCACCTCTGTAACTGTCTGAGCCATTTCCTGGTGTGATGCTGTAGGACAAATACTGGATGGTAAACTGCAAGGTCAGTGGTTCAAACCCAAAAGCTTCTTCTCAGAAACCCTATATAGAGCTGCTATGAGTCGGAACTGACTTGATGGTATTTACCAATATATGGTGGGTTTGAATCTCCAACCTCTCAGTAAACAGTCCAGGACTTAGCCTATAGTGCCACACTAGGACTATATAAATGATATATATGCTTAACTGGTTTTGCCTCTCTAGAGAAGCAAGTCTAAGACACACTTGCTACTTAATTGTCTTCAAAGGTTAAAAACTGGCAATTGGTAATCCTATGAAAAAAGACACAAAAACTTATTTTAAACCAGACATTCAATATTATTCAGTCTTATGACACTTTATCATTTTCTGAAAGTGTTTACATACTCAACAGAGGTCTTGAATTTGGTTTTAAAAACAGGGAGTTCTTGTATCTTAGAGTTGAAGAGAGCCTTGAGATCCTGCCATCCAAACCTAATTTTACAACTGAGAAATTCCAAGTTCAAGGATTCAGGTGAGTCAGTGATATGGTATCACACACCTCAGAAGTATGGTACTACACACCTCAGAAATAAGAGGTTTTTTAACCAGTGTTATGGTACCACACACCTCAGAAATAAGAAACTCATGCATCACCTTCTGACGGTGTGTGGAGAAATATTCACCCAAGTGTTTTTATTCTATGGTTAAAAAAAAGAAGACTTCTTCACAGGGATGTGATTTTCCTTCTACATCAGCAGTCCATTCTAGACAATGAGACAAAGTTCCATTTAATACCTTCAAATCTCAGGGTCCCAATAGAAAACAAACTACTGCCCTCAAGTCAATTCCAGCTCATAGTGATCATGAGAGACCAATCAAATTTGGAGCTGAGGTTACCTATAAGCAAAATGTATGATGACGAGGCAATAAGAATAGAATCAAAGAGAACTGGATTCAGATGCTAACCCTGTTTGATCACAGGCAAGATGTTTGCTTTCTGTAATCCTGTTTTCTTAAGTATAAACACCTAAGGGATAATAATTCCTACCTCAGAATTTCTGTGAAGATCAAATTAGATTATATATTGAATGAAAAAGGGCTTAATAAGATACTTAGAATAATGGTGGAAAAGTATGTGCTAGCTCTGAATTTAAATGAAATTTTCAGAGCACAATAACTATAGGAATCAAATATCTTTACTCGTATCCTATTATAAATAGCTATATTTCCACCATTAGCAATATAGGCCTTACATTCTAGACGGACTTTATGAATTCTCATTAAAATAAAGACTCTCTAATGGAGTCCTGGTGTGGTGCTGTAGCATAAGCACTGTACTTCAAAGTCAGTTTGAACCACAAGGTCCGTGGTTTGAACTTCCAAGCCGCTCCTTGGAAACCCTATCCAGGGTCATTATGCATCAGAATTGACTCAACAGTGCTTAACAACAAGTGTGGTTTTGTAGGATAAGCACTAGACTAGTGTCCTCAATGGTTCAAACTCTCCAGCCTCTTCTTGGAACCCTACACAGGGTCTCTATAGTTGGCCTCAAGGGCACTTAACAACAACAGCAAAAACCTCAAGTCAGTATTCTATAATACTCCAGTAGTAATTAATTGCTAACAATCAAGGTACTGAGGAAATAAGAGTGGTAAATGGTAGGGGGACAAGTCAGTGAATTGTGCTGAGCAGGAACCAAATAATCGTCAAACTGTTTATTTCTCTGAGCCCAAGGACAGGAGATTTTAGATATTTTTGGAAAATTCATTAAAAATAGTTTATTTTTCTTTCTTATTTTCAAACTTTGTTAATATGGTTGAGAAGGAAGGAGTTTAAGACCTATCAACCTCTTCTACATGTGAGACTCCTTTAGGTCTTATGTTCTGAAGTCATGTCTACTTCATTCCTTTGGTGTTTTGCCATTTGATATAATTTTTTTAAAACCTTAATTCATACACTTGGCAATTTGTCAGTTGTCAGAAATTCTATACAGAGTTGCTATGAGTCAGAACAGACTCCACGGCACATAACAACAACAACAAACATTTGTTGAGATAATGGAGACATAAAGATAAATAAAGATGGAAAAGGCAAGAAAATGGATTATCCTTGAAAGAAAGAAAAAAAAAAAATATATATATATATATAGCATAATCATTACTGGAGCATGAATAACAAGGGAAAGAATGTGTTTTTTGTTTTTTTTTTTCTGTGGTGGGCATTTGGAAATAGGACACCTGTCCACGCAAACGAGACATTTAAGAGTGACATGGGCCAAGCAATATGTGGTTAGAAAGAATGCTCTAGTGCATGCACTTGCGACTCTCTGCAGAAGCGATTGCCCCTCAGGTAATAAATTCTGGGCTATGTGGTACACATTGGAACTGAATGTCAGTTGCTCACAGAAAAATCACACTCTATGTAGGCTCTCTGTACCCGTGCCTGTTTTATTCCCCTATGAATATATCTGACACTGCATCCAAACAATTTACACATAAATTCTTTTCTCAAGATAAGCTTCTGAAAGAATATAATCTACATGTTGTTGTTCTGTGCCATCAAGTCGGTTCTGAGTCATAGCAACCCTCTATAGTGTTTCTGAGGAGCGGCTAATCATGTCCGGTGCTTATCCTATGTTACCACACAAGGACTTGTTAGGTGCTGTTGAGTTGGTTTCTAATGTACAACAGAACAAAATACTTCTTGGTCCTACACCAAGATAACAATCATTGCTGCACTTGAATTCACTGTTACTGCCACTGTGCCAAACCTTCTCATTGGGGGTTTTCCTCTTTTTCACTGACCCTCCACTTTACCAAATATGATATCCTTCTCTAAGGACTGGTCTCTACAGAAAATATATCTAAAGTATGAGAGACAAAGTCTGGCCATTCTGGCTTCCAAGGAGAAATCTGGCTGTACTTTTTCCAACACAGATTGGTTTATTCTTTTGGCAGTTTATGGTACTTTTAATGTTCTCCTCCAACACCATTACTCAAATGCATCAATTCCTCTACGGTCTTCTTAATAACTTGTCAAACTTTCACATGTATATGAGGTTACTGAGAATACCATGGATTGGGTCAGGTGCACCTTAGTCCTCAAACTGACATCTTTGCTCTTCAATACTGTAAAAAGTTCTTATACAGCAGAGTTGCCTAATGCAGTATGTCATTTGATTTCTTGACTGTTGCTTCCATGAGTGTTGATGGCTGATTTGAGCAAAATGAAGTATTTGACAACTTCAGTCCTTTCTCCAATTACATGTATGTTGTTTAGTGGTCTAGTGGTGAGGAGTTTTGTTTTCTTTACATTGAGGTACAACCCATACAGAAGATTGTGGACTTTGATCTTCATCAGTAAGTATTTGAAATCCTCTTCACTTTCATCAAGCAAGGTTGTATCATCTGCATATCATAGGTTATTAATGAGTGCTCCTTCAATCCTGATGCCACGTTGTTCCACATATAATACAGTTTCTCAAATTATTTGCTCAGCATACAGATTGAATAAGTATAGTGAAGGAATACATCCCTGGTGCACACCTTTCCTAATTTTAAACAATCTACTGTACCCTTGTTCTGTTCAAACAACTCTCTCTTGGTATATGTACAGGTTCCTCATGAGCACAATTAAGTTCTCCTGAATACTAATTCTTCACAATGTTGTTTGTAGTTCATCATTATTTACACAGTCAAAAGCCTTTTTGTAGTCAATAAAGCACAGATGAACATCTTACTGGTATCCGCTGCTATCAGCCAAGGTCTATCTGATGTCAGTAATGATATCCTTCATTCCAGGTCCTCATCTAAATTTCACTTAAACCTCTAGCAGTTGTATGTCAATGTACTGTTGTAGTCATTTTTGAATAATCTAAAATTTTACTTGCATGTAATATTAATGATATTTGTCTGATGATTTCCGTATTCTGTTGGGTCACCTCTCTTTGGAATGGGCACAAATAAGAATCTCTTCCAATCAGTTGGCCAGGCAGCTGTCTTCCAAATTTCTTGGAATAGATGAATGAATACCTCCAGTGCTGCATCAGTTTACTGAGAGATTTCAATTCATAGTCCATCAATTTCCAGAGCCTTGTTCTTTTGTCAGTGCCTTCAGTGCATCTTGGACTTCTTCCTTTTGTATCATTGGCTCTTGATCATATGCTATCTCTTGATATGGTTGAACATCAATGATTTCTTTTTGGGACAGTGACTCTGTATATTACTTCCATCTTTCACCAGGACTTTGTCAGTGTTAAATTATCTCAACTTCCATGCCATACACTCTCAGCGTTGGGAGATGAGAACTTACTTTTTTTTTTTTTAAATTTAAGGTTTTTATTGTGGATTGAGTGAAAGTTTATAGGGCACATCATCAGTTTCACATTCAAGAGAACTTACTTTTAATTGCACACTATTAAGGCACTTCAGAGATTACAACATTCTTTAGTAGACAGTTTTCACCTCTTCTTATCTTGGACAGTAACCTTGGACATGTGGAAGCCCTATGTTCCCATTTTCATAGGAGGAAATTGAGGCTCCAATTGTTTTATGACTCACACAAAACATTACAGAAAGGAATAATAATAGCAAGGCTTAAAACCCAGTTTTCTTTCCTTAATAGCAATAGTTCTGAAGATCCTATGACATACTCTAAAAATCTTAATAAAATTTAGAGTATTTTTGGACTTCAAGTCTGTTCATATGTCTATGGAAGCAGAACGTCCATGGATTCAAAGACCTGTGCTAAGAAGCTTGCATTCCTAAAATGTTGAATGTATCTGCTCAGCAAGCTCATCTTTCTCTGAAAACTTCACTGAAATTCACACATCCCAAATAAGCTTCTTTTGGATGTTTGAGTAAGAAATAAAGGAGTACCAATGCTTATCAAAGGAGCTCTGGTTGCGTAGTGGTTACAAATTGGGCTGCTAATCTCATGGTAAGCAGTTCGAAACTACCAGCTATTCCATGGGAGAAAGATGAGGCTTTCTGCTCCCATAAAGATTTACAGTCTCAGAAATCCTGTACAGGGTCGCTATGAGTCGGAACTGACTCTACAGCACATAACAACAACAACAATAATGTTTATCAAGGAGTATTGTGGCTCTAGAGAATACGCACTGGACTACAAACCACAGGGCAGCAGTTCAAGCCCAGCAGCTACTCTATGGGAAAAAGATGAGGGTTTTTGTTCCTGCAAAGATTCACAGCCTTAGAAACCCTGTAGAGTATCACTACATGTCAGATTCAACTTGATGGCACTTAATCACAACAATCCTTATCAACACCTGGTTCAACATTGTGTTATTATTCAAAGGCAGAAAAGAGAGAGGGCCCTGCTCTCTGAGAACATTAATTAACAGACAAAACTAAAACTCAGTAACCAAATTAAAGAAACAATACATAAGTAAATATATTACTACATTTATTATTAGAGACCAGTTTGTGACTATAGTAGATATCAATAAATGCAGAGGGCATTATAAAAGCTTCATTTCAGAAAGAAGTAGTATCTTTCCTTCATTAGTTAGATGCCAACCCGCATGATATTAAAAGATAAAAAAATCTTAACTGATGTTGTTACAAGGTACATCCTTCAAAGATAAGAACACAAATTCAGGGTCCAGAATATCTGATTTTCTAAATTTTGGTTCTAAGATTTTCTGTACGGGTGGCCTTGGGCAATCTGCCTGGCTTAGTCTGGGTTCTCTATAGAAGCAAAGCCAGTGAAGTATATACAAAGAGAGGTTTATATAAAGGAAGATACTGACACAGATGTGGAGGTGGACAAGTACCAAATACATGAGTCAGATGTCAGGCTGGAGGCTTCTGACTCACATAGTTGCAGGGCTGATGAACCAAGATCATCAGGTCTAGATGGTAGACAGTCAAGTAAGGTCTGACAGCTAAAAAGGCAGACAGATGATAACTCCCAGGATTGGCAGGTGATTGAGTAGGCCACTGGATCAAGTTCAAAGAACTAGAAATCAGAGGATCATTCAGAAATAAAATCCAGATCCAGCAGAGAGCAAGCAAGTTTTGCCTGAGTATCCAATATTTTAGAAGCACATCACATCCATGAGGAAGCTTCCTTTCAATTAAAGGAAAGGAATTTCATAGCAGATCTCATCATGGAGAATTATTATATCTTCATTACCAAACCCCTGAGAATCCTAGCCCAGTCCAATTGATACAAAATTTTAACTATCAAAGTCTATCCCTTGTCAACTTGGCTCCTGTACATATCTGTTTAAATCATATACATAATCTCTAAATTAAAACAGACAGTTATATTTCTTCCTAACATAATAACTAACATGTTTACAACAGAAAACTCACTGGCCCTATTAACGAACAAAGCAGAAATATTTGATGCTCAAATATGGGGAAAAAATAAAAAACGTATAACAGTTACAGTCCTCATTTCTACAACAGGTCATATGACCATAGCTAGCATTTACAACTAACTTCTTCCACTACCCATTCCATATTCCGTTTGCCCTCAGCAAGCACCTCAGTGTTGGTTCTTTCCTGGTGGGGTGACCCAAACCTTCATTTCTGAAGGGTCTGGGACATTAATAGTCATGTCAGAATTGGGTTGTTAAAGTTTACCATTGGCTTTTATCACAGGCTATGGTCATACAAAGAAATGTCCTAAAAAAATCTCTTGAATTCAACACATATTTTTATTAACCTCCATTATGTAATGTCAATCTGATTTATCATTGGGAATCCAGATCAATCACACCACCCAATACAGTAATTTCTTTCTTTGCTTGTTGATCCTAAGGCATGAAATCCCAAAGTGACCAGGGAGATTTCTTAACTTCAGTCCAACAGAATCACTGTTGTAACTCCAGGGGGAAATATTCCACACATTGAAACTAAAATGTCCAGACATAAAGAGCATAGAGTCACAGGGACAGAAAGCAACATTTTGCAACTCAATCACTAGGAGTAATAGTAAATAATGCCACTCCAGTTTCTACCCCTTAGTTCCTGGACTTGTGAATCTGGCTACTATCGAAATAGTATAATATATGTCTAGGAGATGGAGGGCAGGGCTTGATGGTGAATAGGGTAGAGGTGTAATGAAGTTTGTAATCAGCAATACCACAGAATACCAGGTGAAGCAGGTTCAGGGCAGAGCTCCAAAATTCTGAACCACATAGGTAGGAATATTTTAAAAGTTTGAAGGCTTATAGCTAGTGGAACTAATAGTGGAAGTAA
>NW_006408740.1:47851-51974 GCF_000296735.1 Chrysochloris asiatica
GGGGGGCAGGCTTGTAGTGTATACCCTCTGGTTGGTTGATGATGCATGGAGGGGATTGTAACCATGGCAATGAAACGATATACGAAAGGATGAGTGTAAAACTAATGTTCTCCCATGTGAACTATCACATAATTCACAATAAAACATTAAAAAAAAAAAAAGGCCATTCCATCATTCTAACAATCTAGCTGCTTCAGGATGATGAGGAACATGGCAAAACCGGTGAATTCCATAAGCATGGACCCATCCATTACCACACTTCTTTTGTTGTGAAGTGTGTCTCTTGATCCTAGCTGATTCTGTGTGGGATACTATGATAGTCATGGTATTTTCAACTGCCTCATATGCATGTGAAATTGGACACATACATTTGAGGCCATTGTTTTTTTCTACTGTGTTAATCCATCTCATTGGGGGTCTTCCTCTTTGTCCCTGCCCTCCATTTTATCAAGCATGATAGCCTTCTCTAAGGACTGGTCCCTCCTGATGGCATGTCCAAAGTATGAGCTTCCTTATTCATTGCCCAATTTCAAGTCATATGAGGCAGTTGAAAATAACATGACTTGAGTCAGGCACACCTTTGATTTCAAATTTACGTCTTTGCTCTTTAACACTTTAAAGAGATATTTTGTAGCAGATTTGAAATACATCATTTGATTTCTTGACTACTGCTTCCACGAGTGTTGATTGTGGATTCAAGCAAAATAAAGTCTTTGACAACTTCAATCTTCTCTCCATTTATCATGATGCTATCTATTTAGTGGTCCAGTTTTGAAGATTCTTGTTTTCTTTCCATTGAGGTGCAATCCATACTGAAGACTGTAATTTTTTGTCTTCATTAGTATTTAAATCCTTTTCACATCAAGCAAGGTTGTATCATCTGCATATCATACTTTGTTTATGAATCTTTCTCCAATACTGATGCCAAGTTCTTCATATATTCCAACTTCTCAGATTATTTGCTCAGCTCACTAATTGAATAAGTATGGAGAAATGATACAACACTATAGCACACCTTTCCTGATTTTAAACCATTCATTATCTCATTATTTTCTTCTAACAACGGCCTCTTGGTCTATTTATAGTTTCCTTTTAAACACAGTTAAGTGTTTTGGAATAACCATTCTTTCCAATGTTATCCATTGTCATAATTCACATAGTCAATAAAGCACAAGTAAACATCATTTTAGTACTCTCTGCTTTTAGCCACGATCCATCTGACATCAGCAATGCTATCCCTAGTACCACATCCTCTTCTGGATCTGGCTTGAATTTCTGGCAGTTCCCTGTCAACGTACCATTGCAACCATCCAACTTTATGACATATAATGGATAGCTCGGATCATGTGGTGACTTCATGTCCCATGATTAGGCATTCAGTTTTTACTAAGGCCCAGTAACAAGCACAAAGCTTATTTTCTCAAAAGGAGAATAGTTATCTGTGGAGGATAACAGGGCTTTGCTCCAAACTCCTAAGGGTCTATGCTATGATTCACCAACAGAGGACTTCCAAGTACTCCAAATGATATATCTATCTGCCCCTGACACTTCAAGCACCATTGGATCAGCTAGATCGTATGAATCACGTGGCAGAGCAGCTTGCATTGTATCCTGAACCTGCTGCACAGTTTTCTCTTGTTCTGTGCCCCACTCAAAATTAGCAGCTTTACAAATCACTTGGTAAATAGAACAGAGTAGCACACTCAAATGAGGAATATGTTCCTACAGTGATGTTTTGGATATCCTGTAATTAGGGTCAATTCAGAGCCTGTGCCCAATAATCCCTGAAAAGTCTAAATATTTCCTTTTCCCAAATGTACAATCTTATAAAAGGTTTCCCTTTGCGAAAGGCTAGGAGAAAGACTAAGAATATAAATTTTTGGTGGAATAGTGAGGTCCTTCCTCAAAGGAACCCAGTCTCCCCTTCATTCAAGGCATTATGGTCCATAAACTGGCTCAAGTCTGGGAATTGATTTAGAGGTAATGACTCTCTATGCTAGTGATTCAAGTTAGATATCAAGCACCATTCAAAATTTGGAATTCAGTTGATGTTGTAATTCAGCAACTATTATGATAAGCATTTGGGTTTCATTTTTGACAATATCATCTATTACTATTAGAAGTAAGGTTTTCTTTCGTGGTACAAGTAGAAACTCTGGGGTATTTTATGCATTCCTTGAGCTGTAACTCCGAAGCCCTGAGTTGGTCTCTTTCCTTTACCACTATGTCTACTGTCAATAGAATAAATGAACCAGCTCCTCTCTATTTCTCATCCTGACAAAACTGCAGAAAGTAATCAAACATACTATCACCCAGAGTCTCACTTGTCACTAATACTTGATCTACAGGTGGTGATATTTTGCATATTAACATTGCCACCTCATTTCATGGAATAGCAGCACCCTATTTACCAATGGAAGCATAGCTATCAGTGCCATGGAAACTAGTCAGACTGGAGAAAAAATTTAGAAAACTCATCCTGATGATTTTGCTTCTCTAGAATGACTCCTGGTACCAAATTTGTTCATCTGGGTTCTCAAGAGAAAGAGAAGCAAAACCAGTGCATCTTATACATGTATATATAAAAAGAAGTTCATATTAAGGCAATAACTCACAGAGTTATAGAGGTGGGCAAGTCCCAAGTCCATGCGAGGCTTCTGGCTTATGTAGGACTGATGAACAGTTGATGAGCAGCAGTTCAGATGGCAGGCAAGAAGGCAGGTAATAGAACAGGCCACTGGCTCAAGTCCAAAAACCTAGAGTCTGGAGGATGAACCAGATACAAGATCCAGACCTTGGATCTTTGCCTGATTGTACAATACATTGGACAGCCCTGAGGAAACTTCCTTTCAATTGATTGGCTGCTCATATTGTATCATATCATGGGGAATTAATACATCTTAACTGCCAAACCACTGAGAATGCTGGCAATGTAAAGTTGACACAAAACATCAACTATCACACCACCTCAACATTCTTAGTCTGTCTTACTTTCTTAGTCTGTAAAATATGAGATATTGATAGTGTCTCACTTCATAGTATAATGATAAAGAAGAAATGAATTCATATTGTACTAAGAACAGTGCCTGGCACTTAGTAAGAACTTAGTTAAGTGTTTCTTGGGCTCTTGGGAAAACAAGATTCAGACCAAGTTTATGTGATAACCTTTAATGTGGGCAGGTGAAATTTCAGGAAACAGGAATGAAAGGAAAGGAGTAGACAGTCAGAGAAGAATGAAAAGTAAATACAAGGTGGAAAATTATGAAGATGGCCACAACTACTAAAGAAAACCCTGCCGGTGCTTCATCCTACAGTCATCTCCAGAGAGGCTATTTAGAATGCCTGCATCTAAAAAAAGTCCACTACAAGGAAAAGAGGACTTTTCTACTAGTAGGAAAACGGTGTTCAATCCTGTTTCCTGATCATCTTATCTCCTGCCTCCCTTCTATCTCCTGTCTTTTACTGACCATATTTCACCTCATGGATCATTACTACTCAGCACTTTTGAGTTGTGTAACCAGATCCCTCCAGGATACTCCTGGGGACACCAGGGCCTCTGTGGGTTTGGAACTGTTTCTAGAAAGTAACAAAGGCCTGGGCTATAGAGGTGACCAAATAAATCTGAGACATCATATTAATTGTGTCTTTGTTATTATTAACTACCATGGAGTTGTTTCCAACACATAGTGACCCTGTGCAGGGTTTCTGAGAAGTGGCTGATGAGCTTCAACTGCCAACCTTGCAGTCCAAACCAACCTTAGTTTAGTACAATAACTCATTGTACCACACAATTATTTCCATTGTTCTTCCAAAACTGTTGTTAAACAGGTTGTTATGTTCTTATCCAGCTAGTCTTGAACAGGAGTTTCTCTATTTTCTACTCCAATCACAGAAACACTACATTAAAGCTTCTCTAGCTGAATTAACTGAATTAAGTAAAGGGTATGACAGGGTTCTATTTTTTCACCATATTTTTCAACCTGTATGCTGAGCAAATAATCCAAGAAGCTGGGTTATATGAAGAAAAGCATGGCATCAAGATTGGAGGAAGACTCATTAACAACCTGTGATATGCAGATGATACAACCTTGTTTGCTGAAAGTGAAGAGGACTTAAAATACTT
>NW_006408740.1:52427-58109 GCF_000296735.1 Chrysochloris asiatica
CAAACTTCATCTCTCATACTTCGGACATATTGTCAGGAGGGACCAGTCACTGGAGAAGGATATCATGATTGGTAAGATGGAGGGTCACAGAAAGAGGAAGACCCCCAGCGAGATAGATTGGCAAAGTGGCAGTATAAATGGGCTCAAGCATGACAATAGTAGTGAGGTTGGCCCCGGACCGAGCAGTGTTTCATTCTGTTGTGCATACGGTCGCTATGAGCCAGTACTGACTTGATGGCACCTAACAACAACAACAACAACTGGATTAATTTCAATTTCTTTAAAGGACCACCATAAATTTGTGAGAAGAAATTGACTTGTTGTCAAGAATAAAATATGTGATAAAGATTGATGAAAGATTTTTACTTTGAAACTAAAGATAGAATGTTTTCCATTCAGACTTTCTATACATCATGTTTCAGTACAGGGTAGGAGTCATAGAAAAGGCCTACCAAGAAATATTCAGACTACCTTAAATGCCAGATTGCTAATCCTATTCAGTAAAAGAGAATCATTAAGAGCCTGGAAGCCTTTGAGCCAAAGACAGAAAGACTTTTACTACTTGACAGAGCCAAGGCTGTGTCTTCTTGGAGCAGACTCAAAGGCAGAGATTGATATGCAGGTGTCTAATAAGATAAAAAAATATGAAAGAAATAGGAGGAAGCAGAACGATAGTGCTGGAGCTATTGAACCTACCAGAGTTCTTCTGTGCTGGGCCCAGATGACCAGTTCCTTATACATCCACCTTGCTCAAATATGAGCTACTCCAGAGAAGTACTACTTAGTTGAAGCAATTCCTTCAGCTGAATTAAACTGTAAAGAATTAAGAGCTGGAAGTTGTTTACTGACTGCAATTTTCACATCTGGTCAAGAACTATTTCTTGAAGTGGCTCTGGTTAGTACAGCTTCAAGTATTCCACAATCTACTGTTTCCCCACTTGGATCCATTTATTCACATATATTTGGTGAGTAGCTCCTCCAGAATTGTAATGGCTATGTGCTTATGATGGAAAACTTGCTATTAGGTGCCATTAAGTAACTTCTGACTCATAGCAACCCTGTACAAAAAAAAAATCTGCCTGGCCCTCCGTTGTCCTCACAAATGTTGTTACATCTGAACCCATGGCTGTTGACTCTGTGTCAATTCATCTCATTGGGGTCTTCCTCTCTTTCACTGACCCTCCACTTTATCATGCATTTTGCCTTTCTCCAGGGACTAGTCCCTGCTGATAACATGTCTGACTTCCAAGGAGCATATTGGTTGTACTTCTTACAACACAGATTTGTTCTTCTGGAAGGCCATGGTACTTACAATATTTTTCCCCATCACCATAACTAAAATGAATCAATTCTTCTAAGGTCTTCCTTATTCATTGTCCAACTTTCAAATGTACATGAGGATACTGAAAATACCATGGCTTGGGTCAGTCGCATCTTAGTCTCAAACTGATATCTTTGCTGTTGAACACTTTCAAGAGATCTTGTATAGCAGATTTTCTTAATGCAGTATGTCACTTGATTTCGTGGCTGCTGCTTCCATGAGTGTTGACTGTGGATCCAAGTAAAATGAAATCTGACAAATCCAGTTTTTCTCCATTTATTGTGATATTATTTATTGGTCCAATTGTGAGGAATTTTGTTTTCTTTACATGGAGGAGGGATACATACTGAAGGCCATATTCTTTTATCTTGATTGGTTAAGTATTTTAAGTTTTCTTTGCTTTCAGTAAGCAAGGTTGTTTCATCTGCATATTGCAGGTTGTTAGTCAGTCTTCTTCTAATCCTTCTTATTATAATTCTACATTATTCTTCATATAATCCATCTTCTTAGATTATTTGCTCAGCATTCAGATTGAATAAGTATAGTGAAAAATATAAGCCTGGCTCACAATTTCCTTACTTTAAACCATTCAGAATTCCCTTGCTCTATTTGAACAACTGTCTTTTGGTCTATGATTCCTCATGATTGTAATTAAATGTTTCAGAACACTCATTCTCCACATAGCTAGTCATGATACAAACAGTCGAAAGTCTTTTATTGACACAGTCTATAAAGCACAGATAAATACCTTTATGATATTCTCTGTTTCAGCCAAGATCCATCTGAAGTCCTTCTTTCCATGTCTTCATCTGAATCCAGCTTGAACCTCTTGCAGTTTCCTATCAGTGTCCTCTTGCAGCCATTTTTTTCATTACTTCACTAAAATTTTTTCTTGCATATGATATTGTCCAATGATTTCAGCATTCTGTTGGGTCACTTCTCTTTGGAATGGGCATACATAGGAATTTCTTCCAGTAAGTTGACCAGGTAGTTGTCTT
This sequence comes from Chrysochloris asiatica, assembly GCF_000296735.1. Taxonomy (NCBI): domain Eukaryota; kingdom Metazoa; phylum Chordata; class Mammalia; order Afrosoricida; family Chrysochloridae; genus Chrysochloris; species Chrysochloris asiatica. The sequence continues at coordinate 54,747 of NW_006408740.1, forward strand.
CCAAATTTCATAGCATAGATAAGAGAGTGTCTCCAGCGGTGCATCAGTTTGTTGAAAGATTTCAATTTGTAGTCCATCAATTCCTAGAGCCTTGTTCTAAGCCAATGCCTGTAGTAAGCCTTAGACTTCTTCGTTCAATACCATTGGCTCTTGATCATATGCTATCTCTTGAAATGGTTGAACATCATCCATTTATCTTTGATGCAGGGACTGTGTATTTCCTCCATATTCTTTTGAAGCAAATGACAGCAACAAATTAATATCTGTTGATAATTACACTGAATGTTAGTGGATTAAATGCACCAGACAAGAGACAGAGAGTGGTAAAATACTGTCGACAAGAGACACATTTGAGTGCTTGCTTCGGCAGCACATGTACACTAAAATTGGAACTATACAGAGAAGATTAACATGGTCCCTGCAGCAAGGATGACACGCAAATTCATGAAGCATTCCATATTTTTTTAAAGGAGATGGGGATAGGTCTTTTGTGCTACAATAGTGAATAACTTATATCAGGACTTACTGTGAGGGTTGGAAATGTAAAGGTAGACATTGTGCAGCAAAAGGAAGGGAATGATTGACTTTGCAGTCCAGGAACGGAGGTCCCTGGGACCATCAAGGGAGAAGAGTGGAGTGCGGGACCCTACCCAGAGAAGCAGTGACACCAGAGATGGAGGCAGAGATGATGACTTGGGAAGATGGAGTGGCTGGGGACTCTAGAGCAAGCGAGAGAGAGGGGCTGTGTGCTGATGACCGGGGGGCATGGAGGTGATCATAACCATGGCAATGAAATGATATATGATAGAATGAATGTAAAGCTAATATTCTCCCATGTAAACTATCACATAATTCACAATAAAACATTTTTTTTAAAAAAAAGAGAGAAACATTTGAGACATGCACACATAAAATAGACTATAAACCAAAGTATAGAAAAAATACATAAAGCAAATAACAATCTTAAAAGAGCAAGAGTGACAATGTTAATTTTTGATAGATTATACTTTAAGATGAAACACAGAATTAGAGAGAAAAAAAAAAGAATACTATATAATGATTAAAGGATCAATGAAACAAGAAGATGCAGTTATAATAAATACCTGTGTGCCCAAGGACCAAAAAGAGCTCTGGTGTGGTGATGTAGGATAAGCACTGGACTGCTAACCACAAGGTTGGCAGCTCAAACCCACCAGCTCCTGTCAGAAATCTTATACAGGGTCACTATGAGTCAGAACCAACTTGATGATATACAACAACAACAATGACCAAAGCAAAGAAAAACAATGTTATCAAGTGTGTTCTATTCATAGTAACATTATAGGATAGGGTAGAACTGCTTCATAGGGTTTGTGAGGCTATAAGACTTTATGATACAGACAGCCTCATTTTTCTCCTGTGGAGCAACTGTTGCATCCAAACCACTAACCTTTCGATTAGCAGTTCAACACTTATTAGCAGTTCAACCCCATGAAAACTCAAAAATACATAAATCAAACTTTAAGCAACCAAAAAACACATAAATCAAACTCAGTTGTTGTTAAGTGCCATTGAGTCAGTTCCAACTCATAGCAACCCTGTATAAGGTTTCTGAAGAGTGGCTGGTGAGCTTGAACCACTGATCTTGCAGTTCAAACTGACTTTGCAATCCAGTGCATTAATTCACAGCAACACACCAGGACTCCAAATCAAACTTTAGCAGAACTGAAAAGAAAAATTGAATATTATAGTAGGGAATCGCTTTTGATGAAGAAAAGAGCTAGATAAAAATTCAGCACAAAGAACTGAACAGCCCACTCAACCAATTTGACCTCACAGACATATAAAGAACACCCAATAACAACACAGTATACATTCTTTTCCAGTGCACATGGAATTGAAGAGGAATGGTGTTGTTGTTATTTCAGTTTGGGCCATCAAGGCCGGCAGCTGCTCCTTGGAAACCCTGTACAGGATTTCTATGAGTTGGATCCCGACTCAATGGCACTAAGCAACAACAATAACAATTGTCAAGTCTGGAGATGTTCCATGTGCACTGGAAAAGAACATATACTGTATTGTTATCATCTCATCTTTCATGATAGTAGGAAAGTTTTCTTCCAATAATTCATTGACAATTTTTCTTTGCTTTTTATTGTTTCCTCCTGTTGAGAATATCAGTCATCTTAAAATTCTTCTTCTTCATGGTGTCCCACACCACTCAGGATTTCTTTAAACTTTTTCTGTATGCTTTCTGATAGTTCTTTTACCATATTCATATTGAATGATGCATCTTCTAGCTCTCTAATTTCAAATCCATTGATTTGAATTGATTTCTTTGTCCTTTCAATACATTGCCCATTTCTGAGATCTTAGTATTAATCTTCTTGATTTATACTCTTTCAAAATCTGCATTTATTTTGTTTGTTTTTGTAGTATTTTCCTGAATTCCTCTAAAAAATTTTCGGTGTTCTTCATTTCCTCAATCTTTCTGTCCGTCCTTTGAAGATACCTAAATATGATTCTTTTGAATTCTTTTTATGGTAGTTCCATTATGTTTTGTTCCTCAGAAATGTTTTATGGATCTGCATCTTAGTCATTTGTTGGAACCATTCTCTTGTCACTTTGTGTAATGTTATCTGTTGGCTCTGGACCATTGTGGTGTTGTATTATTTGTATTTAATTGATGATTTTATGCTTATGTGTTGTTAGGCTTTTACCAAAGGTCTCCTGTGGGTATTGTTAGAGAATAGAAGTGTGTGTGCTGTTCTCATTTTCTGTTCATCCTCAACTTAGCTGCTGTTGCCTATTGTCTATCACTGATCAGGTGGTCTATAAGCTGGCATTGGCTCATGCTAATACCAAGAGGTTGGAGCTTCAAAGGGTATAGTTATGGCTGGACTATATGGGCATAGTTGCTGTCTCCTGTCAGGTGGGAACGAGGAGACCCATGCCCCCACACATAAACAAGAAAACAAAATAGAATAAACAAGCAAGCAACCAACAATGAAAAGGGAAAAAATAAAAAGAGGCAGTAATCACAGAATAATAATAATAATAATAATAATAATAATAATAATAATAATAATAATTTAAAAGTGAAAAAAGGGACAGGAAAGGGGAGCTATACAGGGGAAGAAGCAATATACAAGAAGGGAGAGGGGAATGGAAGAACAAAGCAGATGGGAGAACAATTAGGCTGGTCTGAATGGGCTAAGAGGGACAGAGGTAAATAACGATGTATGCACAACCTTGGAACAACAGGACTCTGGAATACAGAGATTGAGACGTGGTTGGAATGGGGAAAAGGGGGGAATAATGTTAAGATGCTTGGCTGTCTTTTGAATCTTGGTTTTCCTTGCATTATATTATAAAATAGACACT
>NW_006408740.1:59209-91771 GCF_000296735.1 Chrysochloris asiatica
AAATGTAAAGGTAGACATTTTATAGCAAGGAGGTGAGTGATTAACTTTCCAGTCTAGGAGCAGAGGTCCCTAGGACCATCAACGGAGAAGAGTGGAGAGCAGGACCCTACCCAGAGAAGCAGTGATGCCTGAGACGGCGGCAGAGACAATGATGTGTAGAGATGGAACAGCTGGGGACTTGAGATCCAGAGAGGGAGAGGGACTGTGTGGTGATGACCAGGGGGTTGTGGGGGGTAGGCTTGCAGCATATACCCTTTGGTTGGTTGATGATGCATGGAGGGGATTGTAACCATGGCAATGAGACAATATAAGATAGAATGAATGTAAAATTAATGTTCTCCCATGTAAACTATTACATAATTCACAATAAAACATTTAAAAATGGAGCTATATAATAAAAATAAGAGAGAAAATAAAATTATGGAATAATAAAAAAAAAATACTTAGAAGAACAAGGGTGAGGGAAGACTGAAATAGAGAAGAAAAGAAGCATTAGTAGGGGGAAAAGAAGAGAGAAAATTAGGAATAGAAAAAAAAAGAAGAAAAAACAAAAGCAGAGGTAGAAAGGATAAAATTCATGGAAATGGAAAGAGAAGAAGAAAGATTAAACAAACAAAAACAATTAAAGGAGAAAAATCCCACAAAAACCAGTGCAGTTGTTGAATGCATAGAGGAGAACACTCTGGAGGGATTCTGCCAGCCATGAACTTCATGAGTTGAGTGTAGGAGGGATATGACAGTGGAGTTCCTGGCCCTAGATTTAGTTCTTATAGACCTGTGTATTATCTGTGATCAGGGCACTGAAACTAACTAGTTTATGGAGGCCCTTGATGGAGCTGGTTTCAGTGCCTGTTATGACTTCAGGGTAGCTGGGGACAGGGTGACTAGTTCTGTGGATTTATGTTAGATTATTGATGGTTTGGCAGCTCTGTTGGTTCTGTAGATCTGGAGCCAAGTCCTTATGAAACCAGGCACCAAAGTGGTATAGCTGACCCCATATCATACTGGTATAGCTCACAACCATGAGGCTCTGAACTCCTGGTTGGCAGGGTCTGTGCTGGGAGTGGATGAGGGTAGGAGCTGGCCACAACTCTGGTTAGGTTACCATGGAAACAATGGGGGTGGGGAGGAATCACACTTTTCTCATAGCCCATGTGAATCTACTCTGCCAGGTCACCTTCTGTCACCAAAGCTACTCACAAAAGTTCAAGATGCTTGTGCCACATCTGGCCAGCCCCTCACCAGTCAGTCTTCATTTTTCACTGTCCCTATTTAGCTTCTCCTCCCAGCAAGCCCTCAATTCACTTTTTTAGCCTTTCCTCTGAAGTCCATAGTTGCAGGATTTTCACTTGTTGTTTATATCTTTGTTGTACAGGGTCTGTGTAGTGTGTTTGCCATCTTTCCAGAAGTTTGTCTTACTCTCTTTTTTAATTATTTTATCTTTTTTTTTTCACTGTTGTTTCCCATGTGTATTTTCTTCTTACCATACCTGACAAGAGGCAGCAACCATGCCCATAGATCCCTGACACAAACGTACTCTCTGCAACCTGACACAGCCACTACAAGCTCCCAAATCAACTTATAAAAGATAGACAGCAGACAACACTAAACCCATCATGAATTGAGATACACAAATGGTAAATAAAGAACTGTGCAAATACTTCCATTCTTTAATCACACCTACCAGGAGGCAGGTGGGTTCTTAAACACACCAAAGTACAATCATCATTTAAATACAAATACAATGACACCACAATATCTTAAAGACAACAGACAACTTTAGTTCAATGAATAAAAAAGACAAAGTGACTCAAAAAAGTGACCAACATGCAAAGCCAAAAAATGTTCCTGTTAAAGAAAAGGTACTGAAACTACCTAATAAATAATTCAAAGGAGCAGTTTTTAGGTATCTTCAATGAATTGAGGGAAAGATTGATAGAACTGCAGAGGAAAGTGAGATCATAGAAAAAAGATTTAAAGTATTCAGGAAAACACTACAAGAACAAACAGAAAAAAATAAATGAAAAGTTAAAAACAATACTAACTCTGCAATTAGAAATCCAGAAGATTAAGATTTTAGAAATGGATAATAAATACATTGAAAGGACAAAGGAATAGTCTTGAATAAATAAGAAGTCAAAATAGTGTATTTGAAGACAAATTTCTCAACGCTAATTTGCTAGAAGAGCAATCAGAAAAAAGAAGGAAAAAAATCTGAAGAAAACCTACGATTGATGTGGGACATCACCAAGAGGAATAATTTATGAGGGGTTAGAATTTCAAAATAGGAAGAGAGAGAGAGAAAAAAAAAAAAATGACACAAGAAAATCTTCAAAGAACTGTTGGAAGAAAACTTTCCTAGCATCATGAAAAACAAGAAGATAAGCATTCAAGATGCTGAAAACAGGATGGACACCAAAGGAAAACCACCAAGACATATCATAATAAAATTTTCCAAAAGCAAAGAGAAGGAAAGAATCCTGAGAGCAATTCAGGAAAAACAAAAAGTTGCCTAAAAAGAAAAACCAATAAGACTAAGTCTGATTAGTCAACAGAAACCATTCAGGAAAGAAGGCAATGAGATGACATATAAAGCTCTGGAAGAAAAAACTTGCCTACCAAGAATCACATGCCCAGAAAAATTGTCTCTCAGATACAGTGACGAAATTAGGACATTTCTCAGACTCCTGGTGCAGGGTTGTAGAATAAGCACTGGACTGCAAACCACAAGGTCAGTAGTTCAAAACCACCAACTGTTCCTTGGAAAACCCTATACAGGGTCCTTATGAATCAGAACCAACTTGATGAACTGAACAACAACAAGAAATTAAAGGAATAAGTAATAACCAGACCAAATTTTTTAAAATATACTGAAGTATGTACTGTGGATAGAGGTCCAAAAACAGTAGGCAACAAACTGAGATAAGCACTGGACTGCTAGCCACAAAGTCAGTGGCTCAAACCCACCACTCTCTCCTTAGAAACCCTATAAAATGTTGGAATTTCCTCGAAGGCACTTAATAACAACAACAAAAGTAAATTATACCTACAAGACTGAAAACAAGGAACCAGAGATAACAATATATATAAGACAACTATAAAGCAAAAAAGAAGAAACAGTGTAGTTACAGAACTTCCAAATGATGAGGAAGTGAAGTTGATCTCGGGATAAAATAGACTATTTTAAACTGGGGAAGAAATTGATAAATTACAGGGTATCCTCAAAGAAAATTAATATACCTTCTCATCAAAACAAAAAAGGAAAATCACAAATATTTATACAGTAAACATTAAAACAACAGCAATGAAAAATATGGCAAGAAACTGCAAAAAAAAGTGAATTCAGAACAGAAAATTATGTGGAACAAAGAAACCAGTAACACCACACACAAACACACACAAAACGCATAGCTAAACATCAGCAATTGATTTATTTGTTGTTGTTGTTAAATGCCATCAACTTGGTTCCAACTCAAAGGGACCCTGTATATGGTTTCCAACAAACAACTGATGTCTTTTAACTGCTGACTTAGTGGTACAAACCCACCATGCAGTCCAGTGTTTCTTCTACAGAGCCATACTAGGACTCCAAATAAATTCATATCTATTTATATTTACATTGAATGTAAATGGATTAGCCACACTAGTAAAAAACCAGAGTAACAGCATTGATTATAATAATAATAATTAATAATTTAAAAACAGAAGAGCTTTCTATATGCTGTCTACAAGAAAAAACACATTACACATAAAGACAAAAATAGACTAAAAGTCAAAGGATGGAAAAATATGTCAAGCTAACAACAATGAAAAATGATCAGAAGTGGCAATATTAATTTCTGATAAAGTAGACTTTCAGGAAAAAAACCCCAGCATAAAGACAAAGAAGGAATTATCTCATGATTAAAGGGTCAATTGAATAAGAGGACATAACCATAATAAATATCTATGCTCACTATCAATGAAAGTGCCTCAAAATACATAAATCAGACTCTAACAGAAATAAGAAATAGAAAACTCTATAATAATAGATGGAGATTTTAATATACCACTTTTGATGGACAGAATAACTAGAGAGAATCTTAACAAAGACCCAGAAGAACTAAACAACTCAATCAATGAACTTGACCTCACAGACTTAAACAGAGCACTCCCTTCAATAGCTGTTTATTGGTAGTGGGCTGGAAAGAGTAATGGTGTTTCCGTATATGGACACCACCTCACACCAACGTCACAAGAATGGCAAGAGTGATAGGAAAGAGTGGCCTGGAGGCCCCGATGAGCAACTCCCCTCAAGAGTGGGCATGGAGTGTTGAAGGGGGTCAGCCTTAGAACACCTCCACTTAGTAGGCATAGTTAGAGATGAAGAGGGACTCACTAGCTACAGCCCCACCTTGACCGCTTGGAGTGTACTTTCCTTGGCAGGTGAGGCTGTTGGCCAGGGCTCACATGACGTACTCCTTCTGGGCAGCCTTCAGGTTCTCCTTCTTTCCCTCTCAGGCCTTCAGGGCAGACGCCTGCAAGCCTCAGCCATAGGAGAAGGTCAGGGCCCATGGCTTCAGCAGGGGGCACTTGTTGATGGCATTGAGGTTGATGGATGCCACCTCCTCACTCTGACCCCCAGAAAGGAAGATGACCCCATTAACAGCAGGGGGCACTGTGTGGTGCAGTGTTGTGACAGTTGCCATGGCAATCTCCTCATGAGAAAACTTCTGTGTTCAGGCATAGCCTGGTATTACCATATTGGGCTTCAGCAAGGTGCCTTCCAAGTACACATGGTGGTAACTCAGAGCCTTGTAGACAGCAGCCAGTACCTTCTCAGTTACATACTGACAGCGCTTCAGGTCGTGGTCTCCATCAGGGAGGATCTCAGGCTCCACAATGGGTATGATGTCATTCTGCTGGCAGATGCTGGCGTAATGGGCAAGCACGTTGGCATTTTCCATGATGGCGAGGGCTGAAGAAGTATATTCCCCAATCTTCAACACACAGCACCATTTGGCAAAGTCAGCTCGGTTCCAAGGGACTGCAGCCACTTGGCAATACTTCTGGTGGACTCATCTGTAGCCAGGATGCCCTTGCCCGGTGCCACAATGCGGTGAGCAGTGTTGCATATCTCCTTCTTCTGTTTCCGGGTCAGCGCTGGGTATGGGTAGGGCATGGTGGTCGTGGTGGTGGCATTTTCCTAGCACAGGAGAGGGAGACGTGGGCTTGCGGGCTGCAGCGGCGGATGGACTGCAAGAGCGAACTCGACAGTCGTCACTAGAACCCGGGTTCTGCCTCAATAAAATTTTAATCACTGAAATACTGCAAAGCATATTTTCAGATCACAACATTTAAAGTTTAGAAATCAGCAATAGGAAGATCGAGCAAAAAAATAAGTAGAAATGGAATAACACCCTGCATAAAACTGTTGTGAGTTATAGTTGTTATTGTGTGCTGTTGAATCAATTCTAACACAAAGTAACCTTGTGTTGGATTTCCTAGATTATAAATCTTTATGGGAGCAGAAAGTCTTATCTTTGTCCTATGGAGTGGCTGGTGATTTTAAACTACTGATGTTGAGGTTAGCAGTCCAACACATAGCCAACTACACACTGGGTACTAGAAGAAACAATATATGAAATAAAAAACTTCACTGAACCAATCAAAAAGAAAAAAAAACAACATATCCAAACAACTTATCGGAACAAACGCACACATCCAAAAAGAAGAAAAACCAAAATCAACACCTTAAACCAGCATCTCCAAAAGCTAGGAAAAGACCAGTAAAGTAAGCCTATAGTCACCAAAGAGGAGAAATAATAAATAATAGAACAGAAATAAATGACACAGATAACAGAAAAGCTATAGAAAAAAATCAACAAGACAAGAAATAGGTTCTTTGTAAGGATTAATAGAAGTGATAAAACACTGGAAAATCTAACAAGGGAAAAGAAGAAGATTTAAATAACATGAATAAGAAATGAAATAGGTAACAACCTAATAGAATCAACAGAAATAAAAAGGATCATAACAGAATATGATGACAAACTGTACTTCGACAAATTTGAAAACCTAAAAGAAACTGACAAATTTCTAGAAACACACTATGTATCTAAATCAACACAAACTGAAGTTGAAAATGTGAACAAAAGAATAAATTGATCAGGTCATTAAAAACATTTACAAAATGTCTGGGTCCAGATGGCTTTACTGTTGAAAAAAAAAATTTTTTCAGAGAAGAGTGATATTCCAGAACATAGAAAAGGATAGAAAATTTGCCAATATATTTTATGAAGTGAACATAATCTTCATATCCAAACCAAGCAAAAACAACACTAAAATAAGAAAGTTACAGACCAATATCCCTCATGATCATAGATGTAAAAATTCTCAGCAATATTTTAGCAAACAGAATCCAACTATATATCAAAAACAACAAAAAAAAAAACCCCACCATAACCTAGTGGGATTCAAACAAGGTATGCAAGAATTGTTCATTATTACAAAAACAATCAATGTAATCCACCACTGGGAAAGAACCACATAATTGATTGGCACAGAAAAAAATCATTTGACAAGTTCCAACACCCATTCCTGGTCAGAAACCACTCAACAAAATAGGAACAGAAAGAAATTCTATAACATAAATATTATTATTAATGGAAAGAAACTGAAAACATTCCTCTTGTGAATAGAAACCAGACAAGCATGCTTTTTATCATTATTCATATTCAATATTGTGCTGTAAATCTTAGCTAGAGATATAAGGCAAGAAAGGGAAATTAAAAGCATCCAAACTGACATAGGACAAATTAAACTCCTTCTATTCGCTCTGGTAGCGTAGTGATTATGAGTCGTGCTGCCAACTTCAAGGTCAACAGTTCAAAACTACCAGTGGTTCCATGGGAGAAAGATGAGGCATTCTGCTCCCATAAAGATTTACAGCCTTGGAAACCCAGATTATATGATTTTATACATACAAAATCCTAAAGAGTTGGCTAGAAAATTACTGGAATTTATTGAAATATTTGGAGTCCTGGTGCGGTGCTGTGGGTTAATGCACCAGACTGCAAAGTTGTTTGAACCAGAAGGCCAGCGGTTCAAGCTCACCAGTCACTCCTTGGAAACCCTACACAGGGTCGCTATGGGTCGGAACCAACTCTATAGCACTTAACAACAACAACATTGAAAGATTCAGCAATGTGTCAAGGTAAAAGTTCAATAAACAAAAATCAGTTGGATTCCTTTATACTAACCAAGAAAACTCTAAAAAATAAATCAGGAAAACAATACCATTTACACAGCCAACCAAAAGATTAACTATTTAGGAATAAATCTAAGGATAGAAGCAAAAGACCTATACAAAGAAAACTACAAACACTATTACAAGAAACTAAAAGAGACCTACATAAATAAAAGAGTATTCCATGTTCTTGGATAGGAAGACTTAACATTGTAAAAATGTCAATACTATCCAAGACTATCTACAGATATAATCCACTCCCAATTCAGCTTCCTACATCATTCTTTAATAAGATAAATAAACTAATCTCCAACTTTGTACTGAAAGGAAAGAGACCCCAGATAAGTAAAGTACTACTATGGAAGAAGAAAGTAGGAGATCTCTCAATTCCCAATCTCAAAACATGGTATACAGCCACAATAGCCCAAACAACCTGCTTTTACAATGAAAGATAGATCAATGGAACAGAATTGAGAATCCATTAGTAAACCCATACACCTCCGATCAGTTGATCTTTGACACACTCAATGGGGAAAAGATAGTCTCTTCAACAAATGGTGCTGGCAAATCTGTATATCCATTTGCAGAAGAATGAAACAAGATCTATAACTCACAGCATATACTTAAATGAACTCAAGATGAACCAAAGACCTAAATATTAAACTTAGAATTATAAAGATCATCAATAAAAAAATAGTAACAAATTTAGGGACTTTGATATGTGACATAAATATACTCTCAAAAATAACTGAAAACACACAATCAGTAGAAGAAAAATTAGATGACTGAGCTGTCCTTAAAATTAGACACTTATATGCATCAAAAGATTTCACCAAAAGAGTAAAACGAGAATCCATAGATGGGAGGAATTTTTTTGTTAAGAGCCTATCAGACAAGGGACTAATCTATAAAATTTGTAGAAAAACTCCACAATAAGAAAAAGACAAATAACTGAATTACAAAATGGATAGAAGATATTAACAGACATTTCAAGGAAGAAGACTTTCAAGTAGCCAACAAACATACGAAGAAATGCTTGTGCTCATTAGCCATTAGAGAAATGCAAATCAAAACAACAATGGGCTATCATTTTCCCCAGTATTAATAGCAAAGTTTAAAACAAAAACAAAAACAGAAGACAACAAATGCCGACATGGGTGTGGAAAGATGACTTAGACACTGCTGGTGGAATTGCAAAATGGTACAATAACTGTGGACAACAGTATGACACTTCCTAAAAAACTTTAAAATAGAGATACCATATGACCCCCAAAGCACTCTACTTGGTTTGTATCATAGAGATGTAAGAGCTGTAACAGGAATAGATGTATGCATACTCATGTCCATCCAAGCACTAGTCACAATAGCAAAAAGATGGAGACAACATAAATACCCATAAATGGTAGAATGGATAAACAAACTTTATTACATGCATACAATGAAATACTACGCAAATTTGAAGAACAAGTACAAATCTGTGGATGAATTTGGAGGACAATACATACCAGGAGTCCTGGTGTGGCGCTGTGGGTTAATGCACCAGACTACAAAGCAGTTTGAACTGCAAGGTCAGCAGTTCAAGCTCACCAGCTGCTCCTTGGAAACCCTATACAGGGTCGCTATGGGTCAGAACCAACTCAACGGCACTTCACAACACAACAACGACACTAACTGAAGTTAGTCAATCACAAAAAGACAAAAACTGTGTGAGACCACTATTGTAAAAAGTCAAGAAAAAGGCTTATACACTAACAGAAACATTATTTGATGCTGAAAAGTGAAAGGAAAGTAGAAATAGCACACTTCCTAGGGAATCAGCATGTGTTTACTTAGGTGACAGGGAAGACAATATACTTAGATGACTGGAAAGAGAGATGAATAATGAAGGCAGGGGAAGACTCTGGGAGAAGTTGCAGAGATCAATACGGTTACCTGCACAATCCTGCAATAACAGTGATTTACATGTAGAGAAGATACATCAATAGATAAATAGAATGGGTGTGGAGGGAGAATGGAAATATACACACAAATATATAAAGATTTGACAGAGGGTATTCGTACATGGGTATTTACCTTTGTTTCAAGAAGCATATCCATGAATGTGGTGGATAATTGTTACTGTTAGGTGCCTTTGAGTCAGCAGAATAGAATGAAATACTGACAGTTCCTGCGCTGTTCACACAATTGTTACATCTGATTCCATTGCTGCTGCTGCCACTCTGTCAAGCCATCTTGTTTGGGTGTTCCTCTATTTCACTGATCCTCCACTTTACCAAGCTTGATGGCCTTCTCCAGAATAACATGTCCCTCCTGATAACACATCTGAAGTATGGAGAGATGACATTTCACCATCCTGGCTTCTAAAGAGCATTCTGGCTGTATTTCTTCCAATACAGATTTGTTTGTTTTCCTGGAAGTTCATGGTACTTTCAATGTTCTTCTCTAACACCATAATTAAAATGCATCCATTCTTCTATGGTCTGCTTTATTCATTTTCCAACTTTTACATGCATATGAGACAATTTATAAAAACATAACTTGAGTCAGGCTCACCTTAGTCCTGATACTGACAACTTTACTATTTACTATAAGAAGTCTTTTGCAGCAGATTTACCTAATGCAATATGTTGTTGATTTCATGATTGCTGTTTCCATGAATGTCGACTGTGGATTCAAACAAATTGAAGCCTTTGACAACTTGAATCTTTTCTCCATTTATTATGATGTTATTAGTCCAGTTGTGAGTATTTTTATTTTCTTTACATTGACGTGCAGTCTATATTGAAGGCTTTAGTCTTTGATCTTCATCAGTAAGTATTGTTTGACTTCTTTCCTTTAAGCAAGCAGGGTTGTATCACGTGCATATTGTAGGTTGTCAGTGAATTTTCTTCCGATCCTGAAGCCACATTCTTCATCTAATCCAGTTTCTCAGATCATTTACTAAGTGTACAGACTGAATAAATATGGTGAAAGGATACAATTCCAGGCACACACCTGACTTCAAACCATTGTTATGTTTGAACAACTGCCTCTTGGTCTATGTATAGGTTGCTCATGAGCACAATTAAGTGCTCTGGAATGCTCATTCTTTGCAATTGTACCCATAGTTTGCAATGAACTACATAGTCAAAAGCCCTTGCGTAGTCAATAAAGTACAAATAAATGTTTTTCTGGTGTTTTCTATTTTCATCCAAGATGCATCAGATATCAGCAATGATATCCTTTGTTCCACATCCTCATCTAAATCTGGCTTGAATTTCTGGCAGTTCCTTGTTATGTGCTGTTGCAGCCAAATTTTAATTATCTTTAGCAAAACTTTACTTTTGTGTAATATTGATGATATTGTTCAATAATTTCTGCATGCTGTGGGGTCAGCTCTCTTTGGAATGGACACAAATGTGGATCTCTTCCAATCAGTTGACAAGGTAGCTGTTTTCCAAATGTCTTGGCATAGATGAATAAGTGCCTACAACTTTTACATGCATATGAGACAATTTATAAAAACATGACTTGGGTCATGTTTGTTGAAAGATTACATTTTGTATTCCATTAATACCTGGAGCCTTGTTTTTCATCAATGCCTTCAGTGCAGCTTGGACTTCATCCTTCAGTACCATTGGTTCTTGATCATATGCTACATCTTGAACAGGTTGAACCTGGACAATTTATTTTTGCTACTGTGACTGCATACTTGCCATCTTCTTTTGATGGTGTCTGCATCATTCAATCTTTTGCCCATGGAATCATTCAGTATTGCTAGTTGAGGTTTGAAAGTTTTCTTCAGTTCCTTCAGCTTGGAAAATACTGAGACTGTTCTTTCCTTTTGATTTTCTAATTTCAGGTCTTTGAACATTTCTTTATAATATTTGACTCTGTCGTTTTGAGCTGTCCTTTGATTTTATCTTCCTCCTTCTTCTGTCCTCATTTCTTCAATTTACTTTAGCATCTGTATGCTGGAAAGCAAGTTTCAGAGTCCCTTCTGACATCTATTTTGGTCTTTTCTTTTTATCCTGTCTTTTTAATAACCTTTTGTTTTTTTCCTGTCTGATGTTCATGATGTCATCCCACAACACTTCTGGTCTTTGATCATTAGTGTCTAATGCACAAATCTGTTCTTGAGATAGTCTCTAAATCCAGGAAGGATTTGTTCTAGGTCTTATTTTTGTTCTGATGGACTTGTTTTAATTTTCTTCGTTTCAGCCTGAACTTGCATCTGTTCCATGGTCTGCCTCTGGCTTCATTTTGTTTTGACTGATGATATAGAGCATTTCCACCATTTCCTCCCACAGATGCATTCAATTTGATTCCTGTGTATTCTAGCAGGTGAGGCTCATTTATAGCTGCCTTTTTTGTTGTTGATAAAAGGGATTTGCAATGAAGAAATTGGTGGTCTTATAAAACTCTATCATGTGATCTCCAGCATCATTTCTATAATGAAGGTCATATTTTCCAATACTGGCAATTAATATCTTTATTAATAAAATATATTAATTAATTATGTTTATTAATAAATACATTATTAATTATCTTCCTTTTTGTTTCTGGCTTTTACATTCTAATAACCACTAATTATCTATTTATCTTGATGCATATTTGATCAAGAAGTTGGTAAAATTCTTCCATTTCATCATCATTGGCTTTAGTGATTCGTGCACAAATTTGAATAATGGTGGCATTAATTGGGCTTCCTTGTAGGTGTATGGATATTATCCTAGCACAGACAGCACTGTACTTCAAGATAGATCTTGAAATGTTCTTTTTACAATGAATGCACCACCATTCATCTTCAATTTGTTGTTATTGGAGTAGTCAGATTCAAAATGGCCAATGTCACTCATTAAATGATGCCCAGGATGTCCACACAAATATTTATTGTTCCAATAAATTTTTGACAACTTCCAATTTTCCTAGATTCATAATGTTTACATTCCATGTTCTGATTATTAATGGATGTGTGTAGCTGTTACTCCTCATTTTGAATTGTGCCCCATCAGTAAAGGTAGGTTAAAAAAGCTTTACTTCATTTATGTCATTATAGTTACATTGAGGAGGCAGCTCTTCCCCAGTGGTATTTTTAGTGTCTTCCAACCTCAGGGGTTCATCTTCTATATATGACAATTTTCTGATGCTATTAATAATGTTTTCATCCTCTGGTACAATATCTGACAATGTTCCAATGCTATTCATAAGGGTTTCAGTGGCTAAACATTCAGGCATAGTCTTCCTCTCCTTCTTCCTAGTCTGTCTTAGTCTGAAAGCTCACTGAGACTTGTCCACCATGGGTGACCCTGCTGTATTTCAAGTACCGGTGGCATCAATTCCAGCATCACAACAACATACAAACCACCACAGTGTGATAGACTAAAAGATAAACTGTGATGGTAAAGCATACAAGGGATATAATTATAAAAACTCCTTAAAGATTATCAAACACCTTGAGTGAGTTATTTGCTGGCCTAAGAGCTCAGGAACATAGTCTTGAGAAACCATGGTCATCTGGCATAAAATAGTCCACAAAGGCAATGTTTGACATCCTACTTCAGTAAGTAATGGCTGGAATCTTAAAAGCAACTATTGGTCTTTCCCTGTCTGGATGAAAGAACCATGATTAAAACTGAAGACACATGGAAAAAATTAGTCCATTGGACTAATGGACCACATGAATATCAGTCTCTACAACACTAAGACCAGAATAAACTAGATGGTGCCTGGTTACCATTACAAAGTACTCAGAAAATGACTACATTAGAAGGTCCTGGATAGAGTGGAAGAAAATATAGAACGAACTCAAAATCATAGAAAAGATAAGTCATACTGGTCACAAAGAGACTGATGGAACCCTGAGAGTATGGTTCTTGTTCTCCCTTCAGATCTGAAACTGAAGCTACCCCTGTGGCTGAGATGGTGGGAACTTTGCTGCTCAGGAAAAGTGCATAGCTATGATGAGGCAGCCCTCTGCAACTGTAACAGACCCTAAAGAACCTGAGAGCTGGAATCTCTCTGCTGAGGTCACTTTTTATAGCGAGGCAGTGCATTCTATAGAGCCTGGGCAGAACGTCTTCAGGCCTACCACAGACAGAAATTACCACATGCACATTCCAATTGTCACTTTTTAAATTTCAGAGTTAAAGGGCCATTGCTAGCATCTCTATTTATTATTTGCCTCTCTCTGCTCCCTTGTCACTGATTATAACTCATAGTAAGGGTGAGTAGTTGAATTCTCTGTATTATCCAGGGCTCTTGATTGCCAGTTTTTGATTACCAGTCCTGTGCTTATTCATGTTTTCCTTTATAAAACGTTCTGCTCACCTTTGGGGCAGATATTTTTTGCATATGACATCTGTATACATTATGAATATTACACATTGTGGGTGGTCTCCACCAAGCTACAAGCAAAATGCTATGTGCCCTGTAGGTTTTTATTTGATAATAATTAACTAAAAGGTAGAGAATGAGGGCCTGCTATGAGCCCCAGAATGAGTCGTGTTCTTTGTCTCTCTCCTACTCTCTTTCATTCTCTGTGCCTGTCTCTGTATTTCTCTCTTTCCTATCTCTTTCTCAAGTGCTATTTATGTACACTTTTAAAAATGGTAGTCATGAGGACTTCCAGTTTGGCAGCAGCAGAGCAGAGTCAGGTAGAACAACCTCTGTGGGGGAGGGGCTGAAAACCCAGAGACACTGCTCTCATGACACTGCACCAGAGCTATGGATCTAACATAAGTGTCAGGATGTCAGTTTCCCACAAACACCAGTGAAAAACCATGATATAAAGGAAAATATTGTGATTTAAAAATCAGTCAAGAAATCAGGACTCCCTCTGCAGCCATCCTGCCCAGGCAGAGGTCAGAGGGTGGGGTTACAGCCAGACTGGCAGTGGGAACTGGCGCAGTGACATTTGCAACAAGAGGTGTGGGGGTATTCTACACATTTTTTTTCCCTCCTTTTCCCTGTTGAGCCTTCTTTGCCAAGCCCAAATGCCTTCAGGTGGTTGGGTGCATACCCTCCAAAAAAGTCCAGCATTGAGATCACAGCTTTCCCACAGCACAGAGAGAAAGAGCCTCATCGGTCCAAGGGCAAATTCTTCAGCTGCTGCTTTTGACTTCTGCTGGTGTGTCACAGCCCAAAGTTAACTTGTTTAGGATCCTTTACCCCTGCCTAGCCAGCAAGAAATAAACCAGGTTTGGCCTGACAGACAAACCACATGAACAATCTGTAAAACCCCAACATAAAAAGATGCAACTATTTCAAGAAATATGTTGTGCACACACAGACACCAGACACCTAATTGACCTTCAGAGACAAAAATACAAAAATAGTAAACAGTTTTTCTCCCATTAACTTCTCAATGTCTATTTGCGCACATCTATGGTGGTGACTAGAGGAGAGACCTGAGTGAGTGGACACCCCCAACCACCACAGGAGGCTTCTACGGTGCACACACACTGCCTGTGTAGTAAGGCGACTGGCCAGTTGGCCACAGTTTTATTTTGGTTTCAAAGTGGTGGTTTTTGTCTCTGCTTTTATATTGCTTCTGCTTTTGGGCCTTTTGATCACACATTTTTCCTGGAGGTGGGAGCTTTTACTCCCTACATTACCCAAGAAGAGTCAGCAATCATGGTCATCTAGCAAAGCTACAAACATGCACCACAATATTCCACCAATGAGACAAGAGCCAATGACAGCTGCTAAGCATTGCCTGCATAAAGGAAAGCCTGATACCATATCATATCCACTAGAAGACACCTACTAGCTTAAGAACACAGCAACAAACATCTATTTAAGCATTAAAAATCCACATAAATACTGGAAATGACAATATATATATATATATCAAAACATGCCCCAAAATAGAAAACAGTAGCTGAGACAAATGAGCTGGAGACAAAGGTTTTCTAGAAGAAGAGTAGGTTTTGAATTTTCCTGAGAAGGAATTCAGAAGAATGATATGGAAACAAATTCCAGTGCTCCGAAAAGGGGTGGAGGAAAAAGAAGAAGCCAGGAAAGTGCTACAAGAGCAATCAAACAATATTGATACAGCATTGGAAACAAATCAAAACCTGCAAAAAGAGGGCCAGATGATTAATAATAAAATATGAGAAATGGACATTACACTGAAAGGGGAAAGTAGCAGAATAGAAGAGATGGAAGCCAGAACTAGTGAGCTGGAAGAGAAACCTCTCAATACTGCTAAGACAGAAGAGCAAGCTAAAAAAAGGATAAAAAAAATCTGAAGAGAGTCTAAGATTCATGATGGACAACATGAAGAGGAACCACTTAAGGATTATTGACATTCCAGAACAGGAAGAATCAGCGAAGTCCACAAAGGAGATAGTTGAAGACCTTCTGGAAGAAAATTTCCCTAACATCTGGAAAGATGAGAAGATAAACACACATCAAAAAAATAATACATCATGACCAAGTGGGTTTCATCAAAGAGATGCAAGGATGGTTCAACATTAGAAAAAACTATCAATATAATCCACCATATAAATAAGAAAAAGGAAAATAACACATGATCATATCAATTGATGCAGAAAAGGCATTTGACAAAATTCAACATCCATTCCTGATAAAAACACTCAACTCAGTAGGAACTGAAGGGAAATTCCTCAACATAATCAAGAGCATATAAACAAAACCAACAGCCTACATCATTCTCAATTGAGAGAAACTGAAAGCCTTCCATCTGCAAACAGGAACCGGAGAAGGATGCCCTTTGTCACCACTCCTTTTCAATATTGTTTGGAAGTCTTAGCCAGAGCTATATGGCAAGATAGAGAAATTAAAGGCATCCAAACTGGCAAAGAGGAAATAAAACTCTATTTTCAGACAATATGATCCTATTCATAGAAAACTCCAAAGATTCAGTAAAAAAAAAAAAAAAAACTACTAGACATCATTGGAAGATATAGCAAAGTGACAGGGTTTAAGATCAAAATACAAAATTCAGTTGGATTCCTCTATAGTAACAATGACAGGAAAGAGAAGGACATTAGGAAAGAAATATGATTTACAATAGCCACCCAAAGGATGAAATATTTAGGAATAAACATAACCAGAGAAATAAAAGACCTATACAAAAAAAATTACAAAACTCTACTATAAGAAACCAAAAGAGACTTACAGAAGTGGAAGAACATATCATGTTCCTAGATAGGAAGACTCAACAAAGTGAAAATGTCAATACTGTCCAAAGCAATTTATACATATAATGCAATCCCAATCCAGATACCAACAACATTCTTCAAAGAGATGGAAAAAACAATTACAGATTTTAAATGGAAAGGAAAGAGACCCAGGAGAAGCAAAGCACTGCTTATGAAGAGGAACAAGGTTGGAGGCCTCTCACTCCCCGAATTCAAATTTTACTGCATGTCTTACAGTGGTCAAAACAGCCTGGTACTGGTACAATGGAAGATAAATTGATCAATGGAACAGAATTGAGAATTCAGAAATGAACCCATCAACATACAGCCAACTGATTTTTGACAAAGTGCCTAAGTATATTGCATGGAGAGGAGATAGCCTCTTTAACACATGGTGCTGGCCGAACTGGAAAGTGATATGTAAAAGATTGAAACAAGACCTTTACCTCACGCCCTATACAAAAACCAACTCAGCATGGATTAAAGACCTAAATGTGAATCCCAAAATTATGAAGGTCATCAATGAAAAAATAGGGACAAATGTGAGGGCTCTAATTCAGGGGAAACACAGACTACCAAACATTTAGAAAATTACACAAACAAAAGTAGACAAAATAGATGACTGGTACATACTAAAAATTACAAACTTATGTGCATCAAAAGACTTCACCAAAAGAGTAGAAAGGGAACCCACAGAATGGGAAAAAAGTATTTTGCAACGACACATCAGATAACGGACTCATTTCTAAAATATATAGGAAACTTCAACACCTCTACAGGAAAAAGACAAATAACCCAATTAAAAAATGGGCAAGCAGGACATGAACAGACACTGAACCAAGGAGGAGATCTGGGCAGCCAACAAACATACGAAGACATGTTCACGATCACTAGCCGTTAGAGAGATGCAAATCAAAACAACAATGAGATATCATCTCACACCAACAGTAACAGCAAAGATCAAAAATGTAGAGGACAATAAACGCTGGTGGGGATATGGTGAGACTGGGACACTCCTGCATTGTTGGTGGGATTACAAAAAGGTCCAACCACTCTGGAAAGCCATAATGCACTTCATCAGAAGGTTCAAAATAGAAATACCTTATGATCTAGCAATTCCTCTACTTGGTATTTACCCACAAGAAATATGAGCCATAACACAAGTAAATATATGCACACCAATGTTCATAGCAACACTATTTACAATAGCAAAAAGACGGAGACAGCCTAAATTTTCATCAATTGAAGAATGAATAAACAAACTTTGGTACATACCCACAGTGGAATACTATGCTATCTTGATGAACAACAAGGAAGCTGCAAGCCACCGCATAACATGGATGAAACTTGAAGACATTATGCTGGGTGAAATTAGTCAGTCACAAAAGGAGAAACACTGCAGAGGACCATTATTGTAAAAGACTAAGAAAAAGAATTCACCCAAAAAGGGGGAGATGAGGGAATTATATTTATAAGTGCTTATCGCTGGGATGTATGGGATGAGAGGAGGGGAGGGAGGGGAAGATAGAGCACAGGGTAAGGAATAGACACAGGATAGCTTGGGTGCTGGGGGGGTGCTTAGGCAGTACACAAGAAGGGGGAAGGGAATGGAAGAACATGGCTGATAGGAGAACAGTTAGGCCAGTTTGCATAGGCTAAGTGGGACATAAGTAAATGATGATGTATGCACAACCTTGAAACAACAGGCTTCAGGATATCGGGATTGAGGCATGGTTTGAAGGGGTAAAAGAGGGGAATAATGTTAAGATGCCTGGCTGTCTTTTGAACTTTGGTTTCTCTTGCCTACCATGTGAAATAGACACTTGAGCAGGGGTGGGGGTGGGGGTTGGGGGAAGAATAGCCAGAAACATCACAATAGAAACCTTATAAGTCTGTCTTCAGCCTATAACTGCTTGGAATACCTTAAAGGGGGCTAGAAATTGCCCAGTCAAAGAGACCTCCTACGGAGCTTTTGCATTGTATAAGACCATAGATGGAAACCAGAATTCCATCCAGAATTGTCTGAGGTGGGAAATTTCCACTGGAAAGGATGAGTAGACCAGCCTAGAGTGGCTAGAGAACAGAAGATACTTCATGAAGAAAGACCAGCAGGAAAAATCAGAAATAATAATGGCAGTATGATGGATTACTACAAGAACAAGTAAGCTGTTCACCCGGGAGCCATCAAGGCAAGTGGTCGGGTCCCCTCAGAGCAAACTCCCTTCCAAGACTAAGACTCAAGGGGAATATGCAAGCAGGAATGTGGTCTGGCTGGTGACCACATTGGTCACTGATAACAGGAAGGGGGGAAAAAACAGCAATGAAGTTGGGAGCTAAGTTTGACCATGTTCAATAGCCCCATGTGAACCTGGGCTGAGACCTGGATGGCCAGCAGTTATGGCATGACTCGGGGACTCCTGAGCCAGTGACATGGCCATGGAGGACTGGAACGGAGAGTGAAATGTCCAGCTGATATGAAGTGAGGGGAGATGCGCAAGAGCACCCATACTTGCTGATAGTACCCACTTGACCTTTCTTCTACTAGAAGAAAGAAGAGGAAAGGGGAAAAAAAAAGAAAGAAAGAGTAACCCACTACAACTGGATAAACTTTACCTATATGTATGGATGTAGTAGCTCAAAAAAGGGAACAAATCTTTATAGCAAGGATCATTCCCACCCCCTCGGTAAATAGGGTTGACAGGGATGGGCAACTTAGACATTGGCTACCCAAAATGGGGAGGAGGGACTGTAAAGGCAAGAAGTGACTGGCTTACAAGCTTTCAAGAGGGAGCCTAGTTCCAGATGGGCAGGGGTAGGCAGAACCTCCAATGAATGATTTCCAATTTGTTGGGACCAGGCTGGTGAAAGGAAATGGGGATAAGACTTTTGTGGTACAATAATGAATGATTGCCATCAGGACTGACTGTGAGGGTCAGAAATGTAGAAGCAGGTGTTTTTTGACAAAAGGAGGGGAGTGGTTGATTTTGCAGCCCAGGAGCAGAGGTCCCCGGGACCTTCAAGTGAGAAGAGTGGAAAGAGTGACCCTACCCAGAGAGGCAGTGATGCCAGGGATGGAGACAGAGAAGATGACATGGGCAGATGGAGAGACTGGGGACACTGGACTCAGGGAGAGAGAGGGGCTGTGCAATGATGGCCGGGGAGGGGGGTGGGCGGGCCTGTTGGATGTATCCTTTGGTTATTTGAGGAAGCATGGAGGAGATTGTGATCATTGCAATGAAACTAAATATGATAGGATTATTATAAAACTGATGTTCTCCCATGTAAACCCATATAATTCACAATAAACACTTAAAAAAATTTGGAAGTCATTTCAGCATCTATAGAGGGTCTCTTTGAGTTGGAATAGACTTCAATGGCACTTAACAGTAACAACAGATGTCATACTAGGGAGCTGGGGTTTCATCATAAGGGCTACAGATGATGAGACATTGAAAGTCTCAAAACACACGAGTGCCTCTTGGTGTAGAACTGTTGGATCAGCACTGGACTTTGAACCACAAGTTTGACAGTTCAAACCCACCAGCTGCTTCTCAGAAATCCTCTACAGGATTGCTATGAGTTGGTACTGACTTGACAGCACTAAACAACCACCACCACCACATGATAGAGTTTGTTCAAATAATCAATCTGTGGTAGGATGAATTATGAGTCTCAGAGGAAGACAGCAAATACTGGGGCCAGGGATACCAGGTGGGAGACCATTGTTTTAATCAAGGCAAGAAGAAGGCAGGTTTGGTTTAAATAACAGCAGTAGAACTGAAATCAGGGTTGTTGTTGTTTGTTGTTATGTGCCGTGGAGTCGGAACCGACTCATAGCGACCCTGTACAGGGTTTCCGAGGGTGTAAATCTTTACGGGAGTAGAAAGCCTCATCTTTCTCCCGCGGAGCAGCTGGTAGTTTCGAACTGCTGACCTTGCGGTTCACAGCCCAAGTCGTAACCACTACGCTACCAGAGGTAGGGAAATACTAGGAAGTAAAACAAATTATTGAGGATTTAGGTGAAGATGGGGTTTGGACAACTGGAAAATATGTTGCATTACCTTTTGCTATGATGACGTTTCGAGACAGAACAGAGTTAGGGCTAAACTTCAGTTTTTCACATGTTGAGTTGGACCTTCTCGTATACTGTCAGATGAAGATGAGCAGTAAGAAATTGTGCTTGAAGTTTGGGTATAATATCTGTGTTATATATGAAGATTTTGGAGTCAGTATATATGTTGATATGGTGGTTATATTCTTCCAGATGATATAGTCACTTCTGTGTATATGACTTTGCTGTTTGGTAGAGAAGTAACAGGTAGCAAGCAGGTAGGCACCCTGGGAATTAGCTGTTTAGATTTTGACACTGGAAGGAAAAATACAGATAAATGAAAAGAAAGTAAAACCTATCATTCAGAACAGTTTACAAATCAAATCTTTCACTTGGCCTCTCAATAGAGAGGAAATAAAGAACAAAGAATGGCAAGCAGAGGGTTTTTAAATAAATTATAATTAGTAACACACACATGGGCTCAGTGTGGGCGAGCAATTAGCTAATTATATTGAAGCTGCCTGTGCATGAAGCCAGAGAGTCTCACCCTAAAATAGGGGGCTTCCAGCTATTGAAGAGCTGCCTGGAGGGATGAGGACTGCCTGTGGAAGTCGTCCAGACCTCCAGTAAATAGTTGATAAAGGAGGAATGTGTGCATGTGCGTCCGTGTGTCTAGCAATCTCATAAATCCACACCTCAGACACCTACAGCAAATTTTAAGCCGCTGCAACGGCAGCTGAGCTTCTAGCCTAACTGGAGGAGAAATGGATCCTCTTACCAAGTACCATCACTCTTAAAAACTTCTGCCCTCAGGTTAAAGACTTCTTAGGCTACCCTGGGACCCTTGGGGCTGGATTTGGGCATAGCAAGGGCTCCATCTAGTGATCAATAATGGAATCAGTCATAGTGTCTATTGCCCTGTGGATCTTTGGGGTTCCATTAAGCAGGGTTGCCCTAAGGTGGAAAGTTCTGTGTGCAGTTACAGGATAAAGTCTTAGTCAACTCAACTGTGTCCTAAGACACTATCAGCAAAAGATTGAGTAACCATCAATAGTGAAATTGTAGAAAGAGGCCTGACACAAAGAATAATTGTTTTTCCTTCTTTTTCTCTTGTTAAAGCTCTTCCTCTTTCACAAATCATTTTCCACTGTGCTTTTTACTTTCAACAGCCTCAGGCTTTATGTAGGGTTTGCAATACTAACTTAATTTTCATCTCCACATTTTATTCATTTTTTTCTCACATATGCATGAGGAAGAATGGCTTTTTCAGAAACAAAGGGTCCTGAATTCCATCAGTCTGTGTATTAACCTGGACACCCTTGAAAGGTCAAAAGGAAGGGTTTTAGACTCAACTTCTCTCTAGAAGTATTTCTTTGCCTTTGTAGTCTCTTTCCCCATTACAGCTCCTCTATTTTCTCCCTCTACCACACACACTTACACACACACACACACACACACAAGTGGCTTGTGGTTAAGGAAATACTGTGGAATACAAGATGAGACAGAAAGCCAAAGAAAACGATGTGAGGTCTGATGTCATCAATTATTGGGCAGAAAGAGGAAATTGGGGGCAAACTATTTTTTATTGTGTATAGTAAATGGAACTTGGACTTGCGTGCTAAGGAAAGAAAACCAATTTAAGAAGAATTAAAGGGCAAAGGGTGTTTCTTAGCAGAGAAACCAGGGCTTAGGAATGTTGGGGGTTCTTGAGAAGATGAGAATGCTAAGCAGGTCTGGTGACAGCAGCTCTTCAGCAAAGTCTTGAGAGACCTCACCTTGGGAGAAATAATAGTTCAATGTCTAATGCACTTGGGCTCTAACATTCGAATACAGAAAGTGAGTTGGTTGTCATCCTTGCAGAAGATGATTTAAGGCTAAAAGGGGACAGGAGGCAGAGCCTACTCTGTAACACCCACTACAAAATAAAAGGTAAAAGCGAAAAAAGGAAAGGGAGAGTCAAGATAGATCAGTCTCTGACATGTGACTTGGATGGCAAAAAAACATCATGTGTGCCTCTGACACAGAACACATCCCTAACGAATAGAACTCTATTCAAAATTCAAATGCTCTATCTATTTTGCACATATGTGCAGAGAAAAGGTTGTTGCCAACACTTCTAATGGAAAATGGTAGTCTGAATACAAAGGAAAAGCAGACTACTTCACTCAATGAAGTCATCTATATGAAATCAGAAATAAAACTGCAAAAGAAGCAAGAAAAGCTTGAGCAGACACTCTTCCCTGGGCATAAAAATGAGTTGAACTGAGCAAAATAATAAATGCAAACCATCCATATCACCTTTGCCACAGGGGATGCTGCCCCAGAATAGAATTTAATGCCAAATTAAATGTTCCATCCACTTCTTCCAGCAACATGACTGTAAGAGACAAAAACATATCAAGGTTGTTGCTACTATGACTAAAAGATATAAGCAGATGGAACATAACTAAGTATATGTTGCTGTTTTTAAGTGCTATCAAGTTGGTTCCAACCCATAGCGACCCTGTATAGGCTTTCCAAGGAGCAGCTGGTGAGCTTGAACCACCGACCTTGAAGTTCATACGGCTTTGCAGTCTGACACATTAACCCACAGCACCACACATAGTAATCAGTTAATCTGATCATGGACTGCCTTGAGGCCAGATGGGTCAGAGAGAATAGAGGGTAATCATTACAAGAGGGATATCTTTAAAATAAGGTAATTGGTCACATTTATTTTTCTTTGTCACCTCAAGTGACATTCTCCTTGTCTATGAAGAGGTTTTAGAACTTCTCAGATTTTACCTGCTGTGAATGGAAGACTATTGATTCATTCAGATCTGTAGGAGAAAGTAGATTATTTTTCTTGCAGTTATTGTTGTTAAGTGCCATAGAGCCAGTCCCAACCCATAACAACTCTGCATAGGGTTTCTAAGGAGCAGCTGGTAAGCTTGAACTGCCGACCTTGAGGTTCAAACTGACTTTGTAGTCCAGTGCTTTAACCCATAGGGGTTAGTATCAGCAGAGACTTAACATCAGATTGTGGCTACAGCTTGCTCCAGCAATAATTTCAATAATAAGGAGAAATGGGTACTGTAAAATTCATTGTTATCTTTGAATTCAGAAGGTCTGAGTTCAAATCCACTGCACTGACATAAGTTTCACCAGCTGTGGCACTGAAGGATAAACATTGACTACAAGGTCAGCAGTTCAAATCCACCAGCAGGGTTGCTATGAGTCAGAACTA
Source organism: Chrysochloris asiatica (assembly GCF_000296735.1). NCBI lineage: Eukaryota > Metazoa > Chordata > Mammalia > Afrosoricida > Chrysochloridae > Chrysochloris > Chrysochloris asiatica. Next base: position 82,861 of record NW_006408740.1, read on the forward strand.
ACTCAATGGCACTTAACAAAATAAAAATGCCCAAGACAATCCATGCCAGTGGGCATTCTGGACCTCGACATTTTTTATGTATGTATAGATGTGGACTTGAACAAGATATTCTCAGAAAAGTTATTTCTGCTATAATATTGGATATCAGTATGCCACTTTCAGTTTGCACATTATACCTCCTTTGCATAGAAGAAGTAATGGGTCTAAATGGAATGCCACTGAGGACCACCACTGGCTAATGTCCACTGAGAAATCAATAAATGCTTTTATGTAGGTGGGGATTATATGTACTTCTATTGTAAAGAACCATTATATCTCTACCTTTTGTAAAACATGAATTGAATTTTTTTTAAATCAGCTATTCACCTCTAATGCAAAGGTATGCACTCTTCTGAGTTTATAACTGCATTCCTAAAAATTCCATAGGAAAGTGGATTGTTATAAGACAAATACCATTTTCCCTGTAGGAAGATTACTATAACTGGGAATTGTATTCTACACCAAAATCTTGCCATCAAATAAATCATAAGCATAGCTTACAGTATGCCGTAAGGGGAGAAATCTAACTACAAACTTCTAAAATCATTTCAAGTAATAAAATTCTGCTGCAAGTCACATAAACAGCCATAAGTATATTGTACATGTTGATTATACAAGGAACCACAACGTGCTATAAAGTGTACATTGTTGTTGTTAAATGCTATCAAGTCAATTCTGACTCACAGTGACCCTGTATAGAGTTTCCAAGGAGCAGCTGGTGAATTTGAACAACTGACCTTGCCATGCAAACCAAACTTGCAGCCCAGTGCATTATCCCACAACGCCGTACCAGGACTCTATATTAACACATAAAGCTCTAACATTAGTGTAACATCAATTCAACCTAAAATCAAAATACTAGCCATAATCAACTTAATTAAATGTTAAATGAACAATTATTTTGTTTGCTTCCTTAAAATGTAGGAAGCCTTGTTGAGGCAGACTTGGCTAATTTGTGTCTCTTAAAATAACAGCAAAAGTAGACTTTGACCATTGCATTAATTTCTTCTTCGCTAATTCTTTTCTAACAAATAGGGACAGCCAGACTATTCTAAGCACTATGTAGCCATCTCAATGAGAGTAGATGTTAATACACATTTGATTTTTGTTTTTTTGCTTCTTTTTAAGAAAATGATGATGACATTTCCCCTCAAATAAACATCATTTAAATAAAAGTTAATCCAACAAATATCACCTTCATCCTTTCCTGTCCCCCACCCTGCTTGGTTCAAAAACTATACTCTCTATTGGACCAAATAAAGGCCAATGGATACAAGAAAAGTAAGTGCTACTTAAATCATTCCACATGACAATTAGTTGACAGCTATTAGAGACCTTCACACCTTATCTAAAAGACATAAAACAATTACAAGTCATTAGAATGGCCTTTAAAAGGGATTTTAAAGTATTTATCTCAAACATAGGACAGTTACTTGAATGCACATTGATTGTCCACAGCTGTGGTTGAAAACAAAATAAACCATTTCTTATATTTTCATATACTTTACTACCTAAAACTGTCATGTAATTTGATCACCATAGCGTTGCTACAATGTAAATATGGCAAGTATTATAATTTACTTATTTTATCAATGAAAAAACAAAGGGTTAGAGAGACTATGGGATGTATTTGGAATTACAAAGAGAAAGAAAGTTGTTAAGAACAGAGACATTATTATAGAAGCAGAGAGGTGTGATATTCACAAGTATCTCATGAATATGAGTCTTTGAATATTAAAATAATACTAGAAGGCAATTTAGAAGCACCTCTTCATATGAGAGTCCCCATCACAATATTCAGTTCATTTTAAATCACCCCATTGCTGTGGTCATTCACTCTCTGCAGGGACACTATTAATGAGCAGGGTTAATTATCCTTCAAGGCAGAGCACTCTGTCTTTTGCGCTTTTTTTTTTTTTTTTAACAAGTTGTTTTAATTTTTAGAAAAGTCTTTCTTCAGTTATCCTATTCCTGCATTCTAGAATCTCAGATAATGTGCTTAACCCCTCTTTCACACAATATTTAAAGGTTTTTAAGAATGATGACATTTTCCCTCAAAGAAGTCATTTACACAAAAGTTAATCCCTCTGGTGTTTTCTTCCTTTAGAGTTTTCTTTTTCTAGATACATATACCTGGTTCCTTCTATTATTGCTCATAAACCATGGCATCTATACTCCTTATCCTCCTATCAGTCATTCTCTGGTTTATCTGTGCCACTCCTAAAAGCAGGCACCCAGAAGTGACCAGACCACTTCAAGAGCAGTTACACCAGTATATAGTGGAACTATTTCCTTCTGTGTTCTGTACTGAAACTTTTATTAATACATCTTATAATCATAGTAACTTTTCACAGCCACATCATGGTGTTGGCTTTTGTTGAGCTTGCATCCAACTAAAATCACTATTCTTTTGACATAACCAGTCAGTTCTCTCTTATCTTAATCACATGCAGTTGTGACATTTGCAAATAAGACAGGCATATATTTATCTATTCAGTGTTTCTTAATAGGATTGTGAATGAATTTTGGACTGGGAAATTCTTTGTTTTATAAGACTGTCCCACACATTTCAGGATGTCCAGCATCCCTAGCCTTGCCCACTAAAGATTCATGACAATATTTGAATGTGATCATAATAATAATAAAAGATCTCATATCACCAGAGATAGAGGCAGAGACGACGACATGGATAAATGGAGCGGCTGGGTACTCTAGACCCAGAGAGGGAGAGGGGCTGTGTGCTTATGACCAGGGGAGGGCAGGCTTGCAGGGTAAACCCTTTGGCTTGTTGATGATACATGGAAAGGGTTGTAACTATGGCAATGAAACGATATACGATAGGATGAATGTAAAGCTAACATTCTCCCATGTAAACTACCACATTGTTGTTGTTGTTGTTATGTGCCATCGAGTCGGTTCCGACCCATAGCGACCCTGTATAGGGTTTCCGAGGGTGTAAATCTTTACGGGAGTAGAAAGCCTCAAACTACCACATAATTCACAATAAAACATTTTTAAAAACTGATCCCATATACTTCCAAGAAAGCAAGGCAGAAACCACAAGACTTCTTCTGAGCCAGTTTTGGAAGTACCACCTATGTTGAATTTTACAGATGTTAGCAAGTCACAGCACCAGCAGTGACTCAGATTCAAAGAGGAGACTACAAGTTCATGAGTAGCAGGTGGCATTGTTCATCTGATAGGATCAATGATATCCCTCATTCTACACCGTGTTCTGAATCTAGTCTGAATTTCTGGTAGTTCCCTGTCAAGGTACTGCTGCAACTGTTTTTGATCTTTCTTCTGCAAAATTTATTTGGTCCAATACAGAAGACAATTGTGAAAATTAACTTCTCAACTGTAATAGATTGTCATCATTTTTTGCTTATGCTAAATTTTCCTACTATTCTGAATGTGTGATTTTCTATGTTATTTTATCCCATGTTAGTAAGATGAAGTAAGATTTACTTGTAGTACATTTAGGTGCCTGTAATATCCATAGAATGTTTACCATAAGATACATGCCAATCTCAAAGGACCGCAAGGTCAGTTTGAACAGTAAGGTAGGCAGTTCAAACTCATGAGCTGCTCCTTGGAAATCCTATACAGATTTTCTATGAGTCAGAACCAATGCAACAGCACTTAACAAAATCAACAATACTGGTACAGGCAGAGGACTTTGTTCTTCATATAGTAACATTTTAATTGGTAATTTTGAAAAAGATTTTCAACTGCAGTAAGATTTATTTCCTAGAAGCATCATGCCAAATACAGTATGTCATTTGATTTTTGACTGTACCTTTCATAGGCATTGATTGTGGGTCCAAGTAAAATAAAATCCTTGAGAACTTCAATAATTTATCCATTCATCATTTTGCAGCTTATTGATCCAGTTGTGAGATTTTTGTTTTCTTTATCTTGAGGTGTAATTCATACTGAAGATCTTTATCAGCAAGTACTTCAAGTCCTCTTCTCTCTGTTTCATCTGCATATCACAGGTTGTAATTGAGTCTTTCTCCAATCCTGATGCCATGCTCTTCATACATAATCTTCTCAGATTATCTGTCCAACATATAGACTGAATAAGTATGGTGAAAGAATACAACCCTAACCCACATCTTTCCTGATTTTAAACCATGGAGTATACCCCTTGTTCTGTTCAAACGACTGTTTCTTGGTCTATGTTCAAGTTCCACACGAAAACAATGAATTGTTCATGAATTCCCATTTTTCACAATGCTATCCATATTTGTGTGTGTGTATATGTGATCTATGCAGTAAAATGCCTTTGCATAGTCAATGAAATACAAATAAATATCCTTCTAGTTTTCTCTGCTTTTAGCCAAGATCTAGCTGGTAGGAGCAATGATATTTCTTATTCTACATCCTGTTCTAATCTGGTCTGAATTTCTGAAAGTTCCCTGTCAAAGTAGTGCTGCAACTGTTTTTGAACTATCTTCAGCAAACTTTTACTTGCATGAGCTATTAATGATATAGTTTGATAATTTCTGCATTACTATCTTTAGAACAAGAGTCCTAGTGGGGCACTGTGTGTTAATGCACTGAACTGTAAAGTCAGTTTGAACCGCTAGGTCAGTGATTCAAGCTCACCAGCTGCTCCTCAGAAACCCTACACAGGGTCACTATGGGTTGGAACCAACTTGATTGCACTTAACAACAACAAGAACAATCTTTAAAACAGGCACAAACATGGATCACTTTCAGTTGGTTGTCCAGGTAACAGTCTTCCAAATGTCTTGTGATAGACAAGTAAGCACTTTCAGCCCTGCATCTGCCTGTTGAAATATCTCAATTAATATTTTGTTAATCCCTGAGGACTTCTTTGTTGCAAATTTTTAAAGTCAGCTTGGACTCCTTCCTTCAACTCTATAGGTTCTTGATCATATGTTGCTGTTGTTCTTGTTGTTAAATGTCATTGAGTCAATCATAGCGACCTTGTATAGGGTTTCTGAGGAGTCCATGGTGGGTTTGAGTAACAAACTTTGAGGTTAGCAATCCAATGCTTATCCTGAAGCACCACATTTAAAATGGTTGAATAGTGACCAATTATTTTTGGTACAATTATTCTATGTTTTCCTTCTATCTTATTTTGATGCTTTCTACAGTATTCGGTATTTTCCCCCATTGAATACTTCAGTATTGCAAATTGAGGATGAAATTTTTTTCTTCAGTTATTTCATCTTGAGAAATGTCAATCACATTCTTCCCTTTCAATTTTCTAATTCCAAGCTTTTGTACATATAATTTAAAAAAATTACTTTGTCTTCTCAAGTCACCCTTTGATATTTTCTGATGAGCTCTTGTATTTCATCATATCTTTTATTCTCTTTAGTAACTCTATATTCAAGAGCAAGTTTCAGAGTTCTTCTGATATCCATTTTACTGTTTTCTTTCTTTCCTATCTTTTAAATGAACTTCACTTTCTTCATATATGACGTTCTTGATGTCCTCTCACAACTCATATGATCATTCATGTTCAGTGCATCAAATCTGTTCTTGAGTTGACCTCTAAATTCAGGTAGGATATCTCAAGGTTGTACTTTGGCTTTCATGGACATGTTTAATTTTTTCCGTTTCAACTTGAGCTTGTATATGAGTAATTGATGGTCTGTTTTGCAATTGGCCCCCACCTTGTTATGACTGATGATATTGAGCTCTCTGTTGTTTCTTCCTACAGATGTAATTTAGGTTCACATGTATTGTCACCATTTATGTTATTGAAAAAGGTATTTGAAATGAATAAGTCATTGGTCTTGCAAAGTTCCATCATGCCATCTCCAGCATCATGTCTATCATTAGGCAATATCTTCCACCTACCATTTCTTCATTTCCAACTTTCACATTTCAATTACCAGTAATTAATTCATCTTAGTTGCATGTTTGATTGATACCAGACTTTAGAAGGTGGCAAAAATCTCCAATTTCTTCATCTTTGGCATTATGGGTTGGTGCATAGATTTGAATAATTCCTGGTGTGGCACTGTGGGTTAATGTGCCAGACTACAAATCCATTTGAACTGCAAGGTTGGTGGTTCCAGCACATCAGCTGCTCCTCAGAAACCCTATACAGGTCGCTATGGGTCAGAACTGACTCAATGGCACTTCACAACAACTATAGACATATTGTTGTTGTTAGGTGTTGTCAAGTCAATTTTAACTAATCGTGGCCATGTGTGTGACAGAGTATAACTTCCCCCTAGGGCTTTTATAAGAGCAGTTCTTTCTCCCACATAACTGCTGAGTGGGTTCAAATTGCCAACCTTTTCTGTTAGCAGCTAAGCACTTGTGTCACCAGGATGCCTTTATAAATTTCTGCTAATTAGTAATTAGGCTAGCATTTATTGTATCTATATAATCTTTAAGTACAATTTTGACTCAAATATATGATTTCCTTTTTCACTTTTAAATACTTTTAAAATCCTGGTCTCTTATATTTGAAGATCAAAGATGTCAGTTTGAGGGCTAAAGTGCTCCTGAATCAAGCCACAGTATTTTCAATAACCTCATATGCATGCAAAAGTTGGACAGTGAATAAGGAAGATGGTAGAAAAATTGATGCATTTGAGTTATGGTATTGGAGGAGAATATTTAAAGTACCATGAATTGCCAAAAGAACAAATAGATCTGTGTTGGAAGAAGCCAGAGATGATCAGACGCCATTTCTCATACTTCAGATATATTGTCAGGAGGGACCAGTCACTGGAAAAGGATGTCATGTTTGGTAAGGAAGAGAGTCTGAGAAACAGAGGAAGACCCCAGCAAGATGGATTGGCGCAGTGGCAGCAGAAGCAATGGCTCAAATGTAGAAATGAATGTGTTGTTGGCCCAGGATCAGGCAGTGTTTTGTTCTGTTTTGCATAGGGTTGCTATGAGTCAGTACTGATTCAATGGCACCTAACAACAACTACAACTTTATAAATTTTTCACATTAACTCAGTTTTTGAAAACATCACTTTTTCATTCCAACTTCCTAGTTAAGTATATTGTTAAAAATCAAGACCTCAAGCAGAAATAAATCATTGATGTTTTTGAACCACAGGAAGCAAATGCTGGGGATGGCTCTAAGTTCTCAAATACTAGCTATACTAAACTACATCAGCTTGTGTCCCTTCTTTCCTAAGATTCATATTCTGCAGTAAATCTGCATTCATTCATTCACTCATTCATTACACTAAGCTCTTATTGTGTTCTAGCATTTTAAGTGGCATTGTGAATAAAATGGGTGATTAACACTCTACCCATTCCACTCAGAAATTTCACAGTAGAGTATAGGGGATTCACAAACCAATAATTATAACAGATATTGAAATATCATGATAATGGTGAATATAGGTTACTATGAAAACACAAAGGAAAATCTAGAGGTCTACTGGGGAGAGTAAGCCAGGCATAAAAGAGAAGGTAGAAAGAATTTTCAAGGGAAGAGCACATGATAGTATAGAGTTTTGAAAGACACAATGAATGCACTGGAAGCTTAGGATAACTAAAGTCCAGAGTGTAAGGAAGTAATTGACAATTATGATGGATGTTAATGTACTACAAAAAGAAAGGAGACTGATAAAATCAGCAAGACAAAGATCTTTCAAAGTTATACACTAGCATATGTAGTAGTCACCTTCCAAGATTTACTGTTAAGTGTAGTTGAGTCAGTTCTGATGCATAGCAACCCTGTATAGAGTTTCTGAGGAGCAGACAGTGGGACTGAACTGCTGACCTTGTGGCTAGCAGTCCAGTGCTTATTCTATAGTGCCATACCAGGACTCCCAAGATAGCCTCCAATAAATCCACTAGCTGGTATTCACATTCTTGTGTAGTCACTTCCCACATTGTAGTATGGTTGGTCTGTATGACTATGATGATGTGAATGACTTAATACGGCCACCAAGCCATGGTCTTTGTAATGCCAATGACTGGGTCTTTGTAAAATGAAATGACTTGGTGCTTATGACCCATTCAAAGTACTGGATAACTTGCTAATAATGGAAAATAGATACATGGCACCCTTGTGGAGTACATGCATGCAATTAAGGTATATGAAATCCTAACCAGGATATTGTTTAGTTTTGCCATAGTGCTAGGCTTAAAATGTCATCCCAGAAAAGGAGGATTTCATTACTATCAAGAAAGAAGAGCCACATCTGGAGTGTGTCCTTTGAATCCAAGATCCATGCACTGAAATTTTTTCATCCAGGAATCAGTAAAAGTCCATGAGAGGCAGTGGCAGAGAAACAGTGGCAACAAAGGCAGAAGAACCAGGAGATGAGTGCAAGGAATAAGCCTTGATATGATGCTGATGGTGATCCTCTTCCTTCATCCAGCCAGGCAGGCAGTTAGAAGAGGGCAGATGCTGCTCTCATGCCAGTCTTACAATGAACATTTTTATTATTTGTCCAGTATACAGGTTGAATAACTATGGTGAAAGAAAAAACCCTGTTGCACACCTTTCTTAATTCTAAACCATTCAGTGTTCCCATGTTCTGTTCGAACAACTGCCTCTTGGTCCATGGACAGATAGATTCCTTATGAGTGCAATTAAGTGTTCAGGAACACTTATCCTTCGTAACGTTGTCCATAGCTTGTCATGATCCACACAATTAAAAGCCTTTGGGTCACCTCTCTCTGGAATGGACTCAAATACGGATCTCTTCTAATCAGTCAGCCAAATAATTGTCTTCCAAATTTCTTGGCATAGATGAGCGAATGCCTCCAGTGCCACCTCACTCTCTTGAAAGATTTCTCAATTTTTATTCCATCAATTCCTGGTGCCTTTTTCTTTGCCCATTCCTTCAATGCACCTTGGATTTCTTCCTTCAGTATCATTGGCTCTTGATCATATGCTACCTCTTGAAAC
>NW_006408740.1:93182-95700 GCF_000296735.1 Chrysochloris asiatica
CTATGGGTCAGAACCAACTGGACTACACTTAACAACAACAACAACAATGCATAAGACATTGATGTTTACATGTTCCATTTCATTTTTGACAATTTCCAATTTTCCTAGATTCATACTTCATACATTACATGTTCCAATTATTAATGGATGTTTACAGCTGTTTCTCTTCATTTTGAGTTGTGCCCCATCAGCAAATGAAGGTCCCATGGGCTTTACTGCTGTGGGCTTTACTCCCATGGGTTTTACTCCATTAGCATCATCAGGGTCAGCTCTGCTTTGAGGAGGCAGCTCTTTCCCAGTCGCATTTTGAGTGCCTTCCAAAATGAGCCTTGAAGGGCTCATTTTCTGGCACTATATCTGACAGTGTTTCTCTGCTATTTATAAGGTTTCTCTTTGGTAGTTAGAATCAATCACACCACCCACTACTGTAACTCCCTTCTTTGTTTGTTGATCAAGAGGCTTGAGGAACTTAAAATGGCTAGGGGGCTTTCTTAACTTCCAGTTCAATAGAATCAGTGTGTGACTCCATGTGGGAGTATTCCTCCCTTTGGATCTAAAACCTCCATACCTAAAGGGCATACTGTTGCTATAACAAGCTGCAGAAACAAAGACTGTAATTGTTTTAAGAATAAGTATTTTTTTTCTTGTATGTATGCATTAAGTATTTTTGCATTGTTCATTTGTGAAATAGAAGATGTTAATGGGGTCTGTGCATTTTAAGATCTATTTTCTTCCTTAAGAATATTGAGAAACTACTAGTTGCTACCAACTAGCATTGGAGAAGGGGAGATCTCTCTTATAGAGGATATTTTTATTCATAAGAAAAGGGATAATTCATTCTAGTATTATCAGGGAATATTGGAGAAGGCTCCATCATCGAGGAGGTATTGTTAAAATGAAGGATGAATGTACATTGTCTGTGGATCCTGCAGAGCGGCTCATTGTATGGGTGATAAAGAAGGGTAAAAATAGGAATCTGAGAATGTCAACTAGGCCCATCTCACCTCCATTAGGTTTATTGAAACTTGAAATGACTTTTGAAGTTAACCATCACCTCAAAATATACAAAGTTAGGCACTTTTTAAAATAAAATGTACTAAAACTAAAATTTCTAAGTTCCCCAGTTAATCCATCAAACACATTTCAGTCTTAGGTAGCAGTGTGTAAACTCTATCAAGGGCATCTATGTTCCATAGGAAATATCTCTAACCAGACAAACAGATAACAGTAGAAAAAGAGGGACAAAGGCAAAATTATGGAATCACCTTTCAGGCACATAATTTAGGTGTTTGTGAAATCCTCTTGGTGTTGAGAAGGAAAATGGCAGAGAAGGTAGGACAGAGAATAAGGAAACCTGAGTGAGGAGAGTCAGGCTGGTTAGATGTGTTAACTGAATTTGTCTTTACTCATGCTATCCAGATAATTGTCCCAAACCTCTCCAATTCATCAAATCCACCTTATCCTTCCAAAGCACAAATAAAAACAGGTAAAGATGCAGCAGCCTGCCTTCTTAGCAAAGGATATAGGATAACATATAGACCTTGTAGCAATCCTCTAAAAAGAATAAAGTCTTAAGAAGTTTTAGCTTGAGTTCTGTATAAGGGAAAAAAGTTTTCTTTAATTAAATGATGCTAATGAAAAGCAACCCCCTTGCTAATTAAAGGAATAAATTGAAAGTGTTTTCAGCTGCTTTGAAACTCTCTGCTTCCAGTGTTTTTCAGCTGAAAAAGGGTATTTCCATCTCAAGCTGAGTCAACAAGTTAAGGAAAAGAGGTAGCAAGGAGAGGTAGAGATAGTGGGACCAGGACTTAGGATAAGGCTCCTGAAGTAATAGCAGACTACACCTGCCTAAGTGCTCTACAGCATACTTTGGATAGTTTGTGTTAGGTTTACACCTGTTTGCACACTGTCGTAGTCCCAAGATCTAGAATTGTGTGGGCATTAGTAACCATTTGCGATCAAGTCAACTCTAATCCATGATGATTCATGTGTGTCAGAGCAGAACTGTGCTCTTTAAGGCTTTCAATGACTATTTTTTCAGAAATGAGCACTAGGTCTTTCTTAAAAGGTACCTTTGTGCGGAATCAAATCTCCTTTCTTTTAGTTAGCAGGTGAGTGTGTTAACTAGCACTCCCTTACTTTACTGTTGTTATGTGTCACTTAGTCTATTAAATTTGTAATGACCCTAGAGAACATATAGACCATATGGTTTCCCAGGCTTTATTTTTTAGTCTGTAACCAGGAGCAGATTGCTAGATCTTTACTCCTATGGAATCACTGGAGGTTACAACTGATGACCTTTTAGTTAGCATGGAGCATTTAACCATTGTGACACAGGGACTCTTTTTTCTGACATTAGTGGATGCCAAATATATATATGCTGTTGTTGTTGTTAAGTCCCATTGAGTAGGTTCCAACTCACAGTGACCCTGTACAGGGTTTCTGAGGAGCGGCTGGTGGGTTTGAACTTCTGACTTTGAGGTTCAAGACGAGCTTGCAGTCAAGTGCTTTATCCTAC
>NW_006408740.1:96625-118964 GCF_000296735.1 Chrysochloris asiatica
ATTTGAATAAGTGGATTAAAGCCACTTTATTTTTTATTGACCTTGACAGACCATATTGTGAATCACACAGAGTCAATAGCACATAATAAGTGATGTGGTCAATATTAATTTGGCAAAAGGGAGTAAGAAACTCATCTTGTGTCACAATGTAACATATAGACCATGATCAGGTCAACAGCAACTGACTTTCTTGACTCTTTAAAGATCCCATTAAGAAGACATCTAAAAACTGCATCCTCCATTCTCTCTCTCTCTCTATATATATTACATCAAGAAGGCACTTGGTGCAGTGGCAGATGCTTTGTCAGGGTTCAGCCGCTCTGCTAGAATTCATCAGGAGAGCTGTTTGTTTCCTCCTGTAATTCTGAACTCAATGCATTTGTCTCAGGGTCCTGGTGATCTGGGACAGCGCATTATCTGATGCCATCCAGAGCCATGCCACTTAGGAAGTTTTGCTTATGTCAACATTATGCAAAACCGTACACTTTTTTTTTTTTTCTTTCTTTTGCTGGGGGCAGCTGAAAGTAAGTGACACTCATTTCTATTCTGCAGTTATCCAAATATTGCAGTCACAACACAATCCATAAACATAATGACTACTCATCAATAAAGCAGAGCAATGTCTGAGAATCCAGAATTATCACTCCTAAAATTTAAAAAATAAAAAGAAACAACAAAAATGCTGGCAAATGGTAGGCTCCTTATCTTAATTACAGGCTTATTTGCATTTAAATGAAGGTTATTCTATAATTACTACTGAATGTTTTGTGTTGGAGTTGAAATACTACTCTACAGACTGTCAGCCCATTTCCTTTTCATTTTCTCCTGTCATTCTTCTTCTTTGTAATCATTTGACACAGACAGGCATTGAGAGGTGCTGGCTCTTAATTCCCTTTCCAAAAGCATCAGTACCTCCGGGCACCTTGTGAATCCTCAGGCATCTGACTGCAGTCTTTTGGGAAGAAGCAGAATGGAGCCAAGAGAATTGAAGACTCTGCTCCATCCACTGTAAACTAGCAGACCACATGCTAACTGCAAAGCAGAGTTAGTTCAGCCCTACTGTGCATTGCTGAGATCCTGGGGGTGCCTAGGGGGTGTACCCAGTCTCTTCCCTGTGTCCCTCTGCCTCCCACACAAATTTTTGACACTCATCAGCAAGTATTTCCTGAGCATTACATAAGATGTTGTGTAGGTACTCTGAGAATGAAATGTTGAGTGTGCTAGGAATAGTCCCTACTCTCACAAAAGTTAATTGGCTACAGGTGGGGGGGGGGGCGGCGTGGCAAGGTACAGAGGGAGAGATATTGATGAAATAAGATGGGCTTCAACATGTTCACAGAAAAAGGAATTAAAGGATAATGGAATTTTTCCACAAGCTTTTTGAAGCCCCCTAGCTATGTCCTGGTATAGCGCTGTGGGCTAATGTGCTGGACTGCAAAGTCATTTGAACCATAAGGTCAGTGGTTCAATCTCACCAGCCACTCCTTGTACAAGGTCACTATGGGTTGGAAACGACTCGACAGCACTTAACAACAACATTTACATCAAGCAATAAATCAATAAATAAAATCGCTTCAAATTAAGTTAAGTGCAATGAATAAAACAAATCAAACATATGGTGGTAAAGGGTGATGGAATGAGAAAGAGTTTGTTTTAGAAATAGTGGTACTTATGGGAAGACTTGAGGAATAAGAAGTCATATGCAGACAGTGAAGGGAGAAGTGGAGAAAGAGGGAAAATCATTCAAAGTAGAGAGAGAGTAATTGGCTCAAAGGCCTATGAACCTGGGAAACATTATGTTCCAGGAATTTGACCAGTGGAACTGGAGACTGTTGTGGGAAAAGAGATGGCAGGAAATTAAGTTAGAGAAGAAGGCAGGAGCTTAATATAGCAGGCCACATTGACCCAATTAAGGCAAGTGCACTTACTTTTGGGTGGTGCCATGGAGTCAGTTCTGACCCTATTTCGTTTTTCCAAGGAGCAGCTGGTGAATTTGAACTGCTGGCCTTGCAGTTAGCTGCCCGGTGCTTATCCTACAGTGCCACTTTGGGGTGCACAGCTCATTTTCAGCAGATATGCACAGTGGGCACTCACAAATGTTGATCAAGGAATCCACAAAGCACATACATGTGTCAACCCAGAGTTACGTTTACTTCATATAACAGAAAATCCCAAATATGGTGGTTTAAATAGGGGTGGGGTCTAGTTTTCTCACCTAATGAGAAGCACTGATATAGATACTATAGTTGCTGATATTGGTTTAATGGCATGTCAAAAGTCTTTGGAATTCTCTCTCTCAGTCCTTGCTTCGTGGTTGCAAGACAGCTGTTTCACATACAGTCATTCAATTCTTGTTCCGGAAAGAGGAAACTGAAAAAAGTCCATGTGCTCGCTGAGTCTGTTCTCCTTCCACAGTTTTCCCGGAAGTCCCACCCCAACAGCTTCCGCTGGTATTTTACTCACCACAACTGTGTCATAAATTTACCTTCAATGGTAAAGGAGAAGAAAATATATTCTCTATAGGTGGATCTATTGCTGCATCTAGTAAACTCATGTTGTAAGGAAAACGAGTAGCAAGAACCTGGTCAGCAACCAGATTTCTGAGTCTTTTGAGGATGGGGCTCTTGTTTCAGTCAACGCTACCAGAGAAAAAAGATATCTCAGAGTCATATGTAATTATAGTCTAGGACTTGAGTGACAATAGAGAAAATTTACCAAATCAAATGTATCTCTATTCTTTCATTTTACATCAAGTTGCCCTTTCTATTGGAAGCAGAGGGCTTTTCATAAACCTATAAAGGTGCCTGAAATTAAGAAAACACCAACTGTACCCTTTAGCTTAGGCAAGTAATTAAACACAATCAGGCATATTGAGGAGCTCTGGTAGCATAGTGGTTACAAGTTGGGCTGCTAATCTCAAGATCAGTGGTTAGAAACTACCAGTGGTTCCATGGGAGAGATGAGGCTTTCTGCTTCCATAAAGATTTACAGCTTCTGAAACCCTATGCAGGGTGGCAATGAACTGGAACCAACTCCACGGCACACTACCACCAGTGCTGTAGAATAAGCACTGGATTGCTGCTTCTCAAAAATTCTGTACAGAGGTGCTTAACAACAACAACAATAAATCATAATCAGGCCAAATAACATATTTTGAACACATTTATGCCTTCAGTAAGTCATTTAACAAGTTGCTATGCTTAGGAAGTATGTATCATAGGCAGACGTGTTTGAAGTAGAAAGAAGGGGACAGCAAGAAAGGATCTAAAATGCTGTAGGTATAGGTATTGGAGAGACATATCACAGGAGAGCCAAATCAAGTCCGGACAGCTAAGAAAGGGTCTTTTGCGGAAGTGACACTTAATCTATGACCTAAAAGATCAATGACATTCAATTAAATAACACTGTAGAAGGAGGGCACAGGAATTCCAGTCCCAACATCTTTTGCAAATGTTAACACATGAAAATTAAATCAGGGCAAATGCCAGGCTTAAGCAATAAGGGCAGCAAAAAACCTGTCCAAGTTGCCTTTGCTAAGTTGCCTTTGCTAATCTATCAGATGTCCAAGCCTATTGGAAAGATTCTCGATTTCCAGGCTTCTTAAGGAAAGTTTTGGTCAGATGCTAATGCTCTTGCTTTGAGTGGCATGTGACTGTCATATACTGTGCACCTGTATATCCTTTGAGTTGGGCACTTATCACTTCAGTCTAACTGGCAGGTAGGGAAGCAACCTACTGTGTGGCTTGGCTCAAATTACACGAAGCAGGTGGCTCTACCCCTGTGTGGGAGAGAGAAATCTAATGCCCAGATCTAGCCCCTGCCAACTCTGCTCTCACTGATTCCCACCTTCTGGGCCTTGTCCCCATCTGTTAGCAGGTGGGCACCTGGCAAAGCAAATGAACCCAGTGACCATAGTACAGATGACACTTGGCATCTCATGTGTGCCTCTTCTACACTACCAGGGAGGTCTTTCTAATACAGATCCTAGAGTATTACTTTCTTTCTCTGATCCTCCAGTGACCTCTGTGTAGGATCAATTCCAACCTCTTTACTATTATTATAGTAATTATACTATCCTCAGCATAATTATTCAGCCTCACTTCCTGCCTCTCATCTCAGAGTCTTGTTGAGCTGCTTACCATTTGCTAAACATGTCATACTGTTTTCACAACTCTGCATCTTTGCAAGCCGTGTATCTTCTTCTTGCATACCTCCTTAAACCACTCCTTTAATTGGTAGACTCTGTCCCTTTAAGACCCTGATCTACATCTTCTTTATGAAACCTCCTTCAGTGCTGAGGCAGAGTTTTGTATTCTCTTTTCCTCTGGAGTCTTATAGCATTTTGCAGTTACCTAGTAGTACTTCTCCTATATGAAATTATTCTTGAAAATATACATTTGTATATATGTCTTATTTGTGAGTCCTGGTGTGACTCTTTGGGCTAATGTGTGAGACTGCAAAGTTGTTTGAACTGCAAGATCAGTGGTTCAAACCAGCTGCTCTTTGGAAACCCTATACAGGATCACTGTGGGTTGGAATCGACTTGGTGGCACTTAACAACAACTCACTTCTTCAGTGAAGGAACTAATGACAACCATTTGTATAACCTAAACCCCTAACATAGTGCTCGAGGCATGCTAGAGTACAAAATATTCACTTCATGATTTGCCACAGTCCAATAAATGTGTATGAATTTGCAGGTTTACAGAGCCATCGTCTTCTTCAGAGTCAGCTCTAAGGGTTCAATTTAGGTACTATACTTCCCTATACCAGTGGATACTGTATTGTGTGACACTGCCCCTCAAAATGCCTGAGCAGTACAGCACATAGCTCTCCTTTAGCACTGCTCTTCCTGCTGCCTAGGGAAACAGGGCTATTCCTTCCCTACACACACACAGTCTCTCTAACTGCTCCCCTTCAAAGGTGCCTCTGCACATTCTCCCCTCACCAACAGGTGTGGGATTAACCTGGCCCCTCCACTCCTATGCTCCAGCTTTGGAAACACATCATTTGTATTCTGTCCTCCTCCTGCTCTTGCCCAATGTGTTTTGATGAGCTTCCCTCAGCACTCCTATTGTCTCAGTCGTTAACTATCCATTTCAAGTCTGTAATTTACTTTGAATCATTCATTGTATGAGGTGCACAGGGTAAAAAGCCAATTTTGTTCTTCCCTCTTTTTTCCCTTCTTCTCAGCACCTAAAGATTCTCTCAAAGTCATGACCCTGTTGTCTTATCAGCTAACAGAATGGCACATACTGCCTTGACCTTCCCCGGAGGGATTCCCCTTCTGTCTGGCCTGCTGATAGGGCTCATTCACTGCCCTCTTCCAGTCCCTCCCCCCACCCTCTGTCCCCCTAAGGGATTGGCATCTCTTGGAAATGGAGTAGTTGGTAGAGGTAATATTTGTGAATCTATTGATATGATAACCCCATATTGACATTAGGGGAATTACCGCAATGCTGATAGGACTGTTCTGTCATGACTAAGAGGGAACTGACAAGTCTAGCAGGCAATGCCTGCCAAGCTGATATTTCACAGCCATTTATTTTATTTTTTATTTTTTCTTCAGGAAACAGCTTCAGGCCAGGATGAGAAGGCAGCTGCCTGCCAAATAAGCTCTGGATTTAGGGCTGCATTTTATCCCTTCCTATGGTCATCAAAATGTGTAGGAACTATTACACCGCTTCTCTTTTTCATAAAAAAAGGTTCATGGCAGAAGTGCCAAAGACTCATTAAGCCCAGTTAGGGTTGAACTTCTCAGGTTTTCATCATTTGCTTTCTTTTCTTTTTAGAAGCCACCACTTTTCCTAAAGCAGAAATCCAGACTCACATGATTTTTTTTTTTTTTTTGGGGGGGGGGGGGGATGTTGTTGTTAAGTGCCATCGAGTTGGTTCTGATCCATAGCTACCCTGTATAGGGTTTTCAAAGAGCAGCTGGTAAACTTGAACTGCAGGCCTCTGGGTTCAAGTGGACTTTGCAGTTCAGTGCATTAACCAACAGCGCCACACCAGGTTTTGGGATCTTCATTAATAATACTTCAGACTGACATTGCCACAGGAGATCTAGAGGACTTGTAACCAGCAGACACCTCCCTCAACCCACCTCACAGACATGCCTGGGATCCTTAAATGTCCAGACTCACCCACCCCGCCACCTCTACTCCCACGTTCTAAGTAGGGTCATTAGATTGATGATACATTTCATATATTTAATTTTATTGTCCAAACTGGGAACTTTGAAAATGAAAGGAGCTACGACTAATAAATGACACAAATAGCAGGCATAAAGCTGAACTCTCCCTGGAAAGCTAAAGTAACAATGTAAAGAGAAAAGGTAAAAGATTTCCTCCCTTCCCCGAGGTGGCACTAGGGGGGAAATGGGTGCTGGTGGCCTTGATTTGAAATTTTTAAAATTATATGATTATTTTTATGTTAAATGAATATCTTCACATAAAAATATTCACATAAACAGTGGTTACACTGAATAGTATGTTATGAGCTCTCAGGTGAAATTTTCACCTTAGAACATGACTTGTTTTCCAATATGGTGTCACTCTCCACTATGACAAGAAACTGTTTAGTTGTTTTTTTTAAATCCACCAGTTTTCTCCAACAATTCCATATAATCCACTGTAGACCATCCCTGGAGCTGTCAACTCTTCAAGTAATGAGTTGGATGTAAAATCCTCTCTTTCTCCTTTTCCTCCATCAAATAAAAGTTTTGTTGTTGTTAGTTGTCATTAAGTGGGCTCCAACACATGACGGCTTAATACATAACAGAACAAAACATTGCTCAGTCCTGTACAACGTCCTCTACTACTGGCCAAACAGTGGTAATTTGAACCCACCTAGATGGAGTCCAGGTGTGGCGCTGTGGGTTAATGTGTCAGACTGCAAAGTCATTTGAACTGCAGGGCTGGTGGTTCAAGCTCACCAGCTGCTCCTTGGATACCTTATACAGGGTCACTATGGGTCAGAATCAACTCAACGGCACTTAACAACAACAAGCACAACAATGCTGCATTAATAAGTAAAAAAAATAATAATAAAATAAAAAGAAGAGAAAGAGAACTTATTTATTCAGCAAAGGAAAATTCCATATGAGCCTAGAACATTTGTAGTCTAATTCCACAAAACACAACTTAAATTGCCAGTCTGTCTTAAAACTTACATTAGCCAAATAAGAGTGATATTTCTACACTTACTTATAAATGCCTTATATTAGCTGGCCTTATTTGCAAATTTATCTCCCTACAGCCTCTAACACAAATTCTTCAAGACATCTAAGTTATTGCTATCTGCCCCACACACAGAGATTATTTTCCTTTTCCAATACTTGGGCTTGTCATTTCCTAGCATTTGACTGTTACCCACTTTCAGGATGCAGGCAAATTCTGCACCCTGGCCTACTAATGACTCCAACTACATATCACTCCTCTTCTATAATCATGTGGCAGTTATAATCACCCTTCCCTGGTCTCTGCTTTTTCAATATATGTCTACTAAGCCACTTCAACTAGATAAAACACTCCATGAGTTCAGAAATGATTTTTGTAAGGTCAAATATTGACAATTTTTTATAATTCAAACTAATTCATTTCTCTTATAGCCTTGCCTCTGTGATGTCTGCTAGGCATGATACTAAGTGCTTGCATGTTGTAAAGGTTCAATACAGACTAGTTAATAGGTCAAATGATTCATTTTTTAAAATATACTCTTTATCCCGTACATCTGTATGTATAGCTATTTAGTAAGGAAAGAATACTACCTTATGAAAATGTCTTCTAAATGGCCATAGCTGTGTATTTTAATTTAGGATAATTATTTAGAAGCTGAATACCAAGTAAGAAACAGCCTCCTTGAACAACCAATGAGAATCTCAGGCTTCTTGTTGAAGGCAAAGAAGATTGAAAAGAAATTAAAATGAAAAGAAAAGAAAGGAGAATAAATAAGTGGGACAAACTCTGTAGAAAAGTGAAGGCTTAATTAGACTAGTAGAAGAATTGATGCATTTGAGTTATGGTATTGGAGGAGAATATTAAAAGGACCATGGACTACCAAAAGAACAAAGCAATCTTTGTTGCAAGAAATAACAACCAGAATGCTCCTTGGAAGCCAGGATGGCTAAACGTCTTCTCTCATACTTCAGACATATTATCGGGAGGGACCAGTCGTTGGTGAAGGATATCATGTTTGGTAAAGTGGAGGGCCAGAGAAAAAGAGGAAGACTCCCAACAAGATGGATTGGCATGGTGGCAGTGGCAATGGGTTCAAGTGTAGCAGTGATTGAGGGATTAGCACAGGACTGGGCAGTTTCATTCTTTTGTACATATAGTCACTATTAGTAGGTTCCTACTCAATGGAATCTAAGGAGCTCTGGTAGCGTAGTGGTTACGAATCAGGCTGCGAACCTAAAGGTCAGCGGTTCAAAACTACCAGCTGCTCCGAGGGAGAATGATAAGGCTTTCTACTCCTGTAAGGATTTACACCCTCGGAAACCCTGTACAGGGTCGCTATGGGTCGGAACCGACTCGACGGCATGTAACAACAACAACTCAATGGAATCTAACAACAAGTCCTGAGATAAGACTTGAGATACTGATTTTATTCTTCTTCTGAATCATAAGTGTTTATGGAGCCGGAACCATGGACTGGTCCTTTGATGCCTGACAAACACTGATGAATAACATCATGTTTCTTCCCCTAGGGAGCTCCTGCAATTCTCTAGGAGGCACATGTGGATATAATAAAGCTTTATACATCATCATCAGGACTATAATATAGATATGAGGGAACTTTAGAAAGTTTGTGGGAAAATGTCATTATCTCTTAATTCCATTTTTCCACAAACTTTTTGAAGGTATCTTGTTCTAAAAAGAGAAATGTTAAAATGTAGATAATTAAGTATTCATTGGAAGATTTCACAAAACATGAAACTTTTGAGCTAGTTCTGAGAGATGAGTGTTTGCCAGATGGAAAACTAATGGAGAAATTTCCAGATTGAGAGAACATTTGCGATAGTAAAAGCAAGAATTACGAAACTAAGTATCAGAAGGAAAGCTTTATTTGCATGTTGAAGGATCCAGGAGAGCTTATAAAAACCTCAGTTTTTAAGTGGGGTGAGGAGGTAGTGTAATCACAGGGAACAAGAAAGTAAACAAAATCTCACAAAGTCAAGGAGAGAAAGGGAAGGAACAAGATAGGCTCAGGAGGCTAAACAACACCACACAATATCTCAGTAAGACAACTCTAAAGTCAACTGTAAAGTAACACTCCATATATACCTGGATTCCCTCAGCAGTACAAAATAGTTTCAGGTCACCAGCCTTAGAGCTCCAGGTTTACAGAGTAAACATTTCCTAAGGCTCTAATTTATACCAAGCATTACCATATCTATGGTGACCTTTTCTACTAGTTTATAGTCCAGACTGGGGGACAGAGAAGTAAAACCATATCTATGAGTATGAAGATCATGTTGAATAAAGGAATTGATAATGCACAGGGGACAGTATCATGAAGGAGCTTCAAAAATCTGGGGTTAATTGTATAGTTTTAAATATTATTTTGCTTATCTACTGTAATTAATGTAAATACCCATAGTTGTTTAAGTTGAATCCTATTCCTTCAGCTCTATAAGACCAAGGATTGCTAAATCATGAGATTTTATTTTTATAAAAGTTCTAAAAATGTATTCTTGTCTTTACCTAGCCTAGTTGTTGATGTTATTAATTGCTGTTTGACCCTTTATAGTGTTTCTGGAGAGCGACTGATGGGCATGAACCATCAACCTTGCAGTTCAAAGTAACTTCACAGTACAGCATATTAACCCACAGCACCACACCAAGAATCCAGCCTAGTAATACAGGCTATATATTCAGTTTCACTTTATTTTTTTCTTCCCCTCTTCAGCAGCCCTCAAATAAAAAATGAGATATAAAGCCTGAAGAGTTTTCCACATGTCTCTATATACTGTATGTGTTATGTTTTGACTGAAGAATGCTTGTTCCTGGCCCCAGAGAATGTAAACAATTAGAAAAATAAAATGTGGTTCCAACTGTGGACATGTATATTTGTGTGTATAATTATAAATCCCAGAAAAATGGGAAATTATGTAGTGTTAGAAATAAAGTTGAGACTAAATGATTTTGATGGTATTTTTGTCTATATTTTGCATACTTTCTGCTACATTGGTACTTGCCCTCTTTGTCAATAACTTTGTTTCAATCTCTCTCTCTCTCTTTTTTTTTTTTTTTTTTTTCAAAAAAAGGAGGCAGATGGAAAAGAGGTGAAGAAGGAGGAGAATCATTTCAGGCCTTTTTTTCTCCCACCCTGAAATATGGTATTTTTCCTTGAAAAAGAAGTTGGTATTTCCTGTTTCCCTTCCTCACATAATAATCCTTGTGGCTAACACTGTTGTCTGATCAATCAATCTTCACCCCTTTTTTCCAATAGAATTCCAAACTGGTTTAGGTAACAAGTAGTCAAGTCTTTCAAGGAAGGCTAGGCCCCTCTTATTTAGCAAGTCTTATTTCTCTATGCTAGCAGTTCTCAAACTTCTTGTTCCATGATCCTTTTACAGTCTTCAAAAGAACTGAGGACTACAAGAGCTTTCTCTTATGTGGGTTATGCCCATTGATATTTACCATACTAGAATTTAAAAAGAAAACAAAAATATTTATTTGTAAATCCATTTAAAAGAATAATCATATGCACATTCCATATTAACATAAATAACATTTGTAATGAAAAATAATTACATGTTCTAAAGCAATTTGGTGAAGCAAGAGGGATTGGTTTATACTTTTTAAAACCTCTCTAATGTGTGGTTTAACAAAAGACAGCTGGATTCTCATATATGTGTCTGCATTCAATCTGCTGCGATATTTGTTTTGGTTGAGGTATATAAAGAAAATACAACCTTTAATTTCACACATAGGTAATTTGAAAAGAGATGAATATTTCCTTTTCAGAGAACTGTGGATAGCCTTCTTTGATATTATAAAACTTGACAAAGTGATAGTCTCTTAATGCTTAGTTATAGTATGGCACCTTAATCTACATCAATGAAATTTTCATATTTTATTGCATTAAAATCCATTGATTTATCTTGTTCTTTCAGTGAGTCTTTTACCAATGCATGATTGTATAACAGCTTTCAATGGTCATTTGGAAAATATTAGTTCACTGAAATATACAATTCTTCTAAATATTGGCATATTTCACATATAAAAAGTACTACTAATTTCACCAAAAAATCCTTTACATATTGGAAGATTGTCATGCTTACATTAGCAGATACAAGTTTTTGCAATATTCTAGAGCTCGTATTTTATCATTGGCAACAAATATCATCAGTTGTATTTCTTAAAGTGACTCATTCCATTAATTTTTTAGAAAATGCCTGCCAAATACCCAAGTCTGAATGGCTACAATTTGTCAGTTTTCTTGCAAGTGAAAATGGCATTCTGTGAAAAAAGTAGATATTTCAACTTACAATTGAAATAAACACACAAGTATTTTGCCATGAGATAAGCATTGTATTTAGAATAAACAAGTGTTTTATGCATACTTCTCATGTCATCACACAGAATATTAAAATAACACATATTTCAGGGTCAAGATTTAATAAAATTAATCAGTTTTGCTGTTTTATTAAGGGCATTCTCAAGTGAAACTGACATTTTACTTTACTATGAGTATTGGTAGGTACCATCCAACTCATAGTGACCCTGCACAGGATTTCCGAGGCTATAAATCTTTATGGGAGCAGAATGCCTCATCTTTCTCCCGCAGAACCACTGGCAGTTTCGAACTGCTGACCCTGAGGTTGGCAGCGTGACTCATAACCACTACGCTACCAGAGCTCCTTGAGTATAGCAGTGAAGAACACAATGACTAACTAGTATAGTTTGGTGCGAGCAGTTCACCCATCTTTATATCAACATCACCAATCCAATATCTACATAGTGAAAAAGATAATGTCTTAAAATTATTACAAAAATAGTTTGATCCTGCTGACTCTGGAGGTATCTCAGGGGTTCCAAATACACCGTTACATTTTGAGGATGGGTGTTTAAGTAAATCACATTGATCTCATTCTTTCTTGCCAAGTGATTGACTTAGTCATGAATATGTGAGATAATTTTGGCCAAAAGTATGCTGAGCCTCAGTTTTAAGAAGAAAATCAAGATACAGATATTTTTTTATTCTGGCTGTAGACATCATCTTCTGTGATTCCTAGAAAGACAGCAGCCATCCTGTAACTATGAGAGGAAAACCAAGAAAATCACAAATAAGTAGATCCTAGAGTGACGCTGTGGGTTAATGTGCCAGACTGCAAAGCCATTTGAACTGCAAGGTCGGCGGTTCCAGCTCATCAGCTGCTCCTTGGAAATCCTATAGAGGGTTGCTATGGGTCAGAACTGACTCGATGGCACTTAACAACAACAACAATAACAAGAGCTCTAACATAGTTTTGAGCCAGTGAACTACTAAGTGCAGTAATGGTATTTCTGGGCTCCTTGTTCTATGAGATAATAATGTCTGAATATCTAGGCCATTTTATTTAGCTTTTCTTTATTTGAGACAATGGTGTCCTTGACCCTGCAGAGGCTGCAGTCTACCTGGGCTTAATATAGCATGTATCCTTAGTATATTATCAGGAGGGACCAGTCCCTGGCAAAGGACATCATGCTTGGTAAAGTGGAAGGTAAGAAAAAAAGAAGAAGACCCCAGTGAGATGGATTGGCACAGTGGCAGTAGCAATGGACTCAAGCATAGCAACAATTGTGAAGGTGGCACCGGACCAGCTAGTGGTTCCTTCTGCTGTGCATCTGGTCATATGCATCGGAACCAACTCCATGGCACCTAATAGCAACAACAACAAGAGCATCCTAGGTGTCTTCCCAGTTGTGTTTTAAATTACTTGAGGGAAGAGATTTGTACAGAGACTGCTTCAGGTGTTATAAATCACTCAGGGTAAGAGTGATCAACTTAACTTCAGAGAATTTTCCTGCAATTTGGTGCTTTGATTTCACTGTGAACTTGCTCCCAAAGCTTGGATAAATTTCCTTCATTCTCTAAGACACAGATATTTTTTCATCCTTTATGTTATCTTTCACAAATCTTCTCTAGAAAATTACTTTCATGGTATTATTTAGACATATATTATTCCACATATTAATAATATAGGATATTACTGTTTGATTTGTCCTCTACACCCCAAGTCCCATGATAAAATATAAGGCAAGTACTCTTATTAAGAAGTTACAATAATAAAATAACAAGTTTACTTATGGAGCATCTGCATAATGAATATTAAGGAGTATTGATTGAACTAATCACAGGCATGTCCTAGAAGGCTTACATCTGCAAATCCATTCACCTCACTCACATTGGTTTTCTTTACTACATAAAAATGTGGAATTGAGTTTCTCAGCCTCTGGGAAGTTTCCAGGATGTCTCTTTCTATATCATGCATTTAACATTGTAAGTGCTTCCAAACTTTCTTTCATCTCTGCTGTCAATCAAGGGTTCTAAATCTCAGATCTTCCATATACTGACTTGGCAATTAATTTAGCCACTCTTTGCCTCAGTTTTCCCATTAGTAAAATAACCAGTGGTGTTAGAGTTGATTGTAACTATAGTGACGCTGTTGGACAGGACAGAGTAGAACTGTCCCATAGTATTTCCCAGGCTGAAATCTTTACAGAAGCAGACTGACACATCTTTCTCCTACAGAGCAGTTAGTGAATTCAAACTGCCAATCAGTCAGTTAGAAGTCAAGTGCTCATCCACTGAGCCACCAGAGTTCCAGTTAGTAAAATAAGAATAACACTTCAGTAAGATGTACTTCACAGAAAAGATGTGAAATTTAAATGAAGTAATTAGCTTGATGCACTTAAAAAATGCCTGACACAATTTAACTCCTTCACAAAACTTACATATTATTATTTTTATCTTCATCATTGCTAATTTATCTAAATATACTGATTTTGAAATTTTTCTATCAGGCTACAATCTCTCTCCACTTCTCACCTTCTGGCAAATATCACAGAGCTATTAGCGGTTGCCTCTTCTGTTCTGCCTTGAAAATAGTAAGGGCCTCCACAAATGAAGAAAAGAACTTCACTGCTTTTTCTGGTAATTTCAATCATATCTACTTCATTGTTCTATTTCTTTTCTTTCTTTGACTAAAATTCCCTCTTTTGAATTCTCTCATTTCTTCTTTATCCTGCAATCTTCAAATGGTCCTGTATGCATATTCCATATTTGAGTTTCATACCATTTGTGTTCTTGGAGCATTTAAGGAAAGAATGCATTCGTCTTTGTCATTCTTATTGACTATGTGGTCAGAGTTGGAATCTCAAGCAATTGATTTTTGCTTGTGTATGTTTTGATATAGTTCAGGTCATTAATTTTCCAGAAGGACAAAGGGCCTATGGCATATGGTGGGTTTCCCCTGTCTGACCAAACATTAACTCGACTCTCTTGTTTAAGAAATTAATGGTTCCCAGAGGAGCACAAAAAATAAGAATAACTCATCACCTCTTTTTGACAAGGGACCTAATTGATTCTATATTATATAAACTCTGAAGAAAGCCTGAGGTATCGAAGGTATAGGAAGAGGGATCTGAGGGTTTTGATTAATATTACTGCTGTTTATGACAATGAGTGTCACTGAGTTGATTCAGACTCATAGTGACTACATATTACAAAGAAGAGCTGCCCCACAGGGCTGTTTTGGCTTGAATCTTTATGGAAGCAGATTACTAAGTCTTTGTCCCACTGAATGAAGAGGAAGGTTTGAAATGCCAACCTTTCAGCTATCAGCTGAGCACTTAACCATTGTGCCACCAAGGTATCTTTTTGATTAATAAATACCTTAATGTCCAAATCTCTAACACAACTGATAGCTTCCTTTCCACTCAAGAGGTAGTGTTGTTGTTGTTGTTATGTAACGTCGCTTGGGTTCCGACTCATAGTGATCCTGAACAGGGTTTTGGAGGCTGTAAATCATTACAGGAGCAGAAAGTGTCATTTTTCTCCCACGGAACAGCTGGTAGTTTCGAACTGCTCATCATGAGATTAGCAGCCCGATTCATAATCACTACACTACCAGAGCTCCTTCAAGAGGTAGTAGTTCATGAAAAAACTCTCTTCCTCTGCTTACTGACACCTCTTAGGATTTTCCACATTTTGTTATCCAGTAAACTCTTAATCTGTCTCATCATTTTTCTAGCTAAAGTATTTTGCCTTGGTTATAGATTCTTGTTTATTAACCTACTCTCTTGAACTCCCTTCCCTCTGCAAACTGATCTTCTCTTAAGACCTAAAAGCAAGTCCCCTTAAATGTTAACTGTTACTCAGCCTTGTGCAATCAGATAGCTAAATGCATGTGGGATTTAGGACAATTGAAGACACCAAAGCACTTCCAGGTTGTTGTTTTTTTGCCATCAAGTTAATTCTGATTCACGGTGACCTCGTATGCGCAGAGTAGAACTGCACTCCGTATTGTTTTCAACGGTATGGCTCTCTTGAAACAGATTGCCAGCCATGTCTTCCTCTAAGTAGTTTCAAGTAGTCAAGTGCTTAACCATTTGTATCATCAAACCCAAACAGTTTTGAAAATGACAAGAGATGTTATTAAGAATTAATCCAGAATTTTGAGTATAAATTGGGACTGTATGAGAGAAATGAGTATATGATCTCTCTAATTATGTGGGGATGGATATTATTATTTCCAGAGTAAACTGTTAATATAGTGGAAATTTTCTGTAATTGAGCTTTTTGTCTCATGCTGCCTCTAGAATATATTGGGCAGTTCAGTAAATATATAAGATGTCAGTGGTGATCAGTGCAAACAAACCAAACCAGGTGCCACCAAGTTGATTCTAGCTTTTGACCACCCTATGTCTGTCAGAGTAAACAGTTCTCTGTAAGGTTTTCAGTGATGGAGTTTTTAGAAGTTTTTCTTCTAAGATGCCTATAAGTGGGTTTGAACTTTCAAACTTTCAATTAGCAGCTGAGTGCTTAAACCGTTTGCAGCACACGGATGTCAGTGGTCAATTTAATTATGCTTAAATCTGAGTCATCTGAAGTACATTTAGCTAGAGTAGGCTTTGCTGCCCTCATGTGGCACATAGTGGTTTTGTTTGGGCAAGAGCCTTTGTTTGGGCATGAATATCTTTCCTACCTTCCCACTAAACAAAAAGGAAAAAATAATGGATCAATAAGCTGAAATCAATGGCATTTGTAGGGGAAAAAAAGGTGGGGGGGGGTGGAGAGGGCAAGCAAGTGAAAGAAATGGCTTTGGTATCTCAAAGTTATTCTTCTATTTTGATAGGCTTAAAAACAATTTTACTCCTTTATCCCATTCCTTTCTTCTCACAAGAGGCATTATTGTCTTTTTATTGTTGGTTCCATTCCAAATTATAAATGGGATTGTGGATGTGAGGCTTGTGTCGGAAACTGGCACCTTGTAACCACATCAGACCACATGGAGTCAGCCAGAGGTTAATGTTGAATCAACACTGTAAGGACCCAGCAAGCTAGAGAGCTTTGCAAGGAAACTGTATAGGTGAACAGACAGCCAGAATTGGGGGATGACCAATACCCAACCTAAGGTCAGGAATAGGATGGGATGGCCAAGGAAGAAGTTTAACTTAAAGCTATCTAGATAGGGGTGAGCAGCAGCAGAGACCTAGTTGATCCTCACAGTCAGCAAAGCTGATCTTTGGGGAGTCAGTGCATAGAAGGGAGGAGGCATCAGGTCAGGAGAGAATAGCCACAAATGAATTTGACTGAGGAAAAGACTGATTGTCACCAAGAAATTTTACACCTTCAGAAAGTCCTTTATAGGGGACATCCAGTCACCTCTCAGACTGATACAATGGCTGCAACAGTGGATACAAACATACTTGGAATCAAGAAGATGTCTCACAACCAGGCAACATTTTGTTCTGTTATTCATTAGATCCCTATGAGTTGGAGTTGACTGAATGGCAACTAACAACAACAATCAGTCACTCCTTAGCCCTTCTGAGTATTAATAGGACAGTGACTCAAAAAGCAAAGAATTCTATTAATTATCCTCGAAAGATTTGATGAGAAGATCTCCCTTTGGAATCAAGGCTTCAATGGGCCTATGCATCTAGAACAGAAAATAATCATTCCTGTGTGTCTGAGTCATTATCCACCACTAGGTATTCAATGCAACTCATAGAACAAAGCAAAACAAAGTAAGCCAGCCCTAAGTTGAATTCTTCCCTTCCAGCAATTTCTAGTTTCTCGCTCTACTTTATCTGCTCACTGTAAGTGCTTGAACCTGTATGTTTGTTTGTCCTCAGCATCTTGGTGTTCAGGTCTCATGGAAAATGACTTACTTGCAACTGAGCTCTTTCTGTTGGTTCCTCACATTCAAAGAGCCGTGTTTATCTTCAAGTACTAACTGAGATTTCTCTGTGGATTAGTGTTTATATGCAGCAAGTGCTACAGTTAGTTAATAATCAAGATCGTTGAGCCTCCCTAATGAAAGAGATACACAACATCAACTGTCATTTTAAACAAACATGCAATCAGAATAGCAGTGCTGGAAATATGATCTGCTTAATTTTATGGAGATGATGTGGGAGCCAGGCTGCTTTCACGGTGCTTCCACTGGCGAGCTCCATTTCACAGGATTTCAGGGAGAAATGGTGGATTTTCACAAGAACCACAAAATTGTCAGTTATGTGAAAAAGAAATTGCTTTAGCAGCTGGAATCCAGGAGAACAAATAGATGCACTGATTATATCTTCATTGTTCACCAGAGCCACAGCACTCAGCAAGTTGTAATTATGCTGTGAGGAGTTCAATTCAGATAGTAAGCCTTTCCCCATGTGAATATAAACAGTATTATTCTATTTGTTATCAAAGACTTGCAGCCAACCCTGCAATATATGCAAAAGTATAGAATCAAGCTCTAGCCCATTTTGTCCGCACAGAGTAGAGCTATGGACACATCTGATTCTGTCCAATTGGGTTTCAGTACAGATATGACTAGCCACACTCAGCAAACTCATTGGCCAAAGGTCATGCAAAAGTAATGAACGTAGGGGGAAAAATTTAAATATGGACGATTTACTTATGTACTTGGATTATGCTAAATAAGCCTATGTGCTTAATAGAGAAGCTAAGGACAACATAGTTTTGATACTACAGACTAAGATTTGCATAATGTTTATTAACCAGCTCTGAAAGACCTTCTAATACACCATCTAGAAAATGGCACATCCCTGCTGTTCTCATTTGTCCTTAATGTTGTTGTTATTGTTAAGTGCTGTAGAGTCATTTTCAATTCATAGTGATCCTGTATACGGTTTCCAAGGAACCGCTGGTGAGTTTGAACTACCAACCTTGTGACAGCAGTCCAGTACTTATTCTACAGTGCCACACCAGGACTGCCCCACTAATCCTTGGCTGTTACTAAGTTGTTTCATTGGCCAGTCTCTCTTGCTTTCAACTTTCTCTTTAATTTCTAAAATCTTAGTCTTTCTGGCATCATGTAGACAGCAACCCTAGATATTTCTGATCCTCTGTCTAGCTTGCAAGGCGTCCTGGTGATATGGTCGGCTAATTGTTAGGCTGCTTATTGCAAGCTTGGCATCTCAAACCCACCAGCTGATCCACTGGAGAAAGATGATGCTGTGCGCCCATCAAGATTTACAGTCTTGAAAACCCTATGAAACAAATCAGTTCCATCCCATAGAGTTGCTGTGAGTCAGAGCTGTAGGTAGGTCCACATTTCTATTGTACATAGTCTCTTGGTCGGTAAACATTACTAGCCTCCACTTAGAAAGCTACTCAGATACCTTGTTAAACCTTATAAAATGATAAAATTGTAGTGGTAAATCCATGGAAGAATCCTGGAGCTCAGCTAGTAAGGAGAGAACAATGGCATAAACATGTTCCTTTCCAAAGACAATGTATCTTTAGTCCTCAGATTATGGTGATGTGTGTTACTGACTTCAATTAGACAGATGTGTCTTGCTGATTTCACATTTTCTTCATACCCTTTTTTTTTTTTTCATTCAAAGACTTAGCTCCTATATGATGAAGATAGAAAAGGAAAATGAAGAGCATTACAAACTAAAAGCTTGCAGACCTAGTTTTAATTCATATTAACAGTTGTCTTTAACACATGGTGAATTGGAACCCCAAACTTTTGAAATCTTATAAAAAAGAGGATGTCTTTGAGGTAGATGGTGCTGTAGGACAAGCACTGTACTGCTTACTGCAAGGTTGGTGGTTTTAACCCATCATCTGCTCCTTGGAAACCCTATATAAATCACCCTTATATGAGTTGGAACTGACTGCATAGCACTCAACAACAACAGTATAAGCATAAAACATAATCTGCAATAGTGTAGATTCTGTATTGGTGCTCAACAACTGAGGCTAAAAGGTCATCACAAAGTGGCAGTCAAAGGAGCCAGAAAGAATGTTGGAAAATAAAGGGTCTTCATGTCTTTTTAAAGATGCTAAGGCTTAAATATCTGGAAAGTGTTCAAGAAAGAGTTTTTATAATATTAATGGTTGAGTTATAAATAGAGATGAAAAATTACAAAGGGACAAAATAAACACAACTTGGTTAGCTTATCCTACTAGCACCATCTATCCACAATGAGCCCTGGTTAGCATGTTGTTGTTGTTGTGAAGTGTCGTCAAGTTGGTTCCGACCCATAGCAACCCTGCATAGGGTTTCCAAGGAGCAACTGGTGAACTTGAACCACCGAGCTTGTAGTTCAAATGGATTTTCAGTCTGGCACATTAACTCACAGTGCCACACCAGGACTCCTGTGTTAGCACATAGTGTGTTACAAATTAGTCTGCCAACTGCAAGGTCAGCAGTTCCAATCCACCATCCATCCTGTGGGAGAAAAATGAGGCTTTCTGTTCCCATAAAGATCTGTTGTCTCATAAAATCTATATAGGGTTGCTATGAGTCAGAACCAACTGGAGAGTATGCAATCACCAATGCCACCACAACTTCTCCATCACTACTCAAAGAAAGCTAAGTTTAAAAAATAAAGCTAAGAAAAGGAGAGAATTCATCCAAGATGCGATATTTGAGAGTAGTAATGGGACTTGGATCTCATTAGTACAGCTGGAGAAGAATATTTGCATCTTAGATCCAAGGGAGATCACAGAAGAAAAGTCATCCTGAAGTCCTAACTAGTAATGTAATGGCTCAGTAGAGAAAGCAGTTACTTAGTATGAAGGAAAGATCCACGGATGTATAATTAGAAAGCATGAGACCTAGCTGGCTCTGCCAGTAACTGCCATGCCATCCTCAGAAATTCACTGCCTTCAGTTTTTATATGAAGAAAGTAAAACATTGCGTTAAATTTTTGTAATGTCCCTACAACTATAAGGAGTCCTGATGTGGCACAGCAGAATAATGCACTCGACCACAAGGTCAGTTTGAGCTGCAAGGTCAGCAGTTCAAACCCACCAGTCACTCCTTGGAAAACCCCATACATTGTCATTATGAGTTGGAACCAATTCTATGGCACTTAGCAACAACAACAACAACAACAGTTCTAAAACTTCAGCTTTTGTGTCAACAAAGTGGATATCCCAGGGACTCCATTCCGAAGCCAGTGAATTGCTACTAAAGGCTCATGCAGTAGAGTCTGATATTATAATTGACAGTCTACTTGACCCTCCGTGCTCCTCATAGCTCAGGCCTCTAAAACCAAGCAGACATATGTCCCAGTGAGTCAGTTCAGAACTTTTGTGCTCCCCCTTTCAGTTGGCACTGAGAACTGCTGACATAGGCTACTATCTGCTAAGAAACAGTCTTCTTTTGTGGAGGCTGTACACAAAGCTACCATTCTACAGGGAAGCTCTGATAGCAACAAGGCAAACCTCCACAAGGGTCCATTTGGAGTGCATCTACCCCTACCCTGACACTTCTGGCTATAGTTTTCTTGTGAATTGCTACAGAAGTTGGTGCTTTGAAAAGATCAGTAAAATTAACAAACCTTTAGCTAGACTGACTAAGAAAAGAAAAAATGCAGATAACCAAAATTAAAAAGAAAAGTGGCAGTATAATTGTCTTTACAGATATAGAATTATGGCAGAATATTATGAACAACTGCATGGCAATGAACTGAATAACCTAGCTGAAATACACAAATTCTTATAAACACACTACCTACCCAAAACAATGTGAGAGATTGAATCAATGATTAAGGACCTCCCACAATACAGACCAGCACACAGCAGCTAGACGAACAAAAGACACTTCTTGAAGGAAAGACCAGCAGGAAAAATCAAAAACAAAAATGGCAGTCTGATCAGCTATTACAAGAACAAGTAAGTTATTCATCAGGGAGCCATCAAGGCAAGCAATCAAGTCCCTTCAGGGCAAACCCACCTCCAAGACTGAAACTCAAACTCAGGGAACACATGAGCAGGCACAAAAGCTTGCTGGCGATCACATTGGTCTACTTGTGAGTGGAATTGGGGGAAATGCAACAATGAACATGTGGGCTGAGTTTGACCATGTTCCATAGACTCCCACTGACCTGTGAGAGAGAAGAGATTAAGGGCTGGTTGGTCCAAAGTATAGGAAGACTTGGGGACTCCTGAGTCCATGGACGAGGACCTAGCCATGGAGGGCTAGAACTGAGAGTGAAGCATTCAGCTGATATGAAGTGAGGAGAGAGGCACAAGAATGCCCAAACTTGTAGGTAGTACCCATTTGACGTAGCTTAGATGGCTTGATGATCAGAACCTGACTAAAGAAAGATAAAGAAATTGATAAAGGAAGCAAGTGTAAATTGCTACAATTTGATGGACTTGACCTATACTTATGGATGTAATAGCTCAAAATACCAACCTAGAGGGAAGGAGTCTTCCCAACAAGGATTAATCCTATCCCCTCTGTACACAGGGTCGATTGTTGTTGTGAAGTACCGTGGAGTCGGTTGACCCTGCACAGGGTTTCTGAGGTTGTAAATCTTTATGGGAACAGAAAGCCTCATCATTCTCCCACAGAACGGCTGGTAGTTTCAAACTGCTGACCTTGAGGTTAGCAACCCAATTCATAATTACTATACTACCAGAGCTAGGGATAGGCAATTTAAACATTGGCTACCTAAAATGTGGGCAGAGCTAAAAAGGCATAAAGTGTCTAACTTACAAGTCTTCAAGAGAGAGTTTAGTTTCAGAGCATGTGGGGGAAGGTAGAATCTCCACTGAATAGTTTTCCTCTTGTCTATATGAGTCGGGTAAGGAGCTCTGGTAGCGTAGTGGTTACGAATCGGGCTGCGAACCTTAAGGTCAGCGGTTC
>NW_006408740.1:124508-131304 GCF_000296735.1 Chrysochloris asiatica
ATGTATATATATATACATATATATATAGTGGTTGTTAAGTGCCGTTGAGTTGTTTCCGACCCATAGCGACCCTGAACAGGGTTTCCAAGGCTGTCAGTCCTGGTGTGGCACTGTGGGCTAATGCATCAGACTGCAAAGTCATTTGAACCACAAGGTCAGTGTGGTTCAAGCTCACCAGCTTCTCCTTGGAAACCCTATACAGCTAAAAACCACAGAGAAGAAAAGAGCTAGTATACTAATAGGAAATATCTATTAATAACAACCACCAGGTCCAATAGTCTTTACTATTTGTATGAGCTGGCACAGGGCCAGCTTTGTGGTGTTAACCTATGATGTCACACTCAGCTCAGGCTCAGAAGAGGACTGCGCTTGGTTTAATGCTCTGTTGCCACTGCCTTGAACTTCTTTTTGAAAAGGGGCACCATATTTTGATTTTGCACTGGACCCTGCAATTACTTAGCTGGTTCTGTCTAGACTCAAGGGCAAGAAATAATAAAATTCATTCTTAACCAGGAGCCTGACATCCTAACCCAAAATTGAAATAGCCTTTTATCCTCATCAGTTTTCTTTCCTACTTGATCCCTTTTTTCTGACTATTGCTTTGAATGCCCTTCTTACATTCTTTATTCCCTCATATCTAGAATCTTTTAGATCTTCTTTACAGAGATCTAATTTTTCCTATCCATTATATAAAATTTCTGTAATTTAGGGCTTTTGAATTATGAATTCTGGCTATTGTACAGACTTACAAGAATTTGAAAATGTTCAAGGGCAATGTTGTTGTTGTTGTTGTTGTTGTTAAGTGCCATCGAGTCAGTTCTGACTCATAGTGATTCTGTGTAGTCCAGAGACTTTGACATAACAGTTGGCAGGGATTAACCCTCTGGAGGCAAGATCAAAAATCTCTTCTTAGTCCTCTTCTGTCAAGGATATAATGTTGCTAAAGCAATCGAAAATTGAAAAACAATTACAATACGGAACCAAAAATCATCTATAAGAACATCTTTGGAAGACAGAATAGGGAAGCAGTTAAGAATGTGGGTTCTTATGTCAGACATTAAAAGTTAAAGTCTTATTGCTTTAGTTTTACTAAAGGTGTGCCCTTACAATATACTTCCTATATTGTATTTTTATTACTGTGTAACCAATTTATTGTTAAGTGCCACTAAGTCACTTCCAACTCATAGCAACCCTGTATAGGTTTCCTAGTGTTTAGCACTCACAAGCTTATCCTACAGTCCCACACCAGGGTTCTGCTACAAACCTGATGGTAGTGCTGGTGGTTGTGTGCCGTGGAGTCAGTTCCAACTCACAACCACCCTTTATAGGGTTTCTAAGGCTGTAAATGTTTATGGGAGCAGAAAGTCTCATCTTTCTACAACAAACCTAGCAACTTAAAAAACAAAACCACATTTATTATCTCAGCGTCTTCATGGAACCAGAGTCTGGGCACAGATAAGCTGGTAATTGTACTCAGGGCCTCACAGATTGTAAGCAAAGCTGCATTCTCATCTGGAGTCTTGACTGCCTTCAGATTCAGAAGCTCATCTGCAATCCCCTATGAAGTGGCTTTCTCCATAGACAGTTAACAGAATTGTTTGTTTGCTAATGTGAGGCTAGCAGCACAGTCTGTCTCACTCTCCTATGGTATGATGAGTTCAAAATAATACAACCAAATCATGGGCGTGACATCACATACTCTATTGCTTAGAATAACGTCACAAGTCTTACTTAGGTAAAGTTTGCTTTACAGGGGTAACAATAGGAGCTGGAGATTATTGGACTTTCTTAAAACTAGCTGTCACCGTCTATACACTAATTATAATCCAGAAAGAAAATAATTTATAAAATCACAGCTCTTGAATTTTAGTATGTGTGTGAAGTTTAGTAAGTTTCTCAGCCTCTCTAAGTTTCAGTTTCTTCTCCTATAATGGGGAAATAAAATAAAATAATGCTTGTAAATGATTTAGAAAACTTTCTGGCATTCAGTGAATGCTCAATCAGCATTAAATTAATAAACATGTTCTTTTTAGCAACAAACTTGGAATGACAAGAGTCTAAGTCCTGGATTTTATAAACCAACATCACTTGGTAAATCATTAGCAGGATTAAGGCTAAAACCAAAGGACTGAGTTGAGGGTCAGACCTGTTGGGAATTGGGCTTGCTGACTTTAATTATTGTCTCCAAACTACCTTTTCCTTAATGAATTAGACTGCCTAATGGATGGGGAGGAAGCACGTTTTCTTTCAGGAGGGCTGACAATGGCCAAGGTAGTTGCAGGAGAAAGGTTGTTTTATTTTTCCTCTTTGAATGGATGTTATACTAGGAGACTGGTTGGAGAGAGGAGACACTTGGGGATCTAGGCTCTGAAGAAAAAGGTTGTGGAGTGTGGGTGAAGCAGAAAAAAAAGAAGACAAGGGCAATGGTACACGTCAGCCTGAGAAAGTGACTTTGCTCTCTGTAGGGAGCTCAGAGCATTGGAGGAGGTGATGACTTGCAGCTCTGCTATCAGTGCTGTCATATGGTTGGTCTCCTTTAATACTTCCCAAAGCAATTTAAATGAATGTGCACAGTTGTGGTTGTATGGTGGAGAGTCACACATATAATGAGTCAATTCTAGATCAGAGACCCCGCTTGGAGGATTAGACAAAAATATGGTCTATGACATACTATGACAACTCAGCATTTTCACCTAATATAACTTGTCAGTTCAAAGATCTAAGCAAGTTTTAGAAATGATTTAAAAGATCTCCTTTGGGAACAGAAATTAATCTTTTAGATTGATATAGATCATAGGGAAAAGGAGATGATGGGAGAAAAGGGGTGCAGGCAGAATTCAAGGAAGAAAATAGGGTTGGTCTTACATTTGCAAAGTAAGTCAACACTGACCAAAATTTCTATTCATTGGGCATTCAATCCTGAACCAAATAGGTAAAGAAAACAAAATAGATATTATCTGTATTTGCATGAGAAAAATAAGGCATCAGGAGATGAAGGAAGGGGCAGAAAGGAACACTGAAACACATCTTTAGACTCCAAAATCAGTGTTCTTTTCTTTATAGAATCTAAAAGTAGACACCAAACTGTTCTTCTCTAGCACTCTGATGCCCATGAGAAGATTATTGTCTAAATGCTAATTGAGCACACTGTCCAGGCACTACCCAAATGCATTAAATTATGTAAGTGTGATATAGTTAAAGTTTTGTGTCAACTTAACTGGTCCAGGATTCTCAGTGGTTTGGCGGATGAGATGTAGTTATCCCCCATGATGTGATTTGATGTGATAAACCATAAGAGGATTAAGGATGAGCTAACTTTGTCAGTGTTATCAAGTGTGGTTAGTCAATTCTGCCTCATAGCAATCCTGCCTACGGTTTCTGACGAACAACTGGTGGGTTTGAATTGCAAAACATTTTGGTTAAGAGTCCAATAATCCCACCACTACCCTGATCCAATTCTTGGAAGATTCCAATAGGCATGTCATGTGACACCATTTATCTTACAAGTTACAACAGGAGAGAGATTTGAGCAGAAAAAGAGGGACGTGTGGTGCTGTGGGCTAATGCATCAGACTGCAAAGTCATTTGAAGTGCAAAGTTGGTGGTTCAAGCTCACCAGCTGTTCCTCAGAAACCCTGTACAGGATCGCTATGGGTCGGAATCGACTCAACGGCACTTAACAACAACAACAACAACTACCACCAAGACAGAATAACTAGGAATGGAGTGTGTCCTTTGGACCTGGAGTCTCTGCCAAAGTGTATGGAGCTGTCCAAGGAGTATTAGGGTACAGATGCTGTCAAGAAAGAGAAGACTTTCCCCAAGACCCAACTCTGAATTTAGACATATAGTCTTCTAAAGTGTGAGAAGGAGCTCTGGTTACAAGCATAGTGGTTACAAGTCAGGCTGCTAACCTCAAGGTCATAGTTCAAAACTACCAGCTTCTCCTTGGGAGAAAGATGAGGTTTTCTGCTCCAATAAAGATTTATAGCCTTGGAAACCCTATACAGGGTCACTGTGAGTCAGAAATGACTCCATGGCACATAACCAACCAACAAACCAAACTGTGAGAGAGTAAATTTCTGGTTGTTAAAATCACCCACTTGTGGTATTTCTTTTTTATTATCATTGGATAACTAAGACAACAAGTTTCCTTCTCAAAAAAAAATGCAAGTAATAAATAAGATTCACTTAATTAGAACCTAGCTAAGCACCGTCGAGTCGGTTCCGACCCATAGCGACCCTGTACAGGGTTTCCGAGGCTGTAAATCTTTACGGGACCAGAACGCCTCATCTTTCTCCCATGGAGCAGCTGGTAGTTTCGAACTGCTAGCCTTAAGGTTCGCAGCCCGATTCGTAACCACTACGCTACCAGAGCTACTTGACGCCATTTAACAACAATTGGGTTGTTTGATGATTAAATAAGTAAATAATTATAAAGTGGATAAAGATGTGCCTACACAAAGGGGAGCAATTCTCTGGCTAGAGTGTGGAAAACTGCTATCTTAGATGAAGGGGAAGGCACTATACAGTACGACGGAGATTGGCAGAAAAATTATGAAAGCTTGGGAAGACATGGGGAGGAGTACAAGAGTTAAAGGAAACATAGGTCAATGTTGTTATATGCACAGTCTTGTAACAGCATTGATCTATGGGTGTATGCATGGACAGACATGCAGGCTGAACAAGTGTGAGAGGCAGAGTGGGAGGACACCCACAAATATTTAAAAGTTTGAGAGAGAATATTTGTACTCAGGTATTTACCTCTGCTCCAAACAAATCCATGAATGGGGTGGAGTATACAGGAACAAAGTTATGAACAGAACTTCTTAAACATTACCAAACACCTTGAGATAATGAATTGTTGGGGCTGGGTGCTTGGAACCATAGGCTCAAGGGACATCATGGACAATTGGCATAACATAGTTCACAAAGACAATGCTCTACATTCTGCTTTGGTGAATAGTGTCAGGATTGTAAAAGGTCTTGAGCAACTACTGGTCTCTCCCTGCGTGGATGAAATAAAGTGATGAAAATTGAAGATGCTTAGAAACAATCAGTCCAAGGGACTAATGGACCATGGACATCAGTCTCCATGATTCTGAGGCCAGAAGAACTAGCTGGTGCCCAGCTACAACTACAAATACAACTACTGCTCTGAAAGGGACCACATTAGAAGGTCCTAGATAGAGTGGGAGAAAACGTGTAAAACAGAACAAAACCGAATATCTTAAAAAGATAAGTCCTACTGGCCACATAGAGACTGGTAGAACCCCTTAGTCCCACTTTGGATCTGGAACTGAGCCCACCCAGGTGGTTCAATTTTCAGCCAAGCAATAAATAGGTATACAGGAGGGACAACAACACTAATGAGGTACACACACCATAAAGTGATCAACCATTGAAGATCAAATTGGAAGCATTAACCAAAGAACAAAATTTAGAAAGGCTGGTTAAAAATGAGGAATGAAACACAAGGAGAAATTGGAACAAGAGATGGTACATCGAGGAAATTGCAATCATTGAGGTGAAATGAAATGTATGATTTGTTGAATGTAAAACTGATCTGCTCTAGACACCTTCACTCAATTCACAATAAAATTTTAAAAATAAAGCTTTTTTTAAAAAAAGAACATGCACAAAGTGCTATATTATTGTATTTTTAAGAAAATAACACATGCATTTTATGTTTTGTTTTTTCTTTGTCAACCATGGCCATCCCCAACCCTAGGTATTTTCCTAACCATACTATACCAAATTATTTTTATATGTTGTTTTACTGCCATGGAATTGGCTTAGGCACATGGTCACCTTATGTATAATAGAATAAAATGTTGCCTGATTTTGGCCATCTTCATGAACTTGATAGGTTTGAGCCCATAAATTCTAATGTTATTGATTTGGACTTTTAAGGTAAATTACCTCTCCAAGGGGGATTTAACACTAACTTGCTGAGTGAATTAATAAGGAGATAGCAGAGTCTGAAGGAAGATGGTAGAGGACACAGAAATGAAGGCAGTAAATCCAGGGAAAGAAAAGACTAGCTTCATGATTCCAGTGACCAGCAATCTCATTATCACCTAATTGGTGGCCCAAACCTTAGCGTTAACTGATATTTACAGCATAAATCTAAGTCTACTTAACACTCTAAGACTATCTCTCTTCCTCTTTCCAGTATCACCTTCTGATCTATACACACAAATCACTTTTTTCCATGAAGGATACAAAACAATTTTAGAAGGCTTCATGTGAGACCCTAAGACATTCTTTCTCATCTCTCACTCTCAAAACTTTATAATTATTTACTAATTTAATCCTCAAACAACCCAAGTGTTGTTGTTAAAAAGTATCATGTAGGTTCTAATCAATGGTGTACTAGCAAACTGACAAGGATTCAGTGAATGGGTAGCTCTGATTTACTGGTATCTGTGATATTTGCTAATGTAGGTTTAAACTCCAGCCTGTAAAATTCCTGAATATTTCAAATTGGCTATAGCACCTAGCTGTGTTGCTTCCCTTAACTCCCTCTAATTTCCCTGGAAAGATTTAGTCCCACCTGCTAGGCCTATTAAGTCATTGGATATATGGGTTCTTAAAGCCAGCTCCTCAGGTCTTTCCTTCAACCCTGTTCTCGTGATATCTCACTATCTCTGTACCTGGGGAATCCATTGTGCTGGACAGAGAATAAACAATTTTGGTGTTCGGGCTGCGAACCTTAAGGTCAGTGGTTTGAAACTACCAGCCGCTCCACGGGAGAAAGATGAGGCTTTCTACTCCCGTAAAGATTTACACCCTC
>NW_006408740.1:131404-132369 GCF_000296735.1 Chrysochloris asiatica
GAACCGACTCGATGGCACATAACAACAACAACAATAAGAGTAGGGTGGAAGGAGATGGGGATGGGGTTCATGTATTCAATAGTGAGTAGTTGTTATCTTACCTAGTTGTGATTGTCACAACTGTTAAGATAGAGGTTGTGTAACAAAATGGGGGAGTAGTTAATCTTGCATTCCAGGAACAAAGGACCCAGGATGATCAAGAGGGAAGAGCATGAGCTGAAAGTGGGACCTTAACCAAAGAAGCAACAACAGCAGAGATGGAGATAGAGGTGATGACATGGAGAGATTGAGCAGTTGAGGTCTCCAGACTCATGGAAAGAGAAAGGCTGTGTGCTGGTGGTGAGGATACTGGCTTCCAGAATATGTCCTATGGTTGTTTAAATGATTATATGTCCCTGTGTAGTTTTTTTTAATACATGCACTAGAGGGAAGACACACATTACATAGGTGATGGAGCAGGCAATATACAACCAGAGGGAAGTTGGCAGAGGAGAGATGGGGGTGGCGGAAGACACAGGAAGGAATGCAGTGGTTGGAATGGATAGAGGTAAATGCTCTTAACTGTTGGTGCGTGGAGGGGATTGTAACCATATAATGAAGCCAAGTATATAATTTGTTGAATGTGAAACTGATGATCTGCTCTGTAAACCTTCGCTTAATTTAAAATAAAAACTTTAGGAAAAAAAAAAAAACACTCCCAACAAATAATAGTACTGGACTAGATGGCCTCATTTAGAAGATTTACCAAACATTAAGAAAATTTGCACTAACATTATTTAAACTCTTCCAAAAGATAAAGAAAAAAGGAATACATTCTAATGTATTCTATGAAGCAAATATAATCCTGATACCAAAACTAGACAAAGACAACACCACAAATGAAAACTACATTTTATAAATATGTTGTTGTTATTGGGTACCATCGAGTTGGTACCGACTCACAGTGACCTTATGCACAGCAGGAC
>NW_006408740.1:133711-151558 GCF_000296735.1 Chrysochloris asiatica
TTCTACTCCCGTAAAGATTTACACCCTCGGAAACCCTGTACTGGGTCGCTATGGGTCGGAACCGACTCGACGGCACTTAACAACAACAATAATTGAAAACAAACAAACGAATGGAGAGTTGAGGTTATTATGTTTTATTCCAAGCCATTCCATAAATAAAAGGTTTGAACTGAAGAAAAGCCAAGTTCACCTGGTCTTGGTGTGTTATTTTTTCCATTCATCAGTGACAACAGTGACCTCAGTATGGGGAAGGCAAGACACTCCATTAGTTCATGTTTTTAAAGGTTCATATACAAAAGCCAATGTAATAGGAGTATAAAGCCTCATTATTAGGTAATAACACTAATCTGGCTGATTCTAATTGCACATCTCTTTATATCTAACCTTTTTTCCAATTACATTGGTCCATTTTTTCTTCTGTATTTTTTGAAAGTCACTTTGAGCTGCTTGCAATGGCTAAAGGCAGTCCTTGGGATCCTTCCTAAGTGTGTCTTTAAGTTGAATTTGTAGGTAAATCTAAACTGGTTCATACAGTTCTTCTTGTTGTTGTTAAATGCCATCGAGTAGATTCTGACCCATAGTAACACTGTATAGGGTTTCCAAGGAGCAACTTGTGAGCTGGAACCACCGACCTTGCAGTTCAAATGACTTCGCAGTCTGACACATTAGTCCACAGTGCCACACCATACTTAGATTTAATTTAGTGCAAGAAACTGGGAGAAATATAAGGTTGGCTGCTCCTGAAAAGGTTTAGAGTCTCAGCAAAAAGAAAGTCTACCCCATTTTATAAGGTGGCTATGATTTGAAATGGACTCAATGACAGTGGTTTATTGCAAGAAGTTTAAAGCCTTTTGAATGATTTGAAACTTACATGTGTACCAAAAGAAGGAGATTGTGATAAAGAATTTATTGTGAGTAGGGGTTAGTTTTGAGTTATGGTGTTGGAGGAGACTATTGAAAGTGTCACAGGCTGCTAAAAGAACCAATAGATTTGTTTTGGAAGAAGTGCAGCCAGAGTGCTCCTTGGAGGCCAAGATGGCCAAACTTCATCTCTCATACGAACGTATTTTCAGAAGCGACCAGTCGCTGGAGAAGGATATCATGTTTGGTAAGGTGGAGGATCAGAGAAAAAGAGGAAGACTCCCAATGAGATGGATTGGCAAAGTGGCAGCATCGATGGACTCAAGCGTGGCAACAGTAGTGAGGTTGGCCCAGGATCGGGCAGTGTTTCGTTCTGCTGTGCATAGATAAGGTCACTATGAGTCAGTACCGACTCAATGGCACCTAACAACAACAACAAGGGGTTAGTTTAATCGGTTCAATATGAGAGCAAATTTGCATAACATTAAAGGGCAAGTATGAATTGTCCATAAGTCTGACTGGATATTATTAACCCAGGGACTTAACTGTATTTTAATAAAAACATAGCAAAGATGATAAGGTGAAACTAAACAAAGAAAGCCAGATAAATAAGCCTCACCCCACCAGCCCCTCAAATTAAAAACACTTCCCCTGTTTTACTGCAGTGGGATCAGTGCCTTATTTAGAGGATGTTCATTCAAGTAAAGAATCCTTTTTTATGTGGAAATGATTGTTGTACACTTGCCAGATAGTTAATTACATTAGGTTGTTCAGCCCACGATTGCAAATCAGCCTCATACAGCAGGGACTTGCAACCAAGATAATAGCAAAAGATAACGCAATAAAACAACTGTAAAAAATGGTGCAAAGCATAAATGCTGAAAATTACTGTTTGTTTATAGATATCTATGTATATACACACACACACACATATATATATATACATTTTAAAAGAAGGGTGGCAACATGCTCTTTGCTGTTATCACAAGCATTAAAGTTTAATAGACCATC
The DNA here is from genome assembly GCF_000296735.1 of Chrysochloris asiatica. Lineage (NCBI taxonomy): Eukaryota > Metazoa > Chordata > Mammalia > Afrosoricida > Chrysochloridae > Chrysochloris > Chrysochloris asiatica. Next base: position 135,584 of record NW_006408740.1, read on the forward strand.
CGTGAGTTATTTCCTGCTCGAAACACCTGCTCAGCGAGATAAAGTAGCAGCTATCTTTCTAGTTTTAAAATTGACATTCAGTCAGTTATATTTCTGGTCTCTCTCATCACTTAGATGGTTGTTGACTTTTCTTAAATGTCAAAGGAGGTTTTCAACTTAATTTTATTCCTCCTGCTAGTTTCTTCATTGCATTCTCCAGAGTCCCTTCTTGTCTGTGGCCTCTAAAGTCATCTCCAGTAAAGGTTTGCTAAAAGGAAATCTCTCATTTGAAAATATTGAACTCAATTACCACCATCTTTTTGCACACATTGTGAAGAACAAGAAATTTAGCATGGCTGAGTCCTAATTGCTCTTGGTTAGTCTTTCCATTGTGTTTACTAGAATGAAAGATATATTAGGCACACACACACATATGTACATAATGAGACAATCACAGATTATGACTCTATTCTAAAGTCATGTATTGCACCCTTTACAAATGAGTTCACCATTCTGAGTCTCAGAACCAGCATGGGTTTTCCTATGTCTCTTTTCATCTCTGTATGGCTTCTCCTTTCTCTATGAGCTAGCCAGTCTTCTCTAGGATCCACAATCCATATTTTGGAGGACCAAGTCTGATGAGTTCAGGACAAGTTCTTTACAACAGATCACTTCAAAAAAAAAACAGTCAGGTTATGGTTGGACCACCTTGGGTATGGAACATACAGTGCTCACCTCTAAGCAAAAACGACCCATCACTACATCTCTGGGCAAGGGATTATGGGTTGGCAGTCTCAGTTTAAAGGAGATGATGAACTTTGCACACGCCCTGTCTGATCTATGCTGTACTACTTCTAAGGAAGTAAGAGCTGACCAAGGTGAGCCAAGGTTCGGGGATAAATGGTGCTAGAAATTTGAAAGAACAGAGCTTGATTGTTGGACTTAGTTCAAATCCTGACTCTACCACTTTCTCTATGAATGACCATGGGGAAGTGCTTTAATCTCTCTATGCCCAAACTTTCATATGTAAAATGGCTTTATGTTGTTGTGGTTTGGTGCTATTGAGGCGGGACCACCTCATAGTGTCCTTATGCACAACAGAACAAAACACTGCCTGGTCCTGCAACAACCTCACAATCATTGCTACACATGAGACCATTGCTGCTGCCACTGTGCCAATCCATCTCATTAGGGTCTTCCTCTTTTTTGCTAACCCTTCACTTTACCAAGCATGATGTCCTCCAGGGAAAGGTGCCTCCTGATAATATGTCCTAAGTATGAGAGGTGATGTCTGGCCATCCTGGCTTGTAAGGAACAATCAGGCTGACTTCTTCCAACACAGATTTGTTTGTTCTTTTGATAGTCCATGATAACTTTAATATTCTCCTCCAACAACATAATTCACATGTATCAATTCTCTTATGGTCTTGTTTATTAATTGCTCAACTTTCACATATGTATGAGGTTGTTGAAAATACCATGGCTTGATTCAGGTACAACTTAATCCCAAACTGACACCTTTGCTCTTGAGCACTTTAAAGAAGTCTTGTACATCAGATCTGCCTAATGCAATACATCATTTGATTTCTTGACTGCTGCTTCCATGAGTGTTGATAGTTGATCTGAGCAAAATGATGTCTTTGACAGCTTCAATATTTTCTCTATTTATATAGATATTATTTACTGATATAGTGATAAGAATTTTTTCTTTACATTAATGTGCGATCCATACAGAAGTCCATGTTCTTTGATCTTATCAGTAGTATTTTAAGTCCTCTTTGCTTTCACAAAGCAAGGTTGTATGATCTGAATGCTACATATTGTTAATAAACCTTCGTCTAACCCTGATGCCACATTTTTCTTCATATAATCCAGCTTCTTTAAAGTATTTGCTCAACATACATGTTGAATGATTATGGTGAAAGAATACAATTCTGGTGCACACTTTCCTATTTTTAAATCATTTAATGTTCCCATGTTCTGTTCAAACAACTGCCTCTTGCTCTATGTGCAGGTTCCTCATGAGCACAATTAAGTGTTCCAGAATACTCCTTCTCCTCAATGTTGTTCATAGCTTGCCATTATCCACACAATACAAAGCCTTTGAATAGTCAATAAAGTACAAGTAAACATCTGATGTGGTGTTGTGGTTTAATATGCTGGACTCTAAGATGCATTTGAACCACATGGTTGGCAGTTCAAGCTCACCAACTGCTCCTAGAAACCCTGTACATGGTTGCACTTAACAATAACAACAGTCTTTCTGGTATTCTCCTCTTTTAGCCAAGATCCATCTGGTCTTAACAATTAAATCTCTCATTACATGTCCTCTTCTAAATCCAGCTTAAACCTCTAGCAGTTCCCTGCCAATGTACTGTTGCAACCGTTTTGGAATTATCTTCATCAAAATTTTACTCTCATACAATATTTATGATATTGTCCAATGATTACTGCATTCTTTTGAATCCCCTTTCTTTTGAATGGGCAACAATAGGGATCTCTTTCAGTCAGTTGGCCAGGTAGTTATCTTCCAAATTTTTTGGCACAGATAAGTGAGTGTCTCTAGTGTTGCATCAGTTTGTTGAAATTTTTCAATTTGTATTCCACCAATTCCCAGCTCCTAATTCTTTGCCCCACCACTTGTCTGTCAGTTTGTCGTACTGTGATGGCTTATGGGTTGCTGTGATTCTGGAAGCTATGCCATGGGTATTTTAAACACCAGCAGGGTCATCCATGGTGGGCAGGTTTCAGATGAGTTTCCAGATGAAGACAGACTAGGAAGAAGGAGTGATGAAATACTTCCGAATATTTAGTCACTGAAAACCTTATGAATAGCAGAGAAACACTGTCAGATATAGTGCCGGAAAATGAGCCCCTCATTAACAACCTGCAATATGCAGATGATACAACCTTGCTTGCTTAAAGTGAAGAGGACTTAAAATGTTGACTGATGAAGATCAAAAGAGCACAGCCTTCTGTATGGATTGCATCTCAATGTCAAGAAAACAAAAATCCTCACCACTGGACCAATAAACAACATTCTTATCAACAGAGAAAAGTTTGAAGTTGTCAAGGACTTCATTCTTCTTGGATCAACTATCAACACTCATGGAAGCAGCAGTCAAGAAATCAAATGACATATTGCATTAGGCAAATCTACTGCATAAGAACTTTTTAAAGTGTTGAAGAGCACAGACAGATGTCACCTTGAGGACTATGGTGGGCCTGACCCAAACCATGGTAGCTTCAATAACCTCATATGCATGCGAAAGCTGGACAGTGAATAAGGAAGATCGTAGAATTATTGATGCTTTTGAGTTATGATGTTGCAGGAGAATATTGAAAGTGCCATGGACTGCCAAAAGAACCAACAGATCTGTGTTGGAAGAAATGCAGCCAGAGTGCTCCTTGGAGGCCAAGATGGCCAAACTTCATCTCTCATACTTCGGACATATTGTCAGGAGGAACCAGTCACTGGAGAAGGATATCATGTTAGGTGGAGGGTCAGAGAAAAAGAGGAAGACCGCCAGCGAGATGGATTGGCAAAGTGGCAGTATCGATGGACTAAACTGTGGCAACAATTGTGAGGTTGTCCCAGGCCCAGGCGGTGTTTCGTTCTGTTGTACGTAGGGTCACTATCAGTCAGCACTGACTCAATGGCTCTTAAAAACAGCAATTCTTTGCCACTGCCATCAGGGCACCTTTGAATTCTTCTTCTGTCTATGTTGTTGGCTCTTGATCATATGCTACCTCTTGAAATGGCTGAACATCTACCATTCCTTTTAGGTGTAGTGACTGCATATTCCTTTCATCTCCTTTTGATGATTTCTGTATCATTCAATATTTTGCCCATGGAATCCTTCAATATTGCATGTCAAGGCTTAAGTTTTTTCTTCAGTTTTCTCAGCTTGAAAAATGCTGAGCATGTTCTTCTATTGGTTTTCTAACTCCAGATCTGTGCACGTTTAATTATAACATTTAACTTTGGCTCTTCTAGCTGCCCTTTGAAATTTTCTAGTCAGCTCTTTTACCTCATCATTTTTTTCCCGTTTGCTTAGCATCTCTATGTTGAAGAACAAATATCAGAGTCTCTTCTGACATCCAATTTGGTCTCTTTTCTTTCTTGTCTTTTTAATGACCTTTTGCTTTCTTCCTATATGATATTCTTGATGTCAGCCTGCAAATCCGATCTTCGGTCATTAGTGTCTTATTCATCAAATCTGTTCTTGAAAGATGATCTCTAAATCCAGGTGGAATATGTTCAAATTCACATTTTGGCTCTCGTTGACTTCATCTTTATTGTCCGCCTGAACTTGCATATGAACAATTGATGTTCCGTTCCGCAGTCTGCCCATGGCCTTGTTTCAGGTTTTCCATCATGTATTTCTACAGATGGAGTCAATTTGATTTCTGAGTGTTCAATCTGGTGAGGACCATGTGTACAGTCATTTTTTTTTACGTTGTTTTAAAATTTATTTGCAATGAACAAGTCATTGGTCTTGAAAAATTCTATCATGCAATCGCCAGCATTGTGTCTATCGCCAAGGCCACATTTTCCAATGACTGATGCATCCTCTTCATTTCCAACCTTTGTATTCCAATCACCAATAATTATCAGTACACCTTGATTTCATGTTTGATCAATTTCATACTGAAGATTTTAGTTGAGTTCTTCAATTTCTTCATTACTGGTTTTAGTAGTTGGTGTATAAATTTGAATAATATTTGTATTAACTGGTCTTTCTTATAGACACGTGGATATTATCCTATCATAGATAACATTGTACTTTAAAATGACCAATACCAGTCCATTTCAGCTCACTAATGCCTAGGATAAAGTCCTGGTGTGGCACTGTGGGTTAATGCGCTAGACTGAAAAGTAAGTTTGAACCACAAAGTCAGTAGTTCAAGCTCATCAACTGCTCCTTAGAAACCCTATACAGCATTGTTATGGGTGGGAACTGACTTGACAGCACTTAACTACAGCAACAACAATGCCTAAGAGATCACTATTTATGCATTCCATTTCATTTTTGACAACTTACAATTTTCCTGCATTCATACTTTGTACATTCCATGTTCCGATTATTAATGGATGTTTACATCTGTTTCTCCTCATTTTGAGTGAATCCCGTCAGCAAATAAAGGTCCTGAAAGCTTTACTCCATTTGTGCCATCACAGTCAACTCTACTTTGAGGAGGCAGCTCTTCCCCAATCGTATTTTGAGTGCCTTCCAGCATGAAGGGCTCATTTTAAAGCATTATATCAGACAATATTCTGATGTTTTTCATCTTGTTATGATGTTATCTAAAATTATTTCATTAGTATTCATAATGTTTTCTGTGACTAAATGTTCTAAAGTACTCTGCCTCTCCTCCTTCCTAATGTGTCTTAGTCTGGAAGCTCATCTAAAACCTGTTCACCATGGTGACCCTTCTGATATTTAAAATACCAGTGGCATAGCTTCCAGAATCATAGCAATACACAAGCCACCACAATATAACAAACTGACAGGTGAGTGGTGGAAAGAATTAAATGCATTATATAAAATGCTGATCTCAGTGTCTGAACATGGTAAGTACTTAGTAACTGACTTGGTTTGTTCAGTTATATATATATATATGTGTGTGTGTGTTTGTCTCACCTACACAGAATTGGATTTAATGATAATTCTTGGTCATGACACGCTTCCATTATTTGTGCATGCATCACTCTCATTTATTTTATGTACTTATATATAATATAAGGAGCCACAGCGGTGCAGTAGAGTCCTAGTGTGTTGCTGTGGGTTAATGCTCTGGACAGCAAGGTCAGTTTGAACAGCAAGGTTGGTGGTTCAAGCTCACTAGTTGCTCCTCAGAAACCCTATACAGGATTACTATGGGTCTGAGCTGACTGGATGGCACTTCACAACAACAACAACAACAGCAACAATGGTGTTAAAGTGCTCAGTTGCTTACTGAAAGTGGGTGGTTCAAACCCACCATTCCTCTGCAGTAGACAGATGTAGCAGTCTTCTTCTGTAATGATTTACAGTTCTGTCCTATAGGGTCACTGTGAGTCAGAATTGAATCCATAATAATGAATGTATGTGTGTATAACTTAATAGGTTCATTGATGGTGCAGTTAACATTTTCAGTTGCTAACTGAAAAATTGGAGGCTCAAGTCCACTCATAGATGCCTTAACAGAAAGGTCTGGCAATCTATTTATAAAACATCTACTACTGGAAACCCTATGGAGTACATAATAAAAAGTTTGTCATGTAGTCTTCTGGGACTTGCTCTATCCCCACCCCAAGTAATATTGGATAGACTCATCTTGTTGTTTTGCAGCTCTATACTCCTTCATTTTCACTTTTGTGTAATATTTCATTGTGAGATTATGAACAAATTATTTAAGGACCCAGTAAATGTTGGCTTTTTTTTTTTTCAGCTATTCAATATTGGAATCCCGGTGTGGACTGTAGGGTAAGATTGGACTGTTAACCATAAGGCTGATTGATGGTTTAAGTGTCTGGCTAAGTGCTGACTCAATGGCACTTAACAACAACATTAGTCAATACTAGTTACCCCTACTTTCCTATTTTCTAAGACCTTGCCTATTTGCATCCTCACCCACCTCAAGTTTTACCCTTTAATTCAGTGGACCAAAGTGAAATATGAGTATGTCTGTCTGTTTCCTTTGTCACTTTCCTAGGACTCTGTATCCCTAAGAGACATCCACTGCTTCTTGGTTACCTGGGTCCCTATTGAGAAAAGAGACTCAGACAAGTAATTGATAGAAATAGTGACTTGGTGGCTGCCTTTTAATTTTTCCTGTGAGAAGACGAAGAGCTTATTGACAAAGCAATTATGCAAATGTAAATCTATCACAATGAATTATTGGCATTCTCATTATCTGGCACTACTGCAATCCTGCTCTGGTTCAGAGCTCTCCCAGCCTTCTTTTATTCTTTCACTGATTTTCCAGTAGAGAAACTGGAGACCACGCTACTACATGAATTTATAGATAGGTAAGAAGTAGTAAAGGTGTTCTATATGTATTACTTGAATACAGAAATTGCAAATAAAGCAGGGGTGTTAGGTTTCAGGGAGATTTCCTTCTGGTGATTACTGTGGACCCAGTAGAAAAGTCTTGAAGTGATTTTTACGAGTTTGACCCAACTCCCTCTTATGCAATTACTAAAGCAAAACTTAGACACTCATTTCTGATACATTCTAGAACATTAAGTAAAGGAAGCCACCGTAATATTGTAGTCATGTTTCAGTACATACTTTCTAACATTGATTTTGATATTCCTTCCACTAAGAAATATTACTTTGATTAAAGACTAGAGACAGTAGGTTAGAGTTGCATTTATTCCTCCCTCCAAATAGATCACATTTTTCCCTGCATGTTATGAGAATGCACAAGGTAGAGCGGGAGAAGGAAAGACAAAAGATAAGCACAATTGAGCATGTATTGAAGAAGATATTTGTAAACTGTAATGTAACCCAATACTAGTGTAGGGACCACATCTGAACAAGTTTGTTTTAGTTTTTCCATTTAGCTGACAAATACTTTTAAATATTTGTATGTTTAGAGTAATTTCTGCAGAATATTCACAGAGCTAACATGTGGGCCAGGTAGCCACATAACTAGCATACGGTGTGGTAAGCGCTTTCATAGAATGCCTTACAAAGAGCTATTTTTGTCATAGCTGGTGAGAAGTGAAATTATCCTGAACCCCACAGCTTCCACCTTCACAAACTGACTATTCTTCAGTCTTCACTAACATGACTGTGCTATTCTAGGATGCCCTTGGCCAGAAAGATAAAAGTTACAAATAACAATATTATTGAAAATCCATAGAAAACTGCTGAACTTTCATTGCTTAAACTCCAAATCACTTTCAAAGCCTTCTATTGAAACTCTTATCTCCACATATCCAATAATCCTAAATTATTATGTTGAGTTCTTTACTCAACCCTAATCAAACTTTTGCACTAAAAAACCCATCTAAAACCAGACTCCAAAATTCCACAAATATCCTGCATTTACCCCATTTACCCCAGACACTAAGGAACTTTGTCAATATGGTGATCTTCCTGAATTATCAACAGGTTTTTCTGGTGCCAGTATTTGACAATGAGGAAGAATGAAGTTGACAACAAGGACAACAAAAAATGATTAGAATATGAAAGGTTGATGGTTCAAACATACCACCAGCTTCTTGGAAACCCTACACAGGTTCACTATTAGTTGGAACCTACTTAACAAGCTATAGAAGATAGAGAAAAACATTTCAAGAGAGGAGAACAACTGAGCAAATAAAGATATGCTGAAAAAGTTTCCAGTCCCAGGTTATTTTGGGGCTTCAATTGCAAGGTATCTGAGGGAATACTAATTTTCTCCCTCAGATGCAGAAGGGTCTTAGTATGATGTACCTGCTCATGAGTGAGGTGCTCTAGCCTGAATGAAGCCATATTAGTGCCTTTAGGGACAATAAGTAGCTCCCAGTCATCCAGAAAAAAAAATGTTTTGCTTCTAGCTGTTTGTTTTCCTATCTGGTTAGGCCCTGTTTTATCATATTGCCTGTGAAGATTTCTTCTGTTCCTACATTACTTCTCTGTAAAAGGTCATCCTGGTTTTATGAGAAGCAAATGCAGGCAGTTTGTTGTCATTGTTGTTGTCAACAGCAGCAACAGCATCATGCCCTTATAATTGGTACTGGAGAAAGCTGGTCCATATTAACTTCCCCAGGTGCTGGCTATGGTTAAATTCATTAAAGGTGGGACTGAAGTTTTCTGGCCTGATGTGGTCTGCACTGAAAGGCACCCAAGTGGCCTGAAATAGTTAATACACCTCTCCCAAGTACTTAACTTACTGTGTTGTTGTAAAGTGCCGTTGAATTGGTTCCAACCCATAGGTACCCTGTATAGGGTTTTTGAAGAACATCTGGTAAGCTTGAACCTCCAACCTTGAGGTTCAAAGAAGCTTTGCAATTCAGCGCATTAACCCACAATGCCATACCAGAAGTCTACCTAACTTATTATTGGGGAGTAATTCATTAGCATGAGGGATTTTAAATGAGAGTGTGGGTAAAGAAGAGGGAAACTGGAAAAGTATTGAACCAAAAGATCTAGAACTCACATAGACCTACTTGTCCCTTTGAGAGGTGACAAAGAAGTGAAAGTATTTTTAAGATCCATTAAAGGTCCTTTAGGACATGATCCAAGTGTTTAAGGGGACTTCAGGCTGAAGCTCAGTGCATCTAGAGAAGGGTTTATGAGGTTCTGTTCTTCCATCCTCACTTTCTGGTGAGTATAAAGAAGACCTTGCCTCAACAATATTTTTGCATAGTATTTTTACTAAGAAATGAGAAAGTGATTCAGGCTTAGTTGGAATCCTGGTGAAAATTCATTATACCATCCCAACAACTGCTGCAATTGGGGTGCAGGAACTATGGAGTCAGACAGTCCTTGGGAGGGGAGGATAAGAAATCTAGTATTTGGATTCTGTTTGCTTCACAATCACCACAGAATATAAGCATAGAAAATGAAAAAAAAAAAAAAATGAACAAACACATTTGAGTATCATATATTCTGCTTCCCTATAGTCAATGCCTTCCTACTTTTCCCAAGATGCTCTACTTCCTAGGGCCTACAGTAAAGTCATAGCCTTCTCAGGGGAATATTTTCTTTCCCAAAGCCCAGAGTCCTCTATACAGAGTGCAGAATTTTTTTAATAGACCCAGGAGTCTAATAGTGTGGCCTCTAGGAGACATGGCTAATAGACCAAATCTTTGTCTGGACTGGAAGTTCCCACAGGGGTGTATTTAGGACTGGATCTTGCTGTATCCAGAATAGACTCTATATCCCAAATACAGTTACATTTGGTTTACATTATAACAGTTTCTAATTTCTATGTGGTGGTGGCTGTGTGTCGTGGAGTCAATTCTGACTCATAGCGACCCTGCACAGGGTTTCTGAGGCTGTAAATCTTTACAGGAGCAGAAAGCCTCATCTTTCTCCTGCAGAGCAGCTGGTAGTTTTGAACTGCTGACCTTGCAGTTTGCAGCCTGGTTCATAACCACTACGCTAGATAGTCCAATTTTCTCTAGAAAGGAACAGAGCTGAATCTGTGGGAAGGTTTTTTATATGCTTACTGGTGTGGTGTTGTGGGTTAATGCCCTGGACTGCAAAGTCAGCTTGAACTGCAAGATTGGCAGTTCAAGTTCACCAGCCATTCCTCAAAAACCCTATACAGAGTCACTATGGGTTGGAACCGACTCGACAGCACTTACCAACAAGGTGCTTTAGGAGCCCTGGTAGTATAGTAGGTTACGCATTGGGCTGGTAACCACAAGGTCAGAGTTGGAATTTACCAGCCACTCTGCAGAAGAAATAGGAGACTTTCTGCTCCCATAAACATTTACAGCCTTGGAAACTCTATACAGGGCCACTGTGAGTGGGAACCTACTCAACACCATACAACAGCACAAGGAGCCTTAGGATAAGTACTGCACATCTTGCAGCAAGGTTGGTAGTTCAAGCCCACATGTCACTGTAAAGATAAGACTGTCTGCTCTGGTAAAGATTTATCATCTTGGAAATCTTGTATAGGACCACTATGAGTTGGAATCAATTTAATGGCTACATTTGTTTATTTATTAATAATGGTGAGTACATGGGAGTCCAATATTGAGCAGTGATAAGGATAAAAAAATTGACAGCAGGCAGACCTAGATCCAATCTTAGATATAACCCTGACTGTGACCTTGGATAGGTGGCTTACATTTTTCACAATGATAAAAGGGGAGATGATAATATAGATCTAACAAGGTTGCAAAGTTACTAAAGAAGGAAAAGTGCCTGGCATATTGCATGCACTCAGTAAATGTTAACTTTCTCCTATTGCCCCCAGCTCTTAACCATAAGTCCTGAGTCCCATTCAACCTACTATTAATAAGACACTTGGCCTTTTGAAGCAAGAAATCCATGCCTTAATATGGTTGTTATTGCTAAGTGCCATTGAGTAGATTTCAACTCATAGGAACTCTGTACAGGGCTTCTGAGGAACAGCTGATGGGTTTGAATTGCAGATCTTGCCTTTAGCAGTCTAGTGTGTTTCCTACAGCACCACACATCTAGCACTTGCCTATGAGAGTAGACCACAGATATTGTTTCTCAAGTTCCCCGTTTGCACTCAATTAGTAGCTGAATACTATAACTGAGAGTGTAAAAGGTATCTCCAAACCTCTCAGGAGATGGGGTGGCTGCAAAAGTGAAGGGGCGTGGATAAATAGTACCTTCGAGCATACAAAATGCAAAATCTCCAGCGTAAGCCAAACTGTCACTCTCAGTGTTGTCTATGAAGTTGTTATGGCCTGGAGCATGTATGCCACATCCCCTTGGCAAGAATCCCAAATGTGTTGGCATTCATGACTGCCCAGAATTTCCTAGGGTTTTCATGTGAGCTACAAAGATGTCCCTCAGCTGGCTGTCAAATGAAAAATATATTACTCCTCTGTCTTTCTGGCTGTCATCTTCTCACACGCTCATTTAATTTAGTATGGGAAGTACACTTCTCCAATACAAGTCATATTTAAACAGGGCTTGCCTGCTCCCACATTTCTTTACAACCTGCAGAAAATAGGCCTGATTTCAAAGCCAAGTATTCAAAGGGGATAGGAAGCTGGGGATGGAAAATACATGGAACTATTTGCCTTGAAAGATTTCTTGTTCATTTCAGTTTGGGGTCCTTGGTGCCAACTGGAGAAAGTTCCCCCTCATCCTAAGAAAATGAATATAGTATTTTGCAGTAAATCTTAAACCATTATCCAAACCACAGATGCCAATACTTTCCTAAGGGTATGGTCACCAAAGCTAGGTCTTGAAAGCAAAGGAAAGGAGACAAAACTGTAATGATCATAGGAAGTTGGGGCCCAGGAGGATTCCCACAGACTGACAGCACCCTCTGCTGGGGACAAACCAGGCATGGCATGAGAGGTTGCTGTGTACTCACTTCCAATAAGCTCTCTCAACTGCATCCTGTGTTCAAACAACTAATCCTTCACCTCTAAGCCTTCTCCTTACTCTATACCCATTCTTGGCACCCAGTTCACATTCCTATATTTCTCTTTGAAAAGAAATCTTAGTACTGGGGACAATAGAAGGAAAAGCTGTGTTTTCCCTTTGTAGACCCCAGCACCAAAACAGCCAAATGTTTGCAAATAATATATTTGAAAACCTTTATTTGGAAATGCTCAAATATTTTGCCTCTTTTTTTTTTTTTTTCCTGTTGTTTTTCTTGTTACATTTTTTAACCTTATATTGTAACTTGGGTGAAAGTTTTCAGAGCAAATTTGTTTTCCATTTGATGATTTATACACATTTTGTTTCATGACATTGGTTGACAGCATAACAGCACTCTTCCCCTTCCTCCCAGGGTTACATATATTCCCATTTGTCCTTCTTTCCTGCCTGTTCCCATATGCTGAGCATTATTTTTTGAGGAAATGCTACTCTTTTGGTTCATTGTACTTTAATGCTTCCTGGTGTTATTATTCATTTTGTAGACTTGCCTATTGTTTGGCTGAAAGTTGTTCCACAAGGTTGAGGTCAGCTCCAGGCTTCAAGGGTATCTAATGGCTAGAGTGTCAGGGGTCCCACCAATCTCTATAAGACCAGTAATCGTCATCATTTTATGATTTTTTATTTTGTTCTACATTTATTTTCTCCTTCTCTGTCCAGGACCTTCTATTGTGATGTTTTCAGAGTGATCAGCAGTGACAGCCAGGCAGCAAGCTAGTTCTGCTCTCAGGGTAGTGAAGTCTATGGTTCATTAACATGGTTCACTAGTCCTTTAAACAAATTGTTTCCCTGTGTTTTTTATTTTTTACACTCTTATTTGCTCCAGATGGGGCTAGGCCAATAAGAGCACCTATGATGACCACTCAAAGCTATTAAGACCCCAATCACTTACTACTCACTAAAATAGGATATAGAACATTCTCTGTATAGACTATTTATGCCATTTAACCTAGATGTTCCATGAGACTATGGACCTAAGTTTTTAATCCCAGTGACTCATTCCATCCACATGTCTTTGGTTTTGAGATAAATTATGTTTTCTGTCCATATTGTTATTGTTAGGTGCCATCAAGTCAGTACCGACCCATAGCAATCCTATGCACAACAGAATGAAATACTGCCTGGTTCTGTGCCTAAATCACAATCACTGCTACGTTTGAGTCCATTGCTGCAGCCACTGTGCCAATCCATCTAGCTGGAGGTCTTTCTCTTTTTTGCCAAAACTCCACTTTGCTAAACATGATATCCTTATCCAGGGACTGGCCCCTCCTAAGAATATGTCCAATGTATGAGAGATGAAGTCTGTCTATCCTGGTTTCCAGGGAGCACTCTGGCTGTACATCTTCCAATACAGACTGGTTTTTTTTTGTTTTGTTTTTTTTTTTTGTTTTGTTTTTTTTGGTAGTCTATGGTACAGCGTAGTGGTTACGAATCGGGCTGCGAACCATAAGGTCAGCGGTTCGAAACTACCAGTCGCTCCGCAGGAGAAAGATGAGGCTTTCTACTCCCGTAAGGATTTACACCCTCGGAAACCCTGTACAGGGTCACTATGGGTCAGAACCGACTCAAAGGCACTTAACAACAACAACATGGTACTTTTAATATTCTTCTTCAATTCCATAACTCAAATGAGTCAATTCTTCTATGGTCTCCCTTATCCACTGTCCAAATTGCATGCATATGAGGTTACTGAAAATACTATGACTTGCATCAGGCACAACTTAGTCCTCAAACTGACATCTTTGCTTTTGAACACTTTAAAGAGTTCTTATGCAGCAGATTTATCTAAAGCAATATGTCATTTGATTTCTTGGCTGCTGCTTCCGTGAGTGTTGATGGTTGAACCAACCAAAATGAAGTCTTTGACAACTTCAATCTTTTCTCCATATATCATGATGTTGCCTATTGGTCCAGTGGTGAGGATTTTTTTTCCCTTCACATTAAGGTAAAACCCATACCAAAGGCTGTGGTCTTTGATCTTCATCAGTTAAGTATTTTAAATCCTCTCTTGTTTTCAGCAAGCAGGTTTGAATCATCTGTATATCGCAGGTTGTTAATGTGTCTTCCTCTAATACTGATGCCATGTTTTTCATATATTACAGCTTCTTAAATTGTTTTCTGAGCATATAGATTTAATACATATGGTGAAAGAATACAACCCTGGAACACATTTTGCCTAATTTTAAAACATTAGCTGTTCACTTGTTCTGTTCAAACAACTGCTTCTTTTCCTATGTACAGGTTCCTCATGAGAGCAATGAAGTGTTCTGGAATACCCATTCACCACAATGTTGCCCATAGCTTGTCATGATCCACAAAATGGAAAGACTTTGTGAACTCAAGAAAGCACAGGTAGGGTCAGCGGCAACAGAGCAGAGTCAGGTAGGACAGGCTCCATGGAGGAGGGGCTGAAAACCTAGAGATGCGGCTCACACTAAACTGCACCAGAACTCTGGATCTAACATAAGGGTCAGAGTGTCAGTTTTCTGCAAACACAAGTGGAAAATAACAGTATAAAGGAAACCATTGCATTTTAGAAATCAGCACAGGACTCCCTCTGTAGCCATCCTACCTGGTGGAAGTCAGAGGGTGGGACTACAGACAGACAGGCACAGGGCACCTGTGCTAAAAACAGCAAAGCAACATTTGCAAAAGGAAGTGTGGAGTGATTCTACACATTTTTCCCCCCTCCTCTTCCCTGTTGTGTCTTCTTTGACCAGCACAGACACCTTCAGGGGGGTGGGTGCACACCCACAAAAAAGTCCAGCATTAAGACCACAGCTTTCCCATGGCACAGAGAGAAAGAGCCCCATCAGTAGAAGGGCAAATCCTTTGGCTGCTGCTTTTGACTTTTGTCCCAGTCCTAAAGCTAATGTGTGCAGTACAATTAGCCCCTGCCTACCCAAAAAGAAAAAAAAGCAGGTTTGGTCTGGCAGACAAAACATATGAACAATCTGTAAAACTCCAACATAAAAAGATACAACTATTTCAAGAATTACACTGTGCACATGCAGATACTTAACTGACTATCAGAGAAAAAAATAGTAAACAATCTTTCTCCCACTAAATTCTCAATATCTATCTGTGCACCTCTACGGTGGTGAATAGGGGAGGGTCCTGAGCAAGTGGACACCCCAACCCACTACTGGAGGCTTCTACAGTGCACACAAACAATATTAATTTTTATTCAAAGCAGACATTCTTCTTTCTGCTTTTATATTGCTTCTACTTTTGGGCCTTTGGATCACACATTTTTCCTGGAGGTGGGAGCTTTTTCTCCCTATGTTACCCAAGAAGAGGCAGCAATTGTGGCCATATAGCCAAGCTACAAGCATACCCATAATATTCCACCATTGAGACAAGAGCCAATAACAGCTGCTAAACATTACATGTGAAAGGGAATCTTATCTCCTGATCATATCCACCAGGAGACACACAGTAAGCTTAATAACACAGCAACAGATATCAATTTAAGCTTTAAAAAGCACACATAACTACTGGTAATGACAAACAAAAGATCACAAACACAACAAATGATCTCAAAACATGTTCAAAAACAGAAAAGAGTAACTGAGACAAATGCACTGGGGCTAGACAAAGGCTCCCCAGAAGAAGAGCAGGTTTTGGATTTGCCTGAAAAAGAATTCAGAAGAATGATATGGAAACAAATTCAAATGCTCCAAAAAGGGGTGGAGAAAACAAGGAAGAAGTCAGGAAAGTACTACAAGAGCAATCAAACAAGATTGATACAGCATTGAAAACAATTCAAAATCTGCAAAAAGAGGTCCAGATGATTAATAATAAAATATCAGGAATGGACAATATAATGAAAGGGGAAAGAAGCAGAATCGAAGAGATGGAAGCCAGAATTAGCAAGCTGGAAGACAAATCTCTCGATACTGCTAAGATAGAAGATCAA